>NC_090274.1:103361409-103666409 GCF_040414725.1 Anabrus simplex | reverse complement strand
GCCGTGTAGTACTGAGTGGAGTACAGTGTGTATAGTGCAGTGTAGTACTGAGTGGAGTACAGTGCCTGTACTGCCGTGTAGTACCGAGTGGGGGTTTGTGAGCATACTGCCGTGTAGTACTGAGTGGAGTACTGTGTGTATACTGCTGTGTAGTACTGAGTGGAGTACAGTGTGTATAGTGCCGTGTAGTACCGAGTGGGGGTTTGTGTGCATACTGCCGTGTAGTACTGAGTGGAGTACAGTGCCTGTACTGCCATGTTGTCCCGATTGGAGTACTGTGTGTATACTGCCGTGTAGTACCGAGTGGAGTACAGTGCCTGTACTGCCATGTAGTACCGAGTGGAGTACTGTGTGCATACTGCCGTGTAGTACAGAGTGGAGTACAGTGCCTGTACTGCCGTGTAGTACCGCGTGGGGGACTGTGTGTATACTGCCGTGTAGTACCGTGTGGAGTACAGTGCCTGTACTGCCGTGTGGTACCGAGTGGAGTACTGTGTGTATAGTGCGTGTAGTACCGAGTGGAGTACTGTGTGCATACTGCCGTGTAGTACTGAGTGGAGTACAGTGCCTGTACTGTCGTGTAGTACTGAGTGGAGTACAGTCCCTGTACTCCCGTGTAGTCCCGGGTGGAGTACTGTGTGTATAGTGCCGTGTAGTACTGAGTGGAGTACAGTGCTTGTACTGCCGTGTAGTACTGAGTGGAGTACAGTGTGTATAGTGCCGTGTAGTACTGAGTGGAGTTCAGTTTGTATAGTGCAGTGTAGTACTGAGTGGAGTACTGTGTGTATAGTGCGGTGTAGTACTGAGTGGAGTACAGTGCCTGTACTGCCGTGTAGTACTGAGTGGATTACAGTGCCTGTACTGCCGTGTAGTCCCGAGTGGAGTACAGTGCCTGTACTGCCGTGTAGTACCGCGTAGGGAACTGTGTGTATACTGCCGTGTAGTACCGTGTGGACTACAGTGCCTGTACTGCCGTGTGGTACCGAGTGGAGTACTGTGTGTAAAGTGCCGTGTAGTACCGAGTGGAGTACAGTGCCTGTACAGCCGTGTAGTACTGAATGGGGTACAGTGCCTGTACTGCAGTGTAGTACTGTGTGGAGTACAGTGCCTGTACTGTCGTGTAGTACTGAGTGGAGTACAGTCCCTGTACTCCCGTGTAGTCCCGGGTGGAGTACTGTGTGTATAGTGCCGTGTAGTACTGAGTGGAGTACAGTGCCTGTACTGCCGTGTAGTACTATGTGGAGTACAGTGGCTGTACTGGCGTGTAGTCCCGAGTGTAGTAGTGTGTGTATAGTGCAGTGTAGTGCTGAGTGGTGTACAGTGCTTGTACTGCCGTGTAGTACTGAGTGGAGTACAGTGCCTGTACTGCCGTGTAGTACTGGGTGGAGTACAGTGCCTGTACTGCCGTGTAGTACCGAGTGGGGGACTGTGTGTATACTGCTGTGTAGTACCGAGTGGAGTACAGTGCCTGTACTGCCGTGTAGTACCGAGTGGAGTACTGTGTGTATAGTGCCGTGTAGTACCGAGTGGAGTACAGTGCCTGTACTGCCGTGTAGTACCGAGTGGAGTACTGTGTGTATAGTGCCGTGTAGTACCGAGTGGAGTGCAGTGCCTGTACTGCCGTGTAGTACCGTGTGGAGTACTGTGTGCATACTGCCGTGTAGTACTGAGTGGAGTATAGAGCCTGTACTGCCGTGTAGTACCGAGTGGAGTAATGTTTGTATAGTGCCGTGTAGTACCGAGTGGAGTACACTGCATGTACTGCCGTGTAGTATCGAGTTGAGTACTGTGTGTATCGTGTGGTGTGGTACCGAGTGGAGTACATTGCATGTACTGCCGTGTAGTACCGAGCGGAGTACTGTGTGTATAGTGCCGTGTAGTACCGAGTGGAGTACAGTGCCTGTATTGCCGTGTAGTACCGAGTGGAGTACTGTGTGTATAGTGCCGTGTAGTACCGAGTGGAGTACTGTGTGCATACTGCCGTGTAGTAATGAGTGGAGTATAGTACCTGTACTGCCGTGTAGTACCGAGTGGAGTACTGTGTGTATAGTGCCGTGTAGTACCGAGTGGAGTACTGTGTGTATAGTGCCGTGTAGTACCGAGTGGATTACTGTGTGTATAGTGCAGTGTAGTGCTGAGCGGAGTACAGTACCTGTACTGCCGTGTAGTACTGAGTATAGTACAGTGCCTGTACTGCCGTGTAGTACCGAGTGGGGGACTGTGTGTATACTGCCGTGTAGTACTGAGTGGAGTACAGTGCCTGTACTGCCGTGTAGTCCCGAGTGGAGTGCTGTGTGCATACTGCCGTGTAGTACTGAGTGGAGTACATTCCCTGTACTGCCGAGTAGTCCCGAGTGGAGTACAATGTGTATAGTGCAGTGTAGTACTGAGTGGAGTACTGTGTCTATAGTGCAGTGTAGTACTGAGTGGAGTACAGTGCCTGTACTGCCGTGTAGTACCGAGTGGGGGTTTGTGTGCATACTGCCGTGTAGTACTGAGTGGAGTACAGTGTGTATAGTGCAGTGTAGTACTGAGTGGAGTACAGTGCCTGTACTGCCGTGTAGTACCGAGTGGGCGTTTGTGAGCATACTGCCGTGTAGTACTGAGTGGAGTACTGTGTGTATACTGCTGTGTAGTACAGATGGAGTACAGTGTGTATAGTGCCGTGTAGTACCGAGTGGGGGTTTGTGTGCATACTGCCGTGTAGTACTGAGAGGAGTACAGTGCCTGTACTGCCATGTTGTCCCGATTGGAGTACTGTGTGTATACTGCCGTGTAGTACCGAGTGGAGTACAGTGCCTGTACTGCCATGTAGTACCGAGTGGAGTACTGTGTGCATACTGCCGTGTAGTACTGAGTGGAGTACAGTGCCTGTACTGCCGTGTAGTACCGCGTGGGGGACTGTGTGTATACTGCCGTGTAGTACCGTGTGGAGTACAGTGCGTGTACTGCCGTGTGGTACCGAGTGGAGTACTGTGTGTAAAGTGCCGTGTAGTACCGAGTGGAGTACAGTGCCTGTACAGCCGTGTAGTACTGAGTGGGGTACAGTGCCTCTACTGCAGTGTAGTACTGTGTGGAGTACAGTGCCTGTACTGCCGTGTAGTCCCGAGTGGAGTACATTGCTTGTACTGCCGTGTAGTACTGAGTGGAGTACTGTGTGTATAGTGCCGTGTAGTACCGAGTGGAGTACAGTGCCTGTACTGCCGTGTAGTACTGAATGGAGTACAGTGCCTGAACTGCCGTGTATTCCCGAATGGAGTCCTGTGTGTATAGTGCCGTGTGGTACAGAGTGCAGTACAGTGCCTGTACTGCCGTGTAGTACTGAGTGGAGTACATTGCCTGTACTAACGTGTAGTCCCGAGTGGAGTACTGTGTGTATAGTGCAGTGTAGTACTGAGTGTTGTACAGTGCCTGTACTGTCGTGTAGTACTGAGTGGAGTACAGTGCCTGTACTCCCGTGTAGTCCCGGGTGGAGTACTGTGTGTATAGTGCCGTGTAGTACTGAGTGGAGTACAGTGCCTGTACTGCCGTGTAGTACTATGTGGAGTACAGTGGCTGTACTGCCGTGTAGTCCCGAGTGTAGTAGTGTGTGTATAGTGCAGTGTAGTGCTGAGTGGTGTACAGTGCTTGTACTGCCGTGTAGTACTGAGTGTAGTACAGTGCCTGTACTGCCGTGTAGTACTGGGTGGAGTACAGTGCCTGTACTGCCGTGTAGTACCGAGTGGGGGACTGTGTGTATACTGCTGTGTAGTACCGAGTGGAGTACAGTGCCTGTACTGACGTGTAGTACCGAGTGGAGTACTGTGTGTATAGTGCCGTGTAGTACCGAGTGGAGTACAGTGCCTGTACTGTCGTGTAGTACCGAGTGGAGTACTGTGTGTATAGAGCCGTGTAGTACCGAGTGGAGTACAGTGCCTGTACTGCCGTGTAGTACCGAGTGGAGTACTGTGTGTATAGTGCCGTGTAGTACCGAGTGGAGTACAGTGCCTGTACTGCCGTGTAGTACCGTGTGGAGTACTGTGTGCATACTGCCGTGTAGTACTGAGTGGAGTATAGAGCCTGTACTGCCGTGTAGTACCGAGCGGAGTAATGTTTGTATAGTGCCGTGTAGTACCGAGTGGAGTACACTGCATGTACTGCCGTGTAGTATCGAGTTGAGTACTGTGTGTATCGTGCGGTGTAGTACCGAGTGGAGTACATTGCATGTACTGCCGTGTAGTACCGAGCGGAGTATTGTGTGTATAGTGCCGTGTAGTACCGAGTGGAGTACAGTGCCTGTATTGCCGTGTAGTACCGAGTGGAGTACTGTGTGTATAGTGCCGTGTAGTACCGAGTGGAGTACTGTGTGCATACTGCCGTGTAGTAATGAGTGAAGTATAGTACCTGTACTGCCGTGTAGTACCGAGTGGAGTACTGTGTGTATAGTGCCGTGTAGTACCGAGTGGATTACACTGCCTGTACTGCCGTGTAGTCCCGAATGGAGTACTGTGTGTATAGTACCGTGTAGTACCGAGTGGAGTACAGTGCCTGTACTGCCGTGTAGTACCGAGTGGAGTACTGTGTGTATAGTGGCGTGTAGTACCGAGTCGAGTACCGTGCCTGTACTGCCGTGTAGTACTGAGTGGAGTACAGTGCCTGTAATGCCGTGTAGTACCGAGTGAAGTACTTTCTGTATAGTGCCGTGTAGTCCCGTATGGAGTACAGTGCCTGTACTGCCGTGTAGTACCGAGTGGGGGACTGTGTGTATACTGCCGTGTATTACTGAGTGGAGTACAGTGTGTATAGTGCCGTGTAGTACTGAGTGGAGTTAAGTTTGTATAGTGCAGTGTAGTACTGAGTGGAGTACTGTGTGTATAGTGCGGTGTAGTACTGAGTGGAGTACAGTGCCTGTACTGCCGTGTAGTACCGAGTGGGGGACTGTGTGTATACTGCCGTGTAGTACTGAGTGGAGTACAGTGTGTATAGTGCCGTGTAGTACCGAGTGGGGGACTGTGTGCATACTGCCGTGTTGTACTGAGTGGAGTACAGTGACTGTACTGCGATGTAGTCGCGAGTGGAGTACTGTGTGTATACTGCCGTGTAGTACCGAGTGGAGTACAGTGCCTGTACTGCCGTGTAGTACCGAGTGGAGTACTGTGTGCATACTGCCGTGTAGTACTGAGTGGAGTACAGTGCCGGTACTGCCGTGTTGTACCGAGTTGAGTACTCTGTGTATAGTGCCGTGTAGTACCGAGTGGAGTACTGTGTGCATACTGCCGTGTAGTACTGAGTGGAGTACAGTGCCTGTACTGCCGTGTAGTACCGAGTGGAGTACTGTGTGTATAGTGCCGTGTAGTACCGCGTGTAGTACAGTGCACGTACTGCCGTGTACTACCGAGTGGAGTACTGTGTGTATAGTGCGGTGTAGTACCGAGTGGAGTACAGTGCATGTACTGCCGTGTAGTCCTGAGTGGAGTACTGTGTGTATAGTGCCGTGTAGTACCGAGTGGAGTACAGTGCCTGTATTGCCGTGTAGTAACGAGTGGAGTACTGTGTGTATAGTGCCGTGTAGTACCGAGTGGAGTGCTGTGTGCATACTGCCGTGTAGTACAGAGTGGAGTACAGTACCTGTACTGCCGTGAAATACCGAGTGGAGTACTGTGAGTATAGTGGCGTGTAGTACCGAGTGGAGTACAGTGCCTGTACTTTCGTGTAGTACTGAGTGGAGTAGAGTGCCTGTAGTGCCGTGTAGTCCCGAGTGGAGTACAGTGCCTGTACTGCCGTGTAGTTGTGAGTGGAGTACTGTGCCTGTACTGCCGTGTAGTACTGAGTGGAGTACTGTGTGTATAGTGCCGTGTAGTACCGAGTGGAGTACAGTGGGTGTACTGCCGTGTAGTACTGTGTGGAGTATAGTGCCTGTACTGCCGAGTAGTACTGAGTGGAGTACAGTGCCTGTACTGCCGTGTAGTCCCGAGTGGATTACAGTGACTGTACTGCCGTGTAGTACTGAGTGGAGTACTGTGTGTATAGTGCCGTGTAGTACAGAGTGGAGTACCGTGCCTGTACTGCCGTGTAGTACTGATTGGAGTACAGTGCCTGTACTGCCGTGTAGTACTGAGTGGAGTACATTGCCTGTACTGACGTGTAGTACCGATTGGAGTACAGTGCCTGTACTGCCGTGTAGTACTGAGTGGAGTACTGTGCGTATAGTGCCGTGTAGTACCGAGTGGAGTAAAGTGCCTGTACTGCCGTGTAGTACTGAGTGGAGTAGAGTGCCTGTAATGCCGTGTAGTACTGAGTAGAGTACAGTGCCTGTACTGCCGTGTAGTACTGAGTGGAGTACAGGGCCTGTACTGCCGTGTAGTACTGAGTGGAGTACAGTGCCTGTACTGCCGTGTAGTACTGAGTGGACTACAGTGCCTGTACTGCCGTGTAGTCCCGAGTGGAGTACTGTGTGTAAAGTGGAGTGTAGTACCGAGTGGAGTACAGTGCCTGTACAGCCGTGTAGTACTGAGTGGGGTACAGTGCCTGTACTGCAGTGTAGTACTGTGTGGAGTAGAGTGCCTGTACTGCCGTGTAGTCCCGAGTGGAGTACATTGCTTGTACTGCCGTGTAGTACTGAGTGGAGTACTGTGTGTATAGTGCCGTGTAGTACCGAGTGGAGTACAGTGCCTGTACTGCCGTGTAGTACTGAATGGAGTACAGTGCCTGTACTGCCGTGTATTCCCGAATGGAGTACTGTGTGTATAGTGCCGTGTGGTACGGAGTGTAGTACAGTGCCTGTACTGCCGTGTAGTACTGAGTGGAGTACATTGCCTGTACTAACGTGTAGTCCCGAGTGGAGTACTGTGTGTATAGTGCAGTGTAGTACTGAGTGTTGTACAGTGCCTGTACTGTCGTGTAGTACTGAGTGGAGTACAGTGCCTGTACTCCCGTGTAGTCCCGGGTGGAGTACTGTGTGTATAGTGCCGTGTAGTACTGAGTGGAGTACAGTGCCTGTACTGCCGTGTAGTACTATGTGGAGTACAGTGGCTGTACTGCCATGTAGTCCCGAGTGTAGTAGTGTGTGTATAGTGCAGTGTAGTGCTGAGTGGTGTACAGTGCTTGTACTGCCGTGTAGTACTGAGTGGAGTACAGTGCCTGTACTGCCGTGTAGTACTGGGTGGAGTACAGTGACTGTACTGCCGTGTAGTACCGAGTGGGGGACTGTGTGTATACTGCTGTGTAGTACCGAGTGGAGTATAGAGCCTGTACTGCCGTGTAGTACCGAGTGGAGTAATGTTTGTATAGTGCCGTGTAGTACCGAGTGGAGTACACTGCATGTACTGCCGTGTAGTATCGAGTTGAGTACTGTGTGTATCGTGCGGTGTAGTACCGAGTGGAGTACATTGCATGTACTGCCGTGTAGTACCGAGCGGAGTACTGTGTGTATAGTGCCGTGTAGTACCGAGTGGAGTACAGTGCCTGTATTGCCGTGTAGTACCGAGTGGAGTACTGTGTGTATAGTGCCGTGTAGTACCGGGTGGAGTACTGTGTGCATACTGCCGTGTAGTAATGAGTGGAGTATAGTAATTGTACTGCCGTGTAGTACCGAGTGGAGTACTGTGTGTATAGTGCCGTGTAGTACCGAGTGGAGTACAGTGCCTGTACTGCCGTGTAGTACTGAGTGGAGTACAGTGCCTGTACTGCCGTGTAGTCCCGAGTGGAGTACAGTGCCTGTACTGCCGTGTAGTAGTGAGTGGAGTACTGTGCCTGTACTGCCGTGTAGTACTGAGTGGAGTACTGTGTGTATAGTGCCGTGTAGTACCGCGTGGAGTACAGTGGGTGTACTGCCGTGTAGTACTGAGTGGAGTACTGTGTGTATAGTGCCGTGTAGTACCGAGTGGAGTACAGTGCCTGTTCTGCCGTGTAATACTGAGTGGAGTACAGTGCCTGTACTGCCGTGTAGTACTGAGTGGACTACAGTTCCTGTACTGCCGTGTAGTCCCGAGTGGAGTACTGAGTGTATAGTGCCGTGTAGTACCGAGTGGAGTACAGTGCCTGTACTGCCGTGTAGTACCGAGTGGAGTACTGTGTGTATAGTGCGGTGTAGTACCGAGTGGAGTACTGTGTGCATACTGCCGTGTAGTACTGAGTGGAGTACAGTACCTGTACTGCCGTGTAGTACCGAGTGGGGGACTCTGTGTATACTGCCGTGTAGTACTGAGTGGAGTACAGTGCCTGTGCTGCCGTGTAGTACCGAGTGGGGGACTGTGTGTATTCTGCCGTGTACTACTGAGTGGAGTACAGTGCCTGTACTGCCGTGTAGTACAGAGTGGGGGACTGTGTGTATACTGCCGTGTAGTACTGAGTGGAGTACAGTGTGTATAGTGCAGTGTAGTGCTGAGTCGAGTACAGTGCCTGTACTGCCGTGTAGTACCGAGTGGATTACTGTGTGTATAGTGCAGTGTAGTGCTGAGTGGAGTACAGTACCTGTACTGCCGTGTAGTACTGAGTATAGTACAGTGCCTGTACTGCCGTGTAGTACCGAGTGGGGGACTGTGTGTATACTGCCGTGTAGTACTGAGTGAAGTACAGTGCCTGTACTGCCGTGTAGTCCCGAGTGGATTGCTGTGTGCATACTGCCGTGTAGTACTGAGTGGAGTACAGTCCCTGTACTGCCGAGTAGTCCCGAGTGGAGTACAATGTGTATAGTGCAGTGTAGTACTGAGTGGAGTACTGTGTCTATAGTGCAGTGTAGTACTGAGTGGAGTACAGTGCCTGTACTGCCGTGTAGTACCGAGTGGGGGTTTGTGTGCATACTGCCGTGTAGTACTGAGTGGAGTACAGTGTGTATAGTGCAGTGTAGTACTGAGTGGAGTACAGTGCCTGTACTGCCGTGTAGTACCGAGTGGGTGTTTGTGAGCATACTGCCGTGTAGTACTGAGTGGAGTACTGTGTGTATACTGCTGTGTAGTACTGAGTGGAGTACATTGTGTATAGTGCCGTGTAGTACCGAGTGGGTGTTTGTGTGCATACTGCCGTGTAGTACTGAGTGGAGTACAGTGCCTGTACTGCCATGTTGTCCCGATTGGAGTACTGTGTGTATACTGCCGTGTAGTACTGAGTGGAGTACAGTGCCTGTACTGCCGTGTAGTACCGCGTGGGGGACTGTGTGTATACTGCCGTGTAGTACCGTGTGGAGTACAGTGCCTGTACTGCCGTGTGGTACCGAGTGGAGTACTGTGTGTATAGTGCGTGTAGTACCGAGTGGAGTACTGTGTGCATACTGCCGTGTAGTACTGAGTGGAGTACAGTGCCTGTACTGCCGTGTAGTACCGAGTGGAGTATTGTGTGTATAGTGCCGTGTAGTACCGAGTGGAGTACAGTGCATGTACTGCCGTGTAGTACCGAGTGGAGTACTGTGTGTATAGTGCGGTGTAGTACCGAGTGGAGTACAGTGCATGTACTGCCGTGTAGTACCGAGTGGAGTACTGTGTGTATAGTGCCGTGTAGTACCGAGTGGAGTACAGTGCCTGTACTGGCGTGTAGTACTGAGTGGAGTAGAGTGCCTGTACTGCCGTGTAGTCCCGAGTGGAGTACATTGCCTGTACTGCGGTGTAGTAGTGAGTGGAGTACTGTGCCTGTACTGCCGTGTAATACTGAGTGGAGTACTGTGTGTATAGTGCCGTGTAGTACCCAGTGGAGTACAGTGGGTGTACTGCCGTGTAGTACTGAGTGGAGTACAGTGCCTGTACTGCAGTGTAGTCCCTAGTGGAGTACAGTGCCTGTACTGCCGTGTAGTACTGAGTGGAGTACTGTGTGTATAGTGCCGAGTAGTACCGCGTGGAGTACAGTGTCTGTACTGCCGAGTAGTACTGAGTGGAGTACAGTGCCTGTACTGAAGTGTAGTACTGAGTGGAGTACAGTACCTGTACTGCCGTGTAGTACCGAGTGGAGTAATGTGTGTATAGTGCCGTGTAGTACCGAGTGGAGTAGAGTGCCTGTACTGCCGTGTCGTACCGAGTGGAGTACTGTGTGTATAGTGGCGTGTAGTACCGAGTGGAGTACAGTGCCTGTACTGCCGTGTAGTACTGAGTGGAGTACAGTGCCTGTAATGCCGTGTAGTACCGAGTGAAGTACTTTCTGTATAGTGCCGTGTAGTCCCGTATGGAGTACAGTGCCTGTACTGCCGTGTAGTACCGAGTGGGGGAATGTGTGTATACTGCCGTGTAGTACTGAGTGGAGTACAGTGTGTATAGTGCCGTGTAGTACTGAGTGGAGTTCAGTTTGTATAGTGCAGTGTAGTACTGAGTGGAGTACTGTGTGTATAGTGCGGTGTAGTACTGAGTGGAGTACAGTGCCTGTACTGCCGTGTAGTACCGAGTTGGGGTTTGTGTGCATACTGCCGTGTAGTACTGAGTGGAGTACAGTGTGTATAGTGCAGTGTAGTACTGAGTGGATTACAGTGCCTGTACTGCCGTGTAGTACCGAGTGGGGGTTTGTGAGCATACTGCCGTGTAGTACTGAGTGGAGTACTGTGTGTATACTGCTGTGTAGTACTGAGTGGAGTACACTGTGTATAGTGCCGTGTAGTACCGAGTGGGGGTTTGTGTGCATACTGCCGTGTAGTACTGAGTGGAGTACAGTGCCTGTACTGCCATGTTGTCCCGATTGGAGTACTGTGTGTATACTGCCGTGTAGTACCGAGTGGAGTACACTGCCTGTACTGCCATGTAGTACCGAGTGGAGTACTGTGTGCATACTGCCGTGTAGTACTGAGTGGAGTACAGTGCCTGTACTGCCGTGTAGTACCGCGTGGGGGACTGTGTGTATACTGCCGTGTAGTACCGTGTGGAGTACAGTGCCTGTACTGCCGTGTGGTACCGAGTGGAGTACTGTGTGTATAGTGCGTGTAGTACCGAGTGGAGTACTGTGTGCATACTGCCGTGTAGTACTGAGTGGAGTACAGTGCCTGTACTGCCGTGTAGTACCGAGTGGAGTATTGTGTGCATAGTGCCGTGTAGTACCGAGTGGAGTACAGTGCATGTACTGCCGTGTAGTACCGAGTGGAGTACTGTGTGTATAGTGCGGTGTAGTACCGAGTGGAGTACAGTGCATGTACTGCCGTGTAGTACCGAGTTTAGTACTGTGTGCATACTGCCGTGTAGTACTGAGTGGAGTACAGTACCTGTACTGCCGTGTAGTACCGAGTGGAGTACTGTGTGTATAGTGCCGTGTAGTACCGAGTGGAGTACAGTGCCTGTACTGGCGTGTAGTACTGAGTGGAGTAGAGTGCCTGTACTGCCGTGTAGTCCCGAGTGGAGTACATTGCCTGTACTGCGGTGTAGTAGTGAGTGGAGTACTGTGCCTGTACTGCCGTGTAGTACTGAGTGGAGTACTGTGTGTATAGTGCCGTGTAGTACCCAGTGGAGTACAGTGGGTGTACTGCCGTGTAGTACTGAGTGGAGTACAGTGCCTGTACTGCCGTGTAGTCCCTAGTGGAGTACAGTGCCTGTACTGCCGTGTAGTACTGAGTGGAGTACTGTGTGTATAGTGCCGAGTAGTACCGCGTGGAGTACAGTGTCTGTACTGCCGTGTAGTACTGAGTGGAGTACAGTGCCTGTACTGAAGTGTAGTACTGAGTGGAGTACAGTACCTGTACTGCCGTGTAGTACTGAGTGGAGTACTGTGTGTATAGTGCCGTGTAGTACCGAGTGGAGTAGATTGCCTGTACTGCCGTGTCGTACCGAGTGGAGTACTGTGTGTATAGTGGCGTGTAGTACCGAGTGGTGTACAGTGCCTGTACTGCCGTGTAGTACTGAGTGGAGTACAGTGCCTGTAATGCCGTGTAGTACCGAGTGAAGTACTTTCTGTATAGTGCCGTGTAGTCCCGTATGGAGTACAGTGCCTGTACTGCCGTGTAGTACCGAGTGGGGACAGTGTGTATACTGCCGTGTAGTACTGAGTGGAGTACAGTGTGTATAGTGCCGTGTAGTACCGAGTGGGGGACTGTGTGCATACTGCCGTGTTGTACTGAGTGGAGTACAGTGACTGTACTGCCATGTAGTCGCGAGTGGAGTACTGTGTGTATACTGCCGTGTAGTACCGAGTGAAGTACAGTGCCTGTACTGCCGTGTAGTACCGAGTGGAGTACTGTGTGCATACTGCCGTGTAGTACTGAGTGGAGTACAGTGCCGGTACTGCCGTGTAGTACCGAGTGGAGTACTCTGTGTATAGTGCCGTGTAGTACCGAGTGGAGTATTGTGTGCATACTGCCGTGTAGTACTGAGTGGAGTACAGTGCCTGTACTGCCGTGTAGTACCGAGTGGAGTACTGTGTGTATAGTGCCGTGTGGTACCGAGTGGAGTACAGTGCATGTACTGCCGTGTAGTACCGAGTGGAGTACTGTGTGTATAGTGCGGTGTAGTACCGAGTGGAGTACAGTGCATGTACTGCCGTGTAGTCCTGAGTGGAGTACTGTGTGTATAGTGCCGTGTAGTACTGAGTGGAGTACAGTGCCTGTATTGCCGTGTAGTACCGAGTGGAGTACTGTGTGTATAATGCCGTGTAGTACAGAGTGGAGTGCTGTGTGCATACTGCCGTGTAGTACAGAGTGGAGTACAGTACCTGTACTGCCGTGAAATACCGAGTGGAGTACTGTGAGTATAGTGGCGTGTAGAACCGAGTGGAGTACAGTGCCTGTACTTACGTGTAGTACTGAGTAGAGTAGAGTGCCTGTAGTGCCGTGTAGTCCCGAGTGGAGTACAGTGCCTGTACTGCCGTGTAGTACCGAGTGGAGTACTGTGTGTATAGTGCGGTGTAGTACCGAGTGGAGTACTGTGTGCATACTGCCGTGTAGTACTGAGTGGAGTACAGTACCTGTACTGCCGTGTAGTACCGAGTGGGGGACTCTGTGTATACTGCCGTGTAGTACTGAGTGGAGTACAGTGCCTGTGCTGCCGTGTAGTACCGAGTGGGGGACTGTGTGTATTCTGCCGTGTACTACTGAGTGGAGTACCGTGCCTGTACTGCCGTGTAGTACAGAGTGGGGGACTGTGTGTATACTGCCGTGTAGTACTGAGTGGAGTACATTCCCTGTACTGCCGAGTAGTCCCGAGTGGAGTACAATGTGTATAGTGCAGTGTAGTACTGAGTGGAGTACTGTGTCTATAGTGCAGTGTAGTACTGAGTGGAGTACAGTGCCTGTACTGCCGTGTAGTACCGAGTGGATTACTGTGTGTATAGTGCAGTGTAGTGCTGAGTGGAGTACAGTACCTGTACTGCCGTGTAGTACTGAGTATAGTACAGTGCCTGTACTGCCGTGTAGTACCGAGTGGGGGACTGTGTGTATACTGCCGTGTAGTACTGAGTGGAGTACAGTGCCTGTACTGCCGTGTAGTCCCGAGTGGAGTGCTGTGTGCATACTGCCGTGTAGTACTGAGTGGAGTACATTCCCTGTACTGCCGAGTAGTCCCGAGTGGAGTACAATGTGTATAGTGCAGTGTAGTACTGAGTGGAGTACTGTGTCTATAGTGCAGTGTAGTACTGAGTGGAGTACAGTGCCTGTACTGCCGTGTAGTACCGAGTGGGGGTTTGTGTGCATACTGCCGTGTAGTACTGAGTGGAGTACAGTGTGTATAGTGCAGTGTAGTACTGAGTGGAGTACAGTGCCTGTACTGCCGTGTAGTACCGAGTGGGCGTTTGTGAGCATACTGCCGTGTAGTACTGAGTGGAGTACTGTGTGTATACTGCTGTGTAGTACAGATGGAGTACAGTGTGTATAGTGCCGTGTAGTACCGAGTGGGGGTTTGTGTGCATACTGCCGTGTAGTACTGAGTGGAGTACAGTGCCTGTACTGCCATGTTGTCCCGATTGGAGTACTGTGTGTATACTGCCGTATAGTACCGAGTGGAGTACAGTGCCTGTACTGCCATGTAGTACCGAGTGGAGTACTGTGTGCATACTGCCGTGTAGTACTGAGTGGAGTACAGTGCCTGTACTGCCGTGTAGTACCGCGTGGGGGACTGTGTGTATACTGCCGTGTAGTACCGTGTGGAGTACAGTGCGTGTACTGCCGTGTGGTACCGAGTGGAGTACTGTGTGTAAAGTGCCGTGTAGTACCGAGTGGAGTACAGTGCCTGTACAGCCGTGTAGTACTGAGTGGGGTACAGTGCCTCTACTGCAGTGTAGTACTGTGTGGAGTACAGTGCCTGTACTGCCGTGTAGTCCCGAGTGGAGTACATTGCTTGTACTGCCGTGTAGTACTGAGTGGAGTACTGTGTGTATAGTGCCGTGTAGTACCGAGTGGAGTACAGTGCCTGTGCCGTGTAGTACTGAATGGAGTACAGTGCCTGAACTGCCGTGTATTCCCGAATGGAGTACTGTGTGTATAGTGCCGTGTGGTACGGAGTGCAGTACAGTGCCTGTACTGCCGTGTAGTACTGAGTGGAGTACATTGCCTGTACTAACGTGTAGTCCCCAGTGGAGTACTGTGTGTATAGTGCAGTGTAGTACTGAGTGTTGTACATTGCCTGTACTGTCGTGTAGTACTGAGTGGAGTACAGTGCCTGTACTCCCGTGTAGTCCCGGGTGGAGTACTGTGTGTATAGTGCCGTGTAGTACTGAGTGGAGTACAGTGACTGTACTGCCGTGTAGTACTATGTGGAGTACAGTGGCTGTACTGCCGTGTAGTCCCGAGTGTAGTAGTGTGTGTATAGTGCTGTGTAGTGCTGAGTGGTGTACAGTGCTTGTACTGCCGTGTAGTACTGAGTGTAGTACAGTGCCTGTACTGCCGTGTAGTACTGGGTGGAGTACAGTGCCTGTACTGCCGTGTAGTACCGAGTGGGGGACTGTGTGTATACTGCTGTGTAGTACCGAGTGGAGTACAGTGCCTGTACTGCCGTGTAGTACCGAGTGGCGTACTGTGTGTATAGTGCCGTGTTGTACCGAGTGGAGTACAGTGCCTGTACTGCCGTGTAGTACCGAGCGGAGTAATGTTTGTATAGTGCCGTGTAGTACCGAGTGGAGTACACTGCATGTACTGCCGTGTAGTATCGAGTTGAGTACTGTGTGTATCGTGCGGTGTAGTACCGAGTGGAGTACATTGCATGTACTGCCGTGTAGTACCGAGCGGAGTATTGTGTGTATAGTGCCGTGTAGTACCGAGTGGAGTACAGTGCCTGTATTGCCGTGTAGTACCGAGTGGAGTACTGTGTGTATAGTGCCGTGTAGTACCGAGTGGAGTACTGTGTGCATACTGCCGTGTAGTAATGAGTGAAGTATAGTACCTGTACTGCCGTGTAGTACCGAGTGGAGTACTGTGTGTATAGTGCCGTGTAGTACCGAGTGGAGTACAGTGCCTGTACTGCCGTGTAGTACCGAGTGGAGTACTGTGTGTATAGTGCCGTGTAGTACCGAGTGGAGTACAGTGCCTGTACTGCCGTGTAGTACCGTGTGGAGTACTGTGTGCATACTGCCGTGTAGTACTGAGTGGAGTATAGAGCCTGTACTGCCGTGTAGTACCGAGCGGAGTAATGTTTGTATAGTGCCGTGTAGTACCGAGTGGAGTACACTGCATGTACTGCCGTGTAGTATCGAGTTGAGTACTGTGTGTATCGTGCGGTGTAGTACCGAGTGGAGTACATTGCATGTACTGCCGTGTAGTACCGAGCGGAGTATTGTGTGTATAGTGCCGTGTAGTACCGAGTGGAGTACAGTGCCTGTATTGCCGTGTAGTACCGAGTGGAGTACTGTGTGTATAGTGCCGTGTAGTACCGAGTGGAGTACTGTTTGCATACTGCCGTGTAGTAATGAGTGAAGTATAGTACCTGTACTGCCGTGTAGTACCGAGTGGAGTACTGTGTGTATAGTGCCGTGTAGTACCGAGTGGAGTACAGTGCCTGTACTGCCGTGTAGTACTGAGTGGAGTACAGTGCCTGTACTGCCGTGTAGTCCCGAGTGGAGTACAGTGCCTGTACTGCCGTGTAGTAGTGAGTGGAGTACTGTGCCTGTACTGCCGTGTAGTACTGAGTGGAGTACTATGTGTATAGTGCCGTGTAGTACCGCGTGGAGTACAGTGGGTGTACTGCCGTGTAGTACTGAGTGGAGTACTGTGTGTATAGTGCCGTGTAGTACCGAGTGGAGTACAGTGCCTGTTCTGCCGTGTAATACTGAGTGGAGTACAGTGCCTGTACTGCCGTGTAGTACTGAGTGGACTACAGTGCCTGTAGTGCCGTGTAGTCCCGCGTGGAGTACTGAGTGTATAGTGCCGTGTAGTACCGAGTGGAGTACAGTGCCTGTACTGCCGTGTAGTACAAAGTGGAGTACAGTGCCTGTACTGCCGTGTAGTACCGAGTGGAGTACTGTGTGTATAGTGCGGTGTAGTACCGAGTGGAGTACTGTGTGCATACTGCCGTGTAGTACTGAGTGGAGTACAGTACCTGTACTGCCGTGTAGTACCGAGTGGGGGACTCTGTGTATACTGCCGTGTAGTACTGAGTGGAGTACAGTGCCTGTGCTGCCGTGTAGTACCGAGTGGGGGACTGTGTGTATTCTGCCGTGTACTACTGAGTGGAGTACAGTGCCTGTACTGCCGTGTAGTACAGAGTGGGGGACTGTGTGTATACTGCCGTGTAGTACTGAGTGGAGTACAGTGTGTATAGTGCAGTGTAGTGCTGAGTCGAGTACAGTGCCTGTACTGCCGTGTAGTACCGAGTGGATTACTGTGTGTATAGTGCAGTGTAGTGCTGAGTGGAGTACAGTACCTGTACTGCCGTGTAGTACTGAGTATAGTACAGTGCCTGTACTGCCGTGTAGTACCGAGTGGGGGACTGTGTGTATACTGCCGTGTAGTACTGAGTGGAGTACAGTGCCTGTACTCCCGTGTAGTCCCGAGTGGATTGCTGTGTGCATACTGCCGTGTAGTACTGAGTGGAGTACAGTCCCTGTACTGCCGAGTAGTCCCGAGTGGAGTACAATGTGTATAGTGCAGTGTAGTACTGAGTGGAGTACTGTGTCTATAGTGCAGTGTAGTACTGAGTGGAGTACAGTGCCTGTACTGCCGTGTAGTACCGAGTGGGGGTTTGTGTGCTACTGCCGTGTAGTACTGAGTGGAGTACAGTGTGTATAGTGCAGTGTAGTACTGAGTGTAGTACAGTGCCTGTACTGCCGTGTAGTACCGAGTGGGGGTTTGTGAGCATACTGCCGTGTAGTACTGAGTGGAGTACTGTGTGTATACTGCTGTGTAGTACTGAGTGGAGTACAGTGTGTATAGTGCCGTGTAGTACCGAGTGGGGGTTTGTGTGCATACTGCCGTGTAGTACTGAGTGGAGTACAGTGCCTGTACTGCCATGTTGTCCCGATTGGAGTACTGTGTGTATACTGCCGTGTAGTACCGAGTGGAGTACAGTGCCTGTACTGCCATGTAGTACCGAGTGGAGTACTGTGTGCATACTGCCGTGTAGTACTGAGTGGAGTACAGTGCCTGTACTGCCGTGTAGTACCGCGTGGGGGACTGTGTGTATACTGCCGTGTAGTACCGTGTGGAGTACAGTGCCTGTACTGCCGTGTGGTACCGAGTGGAGTACTGTGTGTATAGTGCGTGTAGTACCGAGTGGAGTACTGTGTGCATACTGCCGTGTAGTACTGAGTGGAGTACAGTGCCTGTAATGCCGTGTAGTACCGAGTGAAGTACTTTCTGTATAGTGCCGTGTAGTCCCGTATGGAGTACAGTGCCTGTACTGCAGTGTAGTACCGAGTGGGGGAATGTGTGTATACTGCCGTGTAGTACTGAGTGGAGTACAGTGTGTATAGTGCCGTGTAGTACTGAGTGGAGTTCAGTTTGTATACTGCAGTGTAGTACTGAGTGGAGTACTGTGTGTATAGTGCGGTGTAGTACTGAGTGGAGTACAGTGCCTGTACTGCCGTGTAGTACTGAGTGGATTACAGTGCCTGTACTGCCGTGTAGTCCCGAGTGGAGTACAGTGCCTGTACTGCCGTGTAGTACCGCGTGGGGGACTGTGTGTATACTGCCGTGTAGTACCGTGTGGACTACAGTGCCTGTACTGCCGTGTGGTACCGAGTGGAGTACTGTGTGTAAAGTGCCGTGTAGTACCGAGTGGAGTACAGTGCCTGTACAGCCGTGTAGTACTGAGTGGGGTACAGTGCCTGTACTGCAGTGTAGTACTGTGTGGAGTACAGTGCCTGTACTGCCGTGTAGTCCCGAGTGGAGTACATTGCTTGTACTGCCGTGTAGTACTGAGTGGAGTACTGTGTGTATAGTGCCGTGTAGTACCGAGTGGAGTACAGTGCCTGTACTGCCGTGTAGTACTGAATGGAGTACAGTGCCTGTACTGCCGTGTATTCCTGAATGGAGTACTGTGTGTATAGTGCCGTGTGGTACGGAGTGCAGTACAGTGCCTGTACTGCCGTGTAGTACTGAGTGGAGTACATTGCCTGTACTAACGTGTAGTCCCGAGTGGAGTACTGTGTGTATAGTGCAGTGTAGTACTGAGTGTTGTACAGTGCCTGTACTGTCGTGTAGTACTGAGTGGAGTACAGTCCCTGTACTCCCGTGTAGTCCCGGGTGGAGTACTGTGTGTATAGTGCCGTGTAGTACTGAGTGGAGTACAGTGCCTGTACTGCCGTGTAGTACTATGTGGAGTACAGTGGCTGTACTGGCGTGTAGTCCCGAGTGTAGTAGTGTGTGTATAGTGCAGTGTAGTGCTGAGTGGTGTACAGTGCTTGTACTGCCGTGTAGTACTGAGTGGAGTACAGTGCCTGTACTGCCGTGTAGTACTGGGTGGAGTACAGTGCCTGTACTGCCGTGTAGTACCGAGTGGGGGACTGTGTGTATACTGCTGTGTAGTACCGAGTGGAGTACAGTGCCTGTACTGCCGTGTAGTACCGAGTGGAGTACTGTGTGTATAGTGCCGTGTAGTACCGAGTGGAGTACAGTGCCTGTACTGCCGTGTAGTACCGAGTGGAGTACTGTGTGTATAGTGCCGTGTAGTACCGAGTGGAGTACAGTGCCTGTACTGCCGTGTAGTACCGTGTGGAGTACTGTGTGCATACTGCCGTGTAGTACTGAGTGGAGTATAGAGCCTGTACTGCCGTGTAGTACCGAGTGGAGTAATGTTTGTATAGTGCCGTGTAGTACCGAGTGGAGTACACTGCATGTACTGCCGTGTAGTTTCGAGTTGAGTACTGTGTGTATCGTGTGGTGTAGTACCGAGTGGAGTACATTGCATGTACTGCCGTGTAGTACCGAGCGGAGTACTGTGTGTATAGTGCCGTGTAGTACCGAGTGGAGTACAGTGCCTGTATTGCCGTGTAGTACCGAGTGGAGTACTGTGTGTATAGTGCCGTGTAGTACCGAGTGGAGTACTGTGTGCATACTGCCGTGTAGTAATGAGTGGAGTATAGTACCTGTACTGCCGTGTAGTACCGAGTGGAGTACTGTGTGTATAGTGCCGTGTAGTACCGAGTGGAGTACTGTGTGTATAGTGCCGTGTAGTACCGAGTGGATTACTGTATGTATAGTGCAGTGTAGTGCTGAGCGGAGTACAGTACCTGTACTGCCGTGTAGTACTGAGTATAGTACAGTGCCTGTACTGCCGTGTAGTACCGAGTGGGGGACTGTGTGTATACTGCCGTGTAGTACTGAGTGGAGTACAGTGCCTGTACTGCCGTGTAGTCCCGAGTGGAGTGCTGTGTGCATACTGCCGTGTAGTACTGAGTGGAGTACATTCCCTGTACTGCCGAGTAGTCCCGAGTGGAGTACAATGTGTATAGTGCAGTGTAGTACTGAGTGGAGTACTGTGTCTATAGTGCAGTGTAGTACTGAGTGGAGTACAGTGCCTGTACTGCCGTGTAGTACCGAGTGGGGGTTTGTGTGCATACTGCCGTGTAGTACTGAGTGGAGTACAGTGTGTATAGTGCAGTGTAGTACTGAGTGGAGTACAGTGCCTGTACTGCCGTGTAGTACCGAGTGGGCGTTTGTGAGCATACTGCCGTGTAGTACTGAGTGGAGTACTGTGTGTATACTGCTGTGTAGTACAGATGGAGTACAGTGTGTATAGTGCCGTGTAGTACCGAGTGGGGGTTTGTGTGCATACTGCCGTGTAGTACTGAGTGGAGTACAGTGCCTGTACTGCCATGTTGTCCCGATTGGAGTACTGTGTGTATACTGCCGTGTAGTACCGAGTGGAGTACAGTGCCTGTACTGCCATGTAGTACCGAGTGGAGTACTGTGTGCATACTGCCGTGTAGTACTGAGTGGAGTACAGTGCCTGTACTGCCGTGTAGTACCGCGTGGGGGACTGTGTGTATACTGCCGTGTAGTACCGTGTGGAGTACAGTGCGTGTACTGCCGTGTGGTACCGAGTGGAGTACTGTGTGTAAAGTGCCGTGTAGTACCGAGTGGAGTACAGTGCCTGTACAGCCGTGTAGTACTGAGTGGGGTACAGTGCCTCTACTGCAGTGTAGTACTGTGTGGAGTACAGTGCCTGTACTGCCGTGTAGTCCCGAGTGGAGTACATTGCTTGTACTGCCGTGTAGTACTGAGTGGAGTACTGTGTGTATAGTGCCGTGTAGTATCGAGTGGAGTACAGTGCCTGTACTGCCGTGTAGTACTGAATGGAGTACAGTGCCTGAACTGCCGTGTATTCCCGAATGGAGTACTGTGTGTATAGTGCCGTGTGGTACAGAGTGCAGTACAGTGCCTGTACTGCCGTGTAGTACTGAGTGGAGTACATTGCCTGTACTAACGTGTAGTCCCGAGTGGAGTACTGTGTGTATAGTGCAGTGTAGTACTGAGTGTTGTACAGTGCCTGTACTGTCGTGTAGTACTGAGTGGAGTACAGTGCCTGTACTCCCGTGTAGTCCCGGGTGGAGTACTGTGTGTATAGTGCCGTGTAGTACTGAGTGGAGTACAGTGCCTGTACTGCCGTGTAGTACTATGTGGAGTACAGTGGCTGTACTGCCGTGTAGTCCCGAGTGTAGTAGTGTGTGTATAGTGCAGTGTAGTGCTGAGTGGTGTACAGTGCTTGTACTGCCGTGTAGTACTGAGTGTAGTACAGTGCCTGTACTGCCGTGTAGTACTGGGTGGAGTACAGTGCCTGTACTGCCGTGTAGTACCGAGTGGGGGACTGTGTGTATACTGCTGTGTAGTACCGAGTGGAGTACAGTGCCTGTACTGACGTGTAGTACCGAGTGGAGTACTGTGTGCATAGTGCCGTGTAGTACCGAGTGGAGTACAGTGCCTGTACTGCCGTGTAGTACCGAGTGGAGTACTGTGTGTATAGTGCCGTGTAGTACCGAGTGGAGTACAGTGCCTGTACTGCCGTGTAGTACCGAGTGGAGTACTGTGTGTATAGTGCCGTGTAGTACCGAGTGGAGTACAGTGCCTGTACTGCCGTGTAGTACCGTGTGGAGTACTGTGTGCATACTGCCGTGTAGTACTGAGTGGAGTATAGAGCCTGTACTGCCGTGTAGTACCGAGCGGAGTAATGTTTGTATAGTGCCGTGTAGTACCGAGTGGAGTACACTGCATGTACTGCCGTGTAGTATCGAGTTGAGTACTGTGTGTATCGTGCGGTGTAGTACCGAGTGGAGTACATTGCATGTACTGCCGTGTAGTACCGAGCGGAGTATTGTGTGTATAGTGCCGTGTAGTACCGAGTGGAGTACAGTGCCTGTATTGCCGTGTAGTACCGAGTGGAGTACTGTGTGTATAGTGCCGTGTAGTACCGAGTGGAGTACTGTGTGCATACTGCCGTGTAGTAATGAGTGAAGTATAGTACCTGTACTGCCGTGTAGTACCGAGTGGAGTACTGTGTGTATAGTGCCGTGTAGTACCGAGTGGAGTACAGTGCCTGTACTGCCGTGTAGTACCGAGTGGAGTACAGTGCCTGTTCTTCCGTGTAATACTGAGTGGAGTACAGTGCCTGTACTGCCGTGTAGTACTGAGTGGACTACATTGCCTGTACTGCCGTGTAGTCCCGAGTGGAGTACTGAGTGTATAGTGCCGTGTAGTACCGAGTGGAGTACAGTGCCTGTACTGCCGTGTAGTACCGAGTGGAGTGTTGTGTGTATAGTGCGGTGTAGTACCGAGTGGAGTACTGTGTGCATACTGCCGTGTAGTACTGAGTGGAGTACAGTACCTGTACTGCCGTGTAGTACCGAGTGGGGGACTCTGTGTATACTGCCGTGTAGTACTGAGTGGAGTACAGTGCCTGTGCTGCCGTGTAGTACCGAGTGGGGGACTGTGTGTATTCTGCCGTGTACTACTGAGTGGAGTACAGTGCCTGTACTGCCGTGTAGTACAGAGTGGGGGACTGTGTGTATACTGCCGTGTAGTACTGAGTGGAGTACAGTGTGTATAGTGCAGTGTAGTGCTGAGTCGAGTACAGTGCCTGTACTGCCGTGTAGTACCGAGTGGATTACTGTGTGTATAGTGCAGTGTAGTGCTGAGTGGAGTACAGTACCTGTACTGCCGTGTAGTACTGAGTATAGTACAGTGCCTGTACTGCCGTGTAGTACCGAGTGGGGGACTGTGTGTATACTGCCGTGTAGTACTGAGTGGAGTACAATGCCTGTACTCCCGTGTAGTCCCGAGTGGAGTGCTGTGTGCATACTGCCGTGTAGTACTGAGTGGAGTACAGTCCCTGTACTGCCGAGTAGTCCCGAGTGGAGTACAATGTGTATAGTGCAGTGTAGTACTGATTGGAGTACTGTGTCTATAGTGCAGTGTAGTACTGAGTGGAGTACAGTGCCTGTACTGCCGTGTAGTACCGAGTGGGGGTTTGTGTGCTACTGCCGTGTAGTACTGAGTGGAGTACAGTGTGTATAGTGCAGTGTAGTACTGAGTGGAGTACAGTGCCTGTACTGCCGTGTAGTACCGAGTGGGGGTTTGTGAGCATACTGCCGTGTAGTACTGAGTGGAGTACTGTGTGTATACTGCTGTGTAGTACTGAGTGGAGTACAGTGTGTATAGTGCCGTGTAGTACCGAGTGGGGGTTTGTGTGCATACTGCCGTGTAGTACTGAGTGGAGTACAGTGCCTGTACTGCCATGTTGTCCCGATTGGAGTACTGTGTGTATACTGCCGTGTAGTACCGAGTGGAGTACAGTGCCTGTACTGCCATGTAGTACCGAGTGGAGTACTGTGTGCATACTGCCGTGTAGTACTGAGTGGAGTACAGTGCCTGTACTGCCGTGTAGTACCGCGTGGGGGACTGTGTGTATACTGCCGTGTAGTACCGTGTGGAGTACAGTGCCTGTACTGCCGTGTGGTACCGAGTGGAGTACTGTGTGTATAGTGCGTGTAGTACCGAGTGGAGTACTGTGTGCATACTGCCGTGTAGTACTGAGTGGAGTACAGTGCCTGTAATGCCGTGTAGTACCGAGTGAAGTACTTTCTGTATAGTGCCGTGTAGTCCCGTATGGAGTACAGTGCCTGTACTGCAGTGTAGTACCGAGTGGGGGAATGTGTGTATACTGCCGTGTAGTACTGAGTGGAGTACAGTGTGTATAGTGCCGTGTAGTACTGAGTGGAGTTCAGTTTGTATAGTGCAGTGTAGTACTGAGTGGAGTACTGTGTGTATAGTGCGGTGTAGTACTGAGTGGAGTACAGTGCCTGTACTGCCGTGTAGTACTGAGTGGATTACAGTGCCTGTACTGCCGTGTAGTCCCGAGTGGAGTACAGTGCCTGTACTGCCGTGTAGTACCGCGTGGGGGACTGTGTGTATACTGCCATGTAGTACCGTGTGGACTACAGTGCCTGTACTGCCGTGTGGTACCGAGTGGAGTACTGTGTGTAAAGTGCCGTGTAGTACCGAGTGGAGTACATTGCTTGTACTGCCGTGTAGTACTGAGTGGAGTACTGTGTGTATAGTGCCGTGTAGTACCGAGTGGAGTACAGTGCCTGTATTGCCGTGTAGTACTGAACGGAGTACAGTGCCTGTACTGCCGTGTATTCCTGAATGGAGTACTGTGTGTATAGTGCCGTGTGGTACGGAGTGCAGTACAGTGCCTGTACTGCCGTGTAGTACTGAGTGGAGTACATTGCCTGTACTAACGTGTAGTCCCGAGTGGAGTACTGTGTGTATAGTGCAGTGTAGTACTGAGTGTTGTACAGTGCCTGTACTGTCGTGTAGTACTGAGTGGAGTACAGTCCCTGTACTCCCGTGTAGTCCCGGGTGGAGTACTGTGTGTATAGTGCCGTGTAGTACTGAGTGGAGTACAGTGCCTGTACTGCCGTGTAGTACTATGTGGAGTACAGTGGCTGTACTGGCGTGTAGTCCCGAGTGTAGTAGTGTGTGTATAGTGCAGTGTAGTGCTGAGTGGTGTACAGTGCTTGTACTGCCGTGTAGTACTGAGTGGAGTACAGTGCCTGTACTGCCGTGTAGTACTGGTTGGAGTACAGTGCCTGTACTGCCGTGTAGTACCGAGTGGGGGACTGTGTGTATACTGCTGTGTAGTACCGAGTGGAGTACACTGCCTGTACTGCCGTGTAGTACCGAGTGGAGTACTGTGTGTATAGTGCCGTGTAGTACCGAGTGGAGTACAGTGCCTGTACTGCCGTGTAGTACCGAGTGGAGTACTGTGTGTATAGTGCCGTGTAGTACCGAGTGGAGTACAGTGCATGTGCTGCCGTGTAGTACCGTGTGGAGTACTGTGTGCATACTGCCGTGTAGTACTGAGTGGAGTATAGAGCCTGTACTGCCGTGTAGTACCGAGCGGAGTACTGTGTGTATAGTGCCGTGTAGTACCGAGTGGAGTACAGTGCCTGTATTGCCGTGTAGTACCGAGTGGAGTACTGTGTGTATAGTGCCGTGTAGTACCGAGTGGAGTACTGTGTGCATACTGCCGTGTAGTAATGAGTGGAGTATAGTACCTGTACTGCCGTGTAGTACCGAGTGGAGTACTGTGTGTATAGTGCCGTGTAGTACCGAGTGGAGTACAGTGCCTGTACTGCCGTGTAGTACTGAGTGGAGTACAGTGCCTGTACTGCCGTGTAGTCCCGAGTGGAGTACAATGCCTGTACTGCCGTGTAGTAGTGAGTGGAGTACTGTGCCTGTACTGCCGTGTAGTACTGAGTGGAGTACTGTGTGTATAGTGCCGTGTAGTACCGCGTGGAGTACAGTGGGTGTACTGCCGTGTAGTACTGAGTGGATTACAGTGCCTGTACTGCCGTGTAGTCCCGAGTGGAGTACAGTGCCTGTACTGCCGTGTAGTACCGCGTGGGGGACTGTGTGTATACTGCCATGTAGTACCGTGTGGACTACAGTGCCTGTACTGCCGTGTGGTACCGAGTGGAGTACTGTGTGTAAAGTGCCGTGTAGTACCGAGTGGAGTACATTGCTTGTACTGCCGTGTAGTACTGAGTGGAGTACTGTGTGTATAGTGCCGTGTAGTACCGAGTGGAGTACAGTGCCTGTTCTGCCGTGTAATACTGAGTGGAGTACAGTGCCTGTACTGCCGTGTAGAACTGAGTGGACTACAGTGCCTGTACTGCCGTGTAGTCCCGAGTG
This sequence comes from Anabrus simplex, assembly GCF_040414725.1. Taxonomy (NCBI): domain Eukaryota; kingdom Metazoa; phylum Arthropoda; class Insecta; order Orthoptera; family Tettigoniidae; genus Anabrus; species Anabrus simplex. The sequence continues at coordinate 103,640,917 of NC_090274.1, read as the reverse complement.
GAGTACTGAGTGTATAGTGCCGTGTAGTACCGAGTGGAGTACAGTGCCTGTACTGCCGTGTAGTACCGAGTGGAGTACTGTGTGTATAGTGCGGTGTAGTACCGAGTGGAGTACTGTGTGCATACTGCCGTGTAGTACTGAGTGGAGTACAGTGTGTATAGTGCCGTGTAGTACTGAGTGGAGTTCAGTTTGTATAGTGCAGTGTAGTACTGAGTGGAGTACTGTGTGTATAGTGCGGTGTAGTACTGAGTGGAGTACAGTGCCTGTACTGCCGTGTAGTACTGAGTGGATTACAGTGCCTGTACTGCCGTGTAGTCCCGAGTGGAGTACAGTGCCTGTACTGCCGTGTAGTACCGCGTGGGGGACTGTGTGTATACTGCCATGTAGTACCGTGTGGACTACAGTGCCTGTACTGCCGTGTGGTACCGAGTGGAGTACTGTGTGTAAAGTGCCGTGTAGTACCGAGTGGAGTACATTGCTTGTACTGCCGTGTAGTACTGAGTGGAGTACTGTGTGTATAGTGCCGTGTAGTACCGAGTGGAGTACAGTGCCTGTACTGCCGTGTAGTACTGAACGGAGTACAGTGCTGTACTGCCGTGTATTCCTGAATGGAGTACTGTGTGTATAGTGCCGTGTGGTACGGAGTGCAGTACAGTGCCTGTACTGCCGTGTAGTACTGAGTGGAGTACATTGCCTGTACTAACGTGTAGTCCCGAGTGGAGTACTGTGTGTATAGTGCAGTGTAGTACTGAGTGTTGTACAGTGCCTGTACTGTCGTGTAGTACTGAGTGGAGTACAGTCCCTGTACTCCCGTGTAGTCCCGGGTGGAGTACTGTGTGTATAGTGCCGTGTAGTACTGAGTGGAGTACAGTGACTGTACTGCCGTGTAGTACTATGTGGAGTACAGTGGCTGTACTGCCGTGTAGTCCCGAGTGTAGTAGTGTGTGTATAGTGCTGTGTAGTGCTGAGTGGTGTACAGTGCTTGTACTGCCGTGTAGTACTGAGTGTAGTACAGTGCCTGTACTGCCGTGTAGTACTGAGTGGAGTACAGTGCCCGTACTCCCGTGTAGTACTGAGTGGAGTACAGTGAGTGTACTGCCGTGTAGTCCCGAGTGGAGTACAGTGCCTGTACTGCCGTGTAGTACTGAGTGGAGTACTGTGTGTATAGTGCCGTGTAGTAACGAGTGGAGTACAGTGCCTGTACTGCCGTGTAGTACTGAGTGGAGTACAGTGCCTGTACTGCCGTGGAGTACTGAGTGGAGTACAGTGCCTCTACTTCCGTGTAGTCCCGAAAGGGGTACTGTGTGTATAGTGCCGTGTAGTACCGAGTGGAGTACTGTGTGTATAGTGCCGTGTAGAACCGAGTGGAGTACAGTGCCTCTACTGCCGTGTAGAACTGAGTGGAGTATAGTGCCTGTAATGCCGTGTAGTACCGAGTGGAGTACTGTTTGTATAGTGCCGTGTAGTACCGAGTGGAGTACAGTGCCTGTACTGCCGTGTAGTACTGAGTGGAGTACAGTGCCTGTACTGCCGTGTAGTCCCGAGTGGAGTACAGTGAATGTACTGCCATGTAGTATTGATTGGAGTACAGTGCCTGTACTGCCGTGTAGTACCGAGTGGAGTACATTGCTTGTACTGTCGTGTAGTACTGAGTTTTGTACAGTGTCTGTACTGCCGTGTAGTGCCGAGTGGAGTACTGTGTGTATAGTGCAGTGTAGTACTGAGTGGATTACAGTGCATGTACTGCCGTGTAATCCCGAGTGGAGTACTGTGTGCATACTGCCGTGTAGTACTGAGTGGAGTACAGTGCCTGTACTGCCGTGTAGTACCGAGTGGAGTACAGTGCCTGTACTGCCGTGTAGTACCGAGTGGAGTACATTGCCTGTACTGCCGTGCGGTCCCGAGTTGAGTATTGTGTGTATAGTGCAGTGTAGTACTGAGTGGAGTACTGTGTGTATAGTGCCGTGTAGTACTGAGTGGAGTACAGTGCCTGTACTGCCGTGTAGCACCGAGTGGAGTACTGTGTGCATACTGCCGTGTAGTACTGAGTGGAGTACATTGCCTGTACTGCCGTGCGGTCCCGAGTTGAGTATTGTGTGTATAGTGCAGTGTAGTACTGAGTGGAGTACAGTGCCTGTACTGCCGTGTAGTACCGAGTGGAGTACAGTGCCTGTACTGCGTGTAGTACCGAGTGGAGTACTGTGTGTATAGTGCCGTGTAGTACCGAGTGGAGTACAGTGCCTGTACTGCCGTGTAGTACTGAGTGGAGTACAGTGTGTATAGTGCCGTGTAGTACCGAGTGGAGTACCGTGCCTGTATTGCCGTGTAGTACCGAGTGGAGTACTGTGTGTATAGTGCCGTGTAGAACCGAGTGGAGTAGAGTGCCTCTACTGCCGTGTAGTACTGAGTGGAGTATAGTACCTGTAATGCCGTGTAGTACCGAGTGGAGTACTGTTTGTATAGTGCCGTGTAGTACCGAGTGGAGTACAGTGCCTGTACTGCCGTGTAGTACTGAGTGGAGTACAGTGCCGGTACTGCCGTGTAGTACCGAGTGGAGTACTCTGTGTATAGTGCCGTGTAGTACCGTGTGGAGTACTGTGGGTGTACTGCCGTGTAGTACTGTGTGGAGTATAGTGCCTGTGCTGCCGAGTAGTACTGAGTGGAGTACAGTGCCTGTACTGCCGTGTAGTCCCGAGTGGATTACAGTGCCTGTACTGCCGTGTAGTACTGAGTGGAGTACTGTGTGTATAGTGCCGTGTAGTACCGAGTGGAGTACCGTGCCTGTACTGCCGTGTAGTACCGAGTGGAGTACAGTGCCTGTACTGCCGTGTAGTACCGAGTGGAGTACAGTGTGTATAGTGCCGTCTAGTACCGAGTGGAGTACAGTGTGTATACTGCCGTGTAGTACTGAGTGGAGTACAGTGCCTGTACTGCCGTGTAGTACCGAGTGGAGTACAGTGTGTATAGTGCCGTGTAGTACCGAGTGGAGTACAGTGCCTGTACTGCCGTGTAGTACTGAGTGGAGTACATTGCCTGTACTGCCGTGTAGTACCGAGTGGGTGAATGTGTGCATACTGCCGTGTAGTACTGAGTATAGTACAGTGCCTGTACTGCCGTGTAGTACCGAGTGGAGTACTGTGTGCATACTGCCGTGTAGTACTGAGTGGAGTACAGTACCTGTACTGCCATGTAGTACCGAGTGGGGGACTAAGTGTATACTGCCGTGTAGTACTGAGTGGAGTACTGTGTGTATAGTGCAGTGTAGTGCTGAGTGGAGTACAGTACCTGTACTGCCGTGTAGTACTGAGTATAGTACATTGCCTGTACTGCCTTGTAGTACTGAGTGGAGTACAGTGTGTTTAGTGCCTTGTAGTACCGAGTGGGTGAATGTGTGCATACTGCCGTGTAGTACTGAGTGGAGTATAGTGCCTGTACTGCCATGTAGTCCCGAGTGGAGTACTGTGTGTATAGTGCCGTGTAGTACCGAGTGGAGTACAGTGCATGTACTGTCGTGTATTACCGAGTGGAGTACTGTGTGTTTAGTGCGGTGTAGTACCGAGTGGAGTACAGTGCCTGTACTGCAGTGTAGTACCGAGTGGGGGAATGTGTGTATACTGCCGTGTAGTACTGAGTGGAGTACAGTGTGTATAGTGCCGTGTAGTACTGAGTGGAGTTCAGTTTGTATAGTGCAGTGTAGTACTGAGTGGAGTACTGTGTGTATAGTGCGGTGTAGTACTGAGTGGAGTACAGTGCCTGTACTGCCGTGTAGTACTGAGTGGATTACAGTGCCTGTACTGCCGTGTAGTCCCGAGTGGAGTACAGTGCCTGTACTGCCGTGTAGTACCGCGTGGGGGACTGTGTGTATACTGCCATGTAGTACCGTGTGGACTACAGTGCCTGTACTGCCGTGTGGTACCGAGTGGAGTACTGTGTGTAAAGTGCCGTGTAGTACCGAGTGGAGTACATAGCTTGTACTGCCGTGTAGTACTGAGTGGAGTACTGTGTGTATAGTGCCGTGTAGTACCGAGTGGAGTACAGTGCCTGTACTGCCGTGTAGTACTGAACGGAGTACAGTGCCTGTACTGCCGTGTATTCCTGAATGGAGTACTGTGTGTATAGTGCCGTGTGGTACGGAGTGCAGTACAGTGCCTGTACTGCCGTGTAGTACTGAGTGGAGTACATTGCCTGTACTAACGTGTAGTCCCGATTGGAGTACTGTGTGTATAGTGCAGTGTAGTACTGAGTGTTGTACAGTGCCTGTACTGTCGTGTAGTACTGAGTGGAGTACAGTCCCTGTACTCCCGTGTAGTCCCGGGTGGAGTAGTGTGTGTATAGTGCCGTGTAGTACTGAGTGGAGTACAGTGCCTGTACTGCCGTGTAGTACTATGTGGAGTACAGTGGCTGTACTGGCGTGTAGTCCCGAGTGTAGTAGTGTGTGTATAGTGCAGTGTAGTGCTGAGTGGTGTACAGTGCTTGTACTGCCGTGTAGTACTGAGTGGAGTACAGTGCCTGTACTGCCGTGTTGTCCTGAGTGGAGTACTGTGTGTATACTGCCGTGTAGTACCGAGTGGAGTACAGTGCCTGTACTGCCATGTAGTACCGAGTGGAGTACTGTGTGCATACTGCCGTGTAGTACTGAGTGGAGTACAGTGCCTATACTGCCGTGTAGTACCGAGTGGAGTACTGTGTGTATAGTGCCGTGTAGTACCGAGTTTAGTACAGTGCCGAGTATTACCGAGTGGGGTACTGTGTGTATAGTGCGGTGTAGTACCGAGTGGAGTACAGTGCATGTACTGCCGTGTAGTACCGAGTGGAGTACTGTGTGTATAGTGCCGTGAAGTACCGAGTGGAGTACAGTGCCTGTATTGCCGTGTAGTACCGAGTGAAGTACTTTGTGTATAGTGCCGTGTGGTACCGATTGGAGTACTGTGTGCATACTGCCGTGTAGTACTGAGTGGAGTACAGTACCTGTACTGCCGTGTCGTACCCAGTGGAGTACTGTGTGTATAGTGCCGTGTAGTACCGAGTGGAGTACAGTGCCTGTACTGCCGTGTAGTACTGAGTGGAGTACAGTGCATGTACTGCCGTGTAGTCCCGAGTGGAGTACAGTGCATGTACTGCCGTGTAGTAGTAAGTGGAGTACTGTGCCTGTACTGCCGTGTAGTACCGAGTGGAGTACAGTGCCTGTACTGCCGTGTAGTACCGAGTGGAGTACAGTGCCTGTACTGCCGTGTAGTACCGATTGGAGTACAGTGCCTGTACTGCCGTGTAGTACCGAGTGGAGTACTGTGTGCATACTGCCGTGTAGTACTGAGTGGAGTACAGTAGCTGTACTGCCGTGTCGTACCCAGTGGAGTACTGTGTGTATAGTGCCGTGTAGTACCGAGTGGAGTACAGTGCCTGTACTGCCGTGTAGTACTGAGTGGAGTACAGTGCCTGTACTGCCGTGTAGTCCCGAGTGGAGTACAGTGCCTGTACTGGCGTGTAGTAGTGAGTGGAGTACTGTGCCTGTACTGCCGTGTAGTACTGAGTGGAGTACGGTGTGTATAGTGCCGTGTAGTACCGAGTGGAGTACAGTGCCTGTACTGCCGTGTAGTACCGAGTGGGGGACTGTGTGTATACTGCCGTGTAGTACTGAGTGGAGTACAGTGCCTGTACTGCCGTGTAGTAGTGAGTGGGGTACAGTGCCTGTACTGCCGTGTAGTCCCGAGTGGAGTACAGTGCCTGTAATGCCGTGTAGTAGTGAGTGGAGTACAGTGCCTGTACTGCTGTGTAGTACTGAGTGGAGTACTGTGTGTATAGTGCCGTGTAGTACCGAGTGGAGTACAGTGCCTGTACTGCCGTCTAGTACTGAGTGGAGTACAGTGCCTGTACTGCCGTGTAGTCCCGAGTGGAGTACAATGCCTGTACTGCCGTGTAGTACTGAGTGGAGTACTGTGTGTATAGTGCCGTGTAGTACCGAGTGGAGTACTGTGCCTGTACTGCCGTGTAGTACCGTGTGGAGTACTGTGTGCATACTGCCGTGTAGTACTGAGTGGAGTATAGAGCCTGTACTGCCGTGTAGTACCGAGTGGAGTACTGTGTGTATAGTGCCGTGTAGTACCGAGTGGAGTACTGTTTGCATACTGCCGTGTAGTAATGAGTGAAGTATAGTACCTGTACTGCCGTGTAGTACTGAGTGGAGTACAGTGCCTGTACTGCCATGTTGTCCTGAGTGGAGTACTGTGTGTATACTGCCGTGTAGTACCGAGTGGAGTACAGTGCCTGTACTGCCATGTAGTACCGAGTGGAGTACTGTGTGCATACTGCCGTGTAGTACTGAGTGGAGTACAGTGCCTATACTGCCGTGTAGTACCGAGTGGAGTACTGTGTGTATAGTGCCGTGTAGTACCGAGTTTAGTACAGTGCCGAGTATTACCGAGTGGGGTACTGTGTGTATAGTGCGGTGTAGTACCGAGTGGAGTACAGTGCATGTACTGCCGTGTAGTACCGAGTGGAGTACTGTGTGTATAGTGCCGTGAAGTACCGAGTGGAGTACAGTGCCTGTATTGCCGTGTAGTACCGAGTGGAGTACTTTGTGTATAGTGCCGTGTGGTACCGATTGGAGTACTGTGTGCATACTGCCGTGTAGTACTGAGTGGAGTACAGTACCTGTACTGCCGTGTCGTACCCAGTGGAGTACTGTGCATGTACTGCCGTGTAGTAGTAAGTGGAGTACTGTGCCTGTACTGCCGTGTAGTACCGAGTGGAGTACAGTGCCTGTACTGCCGTGTAGTACCGAGTGGAGTACAGTGCCTGTACTGCCGTGTAGTACCGATTGGAGTACAGTGCCTGTACTGCCGTGTAGTACCGAGTGGAGTACTGTGTGCATACTGCCGTGTAGTACTGAGTGGAGTACAGTAGCTGTACTGCCGTGTCGTACCCAGTGGAGTACTGTGTGTATAGTGCCGTGTAGTACCGAGTGGAGTACAGTGCCTGTACTGCCGTGTAGTACTGAGTGGAGTACAGTGCCTGTACTGCCGTGTAGTCCCGAGTGGAGTACTGTGCCTGTACTGCCGTGTAGTAGTGAGTGGAGTACTGTGCCTGTACTGCCGTGTAGTACTGAGTGGAGTACGGTGTGTATAGTGCCGTGTAGTACCGAGTGGAGTACAGTGCCTGTACTGCCGTGTAGTACCGAGTGGGGGACTGTGTGTATACTGCCGTGTAGTACTGAGTGGAGTACAGTGCCTGTACTGCCGTGTAGTAGTGAGTGGGGTACAGTGCCTGTACTGCCGTGTAGTCCCGAGTGGAGTACAGTGCCTGTAATGCCGTGTAGTAGTGAGTGGAGTACAGTGCCTGTACTGCTGTGTAGTACTGAGTGGAGTACTGTGTGTATAGTGCCGTGTAGTACCGAGTGGAGTACAGTGCCTGTACTGCCGTCTAGTACTGAGTGGAGTACAGTGCCTGTACTGCCGTGTAGTCCCGAGTGGAGTACAATGCCTGTACTGCCGTGTAGTACTGAGTGGAGTACTGTGTGTATAGTGCCGTGTAGTACCGAGTGGAGTACTGTGCCTGTACTGCCGTGTAGTACTGAGTGGAGTACAGTGCCTGTACTGCCGTGTAGTCCCGAGTGGAGTACAGTGCTTGTACTGCCGTGTAGTACTGAGTGAAGTTCAGGGCCTGTACTGCCGTGTAGTGCCGAGTGGAGTACTGTGTGTATAGTGCAGTGTAGTACTGAGTGGAGTACAGTGCATGTACTGCCGTGTAGTACCGTGTGGAGTACAGTGCCTGTACTGCCGTGTAGTCCCGTGTGGAGTACTGTGTGCATACTGCCGTGTAGTACTGAGTGGAGTACAGTGCCTGTACTGCCGTGCAGTACCGAGTGGAGTACAGTGCCTGTACTGCCGTGTAGTCCGGAGTGGAGTACTGTGTGTATAGTGCAGTGTAGTACTGAGTGGAGTACTGTGTGTATAGTGCCGTGTAGTATTGAGAGGAGTACAGTGCCTGTACTGCCGTGTAGTACCTATTGGAGTACTGTGTGCATGCTGCCGTCTAGTACTGAGTGGAGTACAGTGCCTGTACTGCCGTGTAGTACTGGGTGGAGTACAGTGCCTGTACTGCCGTGTAGTACCGAGTGGTGTACTGTGTGTATAGTGCTGTGTGGTACCGAGTGGAGTACAATGCCTCTACTGCCGTGTAGTACCGAGTGGAGTACTGTGTGTATAGTGCCGTGTAGTACCGAGTGGAGTACAGTGCCTGCACTGCGTGTAGTACCGAGTGGAGTACAGTGTGTATAGTGCCGTCTCGTACCGAGTAGAGTACAGTGTGTATAGTGCCGTGTAGTACTGAGTGGAGTACAGTGCCCTTACTGCCGTGTAGTACCGAGTGGAGTACAGTGTGTATAGTGCCGTGTAGTTCTGAGTGGAGTACAGTGCCTGTACTGCCGTGTAGTACTGAGCGGGGTACAGTTTCTGAACTGCCGTGTAGTACAGAGTGGGGGACTGTGTGTATACTGCCGTGTAGTATTGAGTATATTACAGTGCCTGTACTGCCGTGTAGTACCGAGTGGATTACTGTGTTCATACTGCCGTGTACTACTGAGTGGAGTACAGTACCTGTACTGCCGTGTAGTACTGAGTGGGGGACTGTGTGTATACTGCCGTGTAGTACTGAGTGGAGTACAGTGCCTGTACTGCCGTGTAGTACCGAGTGGGCGACTGTGTGTATACTGCCGTGTAGTACTGAGTGGAGTACAGTGCCTGTACTGCCGTGTTGTACCGAGTGGGGGACTGTGTGTATACTGCCGTGTAGTACTGAGTGGAGTACTGTGTGTATAGTGCAGTGTAGTGCTGAGTGGAGTACAGTGCCTGTACTGCCGTGTAGTACCGAGTGGAGTACCGTGTGTATAGTGCAGTGTAGTGCTGAGTGGAGTACAGCACCTGTCATGCCGTGTAGTACTGAGTATAGTACAGTGCCTGTTCTGCCGTGTAGTACCGAGTGGGGGACTGTGTGTATACTGCCGTGTAGTATTGAGTGGAGTACAGTACCTGTACTGCCGAGTAGTCCCGAGTGGAGTACTGAGTGTTTAGTGCAGTGTAGTGCTGAGTGGAGTATAGTACCTGTACCGCCGTGTAGTACCGAGTGGGGGACTGTGTGTATACTGCCGTGTAGTACTGAGTGGAGTACAGTGTGTATAGTGCCGTGTAGTACCGAGTAGGGGACTGTGTGCATACTGCCGTGGAGTACAGAGTGGAGTACAGTGCCTGTACTGCCATGTAGTCCCGATTGGAGTACTGTGTGTATACTGCCGTGTAGTACCGAGTGGAGTACAGTGCCTGTACTGCCGTGTAGTACCGAGTGGGGTACTGTGTGTATATTGCCGTGTAGTACTGAGTGGAGTACAGTGCCTGTACTGCCGTGTAGTACCGAGTGGAGTACAGTGCGTATAGTGCCGTCTAGTACCGAGTGGAGTACAGTGTGTATATTGCCGTGTATTACTGAGTATAGTACAGTGCCTGTACTGCCGTGTAGTACCGAGTGGGGGACTGTGTGTATACAGCCGAGTAAGACTGAGTGGAGTACAGTACCTGTACTGCCGAGTAGTCTGGAGTGGAGTACTGTGTGTATAGTGCAGTGTAGTGCTGAGTGGAGTACAGTACCTGTACTGCCGTGAAGTACCGAGTGGGGGACTGTGTGTATACTACCGTGTAGTACTGAGTGGAGTACAGTGCCTGTACTGCCGTGTAGTCCCGAGTGGGGTACTGTGTGTATATTGCCGTGTAGTACTGAGTGGAGTACAGTGCCTGTATTGCCGTGTAGTACCGAGTGGAGTACAGTGCGTATAGTGCCGTCTAGTACCGAGTGGAGTACAGTGTGTATATTGCCGTGTATTACTGAGTATAGTACAGTGCCTGTACTGCCGTGTAGTACCGAGTGGGGGACTGTGTGTATACAGCCGTGTAAGACTGAGTGGAGTACAGTACCTGTACTGCCGAGTAGTCTGGAGTGGAGTACTGTGTGTATAGTGCAGTGTAGTGCTGAGTGGAGTACAGTACCTGTACTGCCGTGAAGTACCGAGTGGGGGACTGTGTGTATACTACCGTGTAGTACTGAGTGGAGTACAGTGCCTGTACTGCCGTGTAGTCCCGAGTGGAGTGATGTGTGCATACTGCCGTGTAGTACTGAGTGGAGTACAGTCCCTGTACTGCCGAATAGTCCCGTGTGGAGTACAGTGTGTATAGTGCAGTGTAGTACTGAGTGGAGTACTGTGTGTATAGTGCAGTGTAGTACTGAGTGGAGTACAGTGCCTGTACTGCCGTGTAGTACCGAGTGGGGGTTTGTGTGCATACTGCCGTGTAGTACTGAGTGGAGTACAGTGTGTATAGTGCAGTGTAGTACTGAGTGGAGTACAGTGCCTGTACTGCCGTGTTGTACCGAGTGGTGTACTGTGAGCATAGTGCCGTGTAGTACCGAGTGGAGTACTGTGTGCATACTGCCGTGTAGTACTGAGTGGAGTACAGTGCCTGTACTGCCGTGTAGTACCGTGTGGGGTACTGTGTGTATATTGCCGTGTAGTACCGAGTGGAGTACAGTGCCTGTACTGCCGTGTAGTACCGAGTGGAGTACAGTGCATATAGTGCCGTCTAGTACCGAGTGGAGTACAGTGTGTATATTGCCGTGTATTACTGAGTATAGTACAGTGCCTGTACTGCCGTGTAGTACCGAGTGGGGGACTGTGTGTATACAGCCGTGTAAGACTGAGTGGAGTACAGTACTTTTACTGCCGAGTAGTCTGGAGTGGAGTACTGAGTGTATAGTGCAGTGTAGTGCTGAGTGGAGTACAGTACCTGTACTGTCGTGAAGTACCGAGTGGGGGACTGTGTGTATACTACCGTGTAGTACTGAGTGGAGTACAGTGCCTGTACTGCCGTGTAGTCCCGAGTGGAGTGATGTGTGCATACTGCCGTGTAGTACTGAGTGGAGTACAGTCCCTGTACTGCCGAATAGTCCCGTGTGGAGTACAGTGTGTATAGTGCAGTGTAGTACTGAGTGGAGTACTGTGTGTATAGTGCAGTGTAGTACTGAGTGGAGTACAGTGCCTGTACTGCCGTGTAGTACCGAGTGGGGGTTTGTGTGCATACTGCCGTGTAGTACTGAGTGGAGTACAGTGTGTATAGTGCAGTGTAGTACTGAGTGGAGTACAGTGCCTGTACTGCCGTGTAGTACCGAGTGGGGGTTTGTGAGCATACTGCCGTGTAGTACTGAGTGGAGTACTGTGTGTATACTGCTGTGTAGTACTGAGTGGAGTACAGTCTGTATAGTGCCGTGTAGTACCGAGTGGGGGTTTGTGTGCATACTGCCGTGTAGTACTGAGTGGAGTACAGTGCCTGTACTGCCATGTTGTCCCGAGTGGAGTACTGTGTGTATACTGCCGTGCAGTACCTAGTGGAGTACAGTGCCTGTACTCCCATGTAGTACCGAGTGGAGTACTGTGTGCATACTGCCGTGTAGTACTGAGTGGAGTACAGTGCCTATACTGCCGTGTAGTACCGAGTGGAGTACTGTGTGTATAGTGCCGTGTAGTACCGAGTTTAGTACAGTGCATGTACTGCCGAGTATTACCGAGTGGAGTACTGTGTGTACAGTGCGGTGTAGTACCGAGTGGAGTACAGTGCATGTACTGCCGTGTAGTACCGAGTGGAGTACTGTGTGTATAGTGCCATGAAGTACCGAGTGGAGTACAGTGCCTGTATTGCCGTGTAGTACCGAGTGGAGTACTTTGTGTATAGTGCCGCGTAGTACCGATTGGAGTACTGTGTGCATACTGCCGTGTAGTACTGAGTGGAGTACATTACCTGTACTGCCGTGTAGTACAGAGTGGAGTACTGTGTGTAAAGTGCCGTGTAGTACCGAGTGGAGTACAGTGCCTGTACTGCCGTGTAGTACTGAGTGGAGTAGAATGCTTGTACTGCCGTGTAGTCCCGAGTGGAGTACAGTGCCTGTACTGCCGTGTAGTACTGAGTGGATTACAGTCCCTGTACTGCCGTGTAGTACTGGGTGGTGTACAGTGCCTGTACTGCCGTGTAGTACCGCGTGGGGGACTGTGTGTATACTGCCGTGTAGTACCGAGTGGAGTACAGTGCCTGCACTGCCGTGTAGTACCGAGTGGAGTACTGTGTGTATAGTGCGTGTAGTACCGAGTGGAGTACTGTTTGCATACAGCCGTGTAGTACCGAGTGGAGTATTGTGTGTATAGTGCCGTGTAGTACCGAGTGGAGTACAGTGCATGTACTGCCGTGTAGTACCGAGTGGAGTACTGTGTGTATAGTGCGGTGTAGTACCGAGTGGAGTACAGTGCATGTACTGCCGTGTAGTACCGAGTGGAGTACTGTGTGTATACTGCCGTGTAGTACCGAGTGGAGTACAGTGCCTGTACTGCCGTGTAGTCCTGAGTGGAGTACAGAGCCTGTACTGCCGTGTAGTAGTGAGTGGATTACTGTGTGTATAGTGCCGTGTAGTAACGAGTGGAGTACAGTGCGTGTACTGCCGTGTAGTACTGAGTGGGGTACAGTGCCTGTACTGCCGTGTAGTACTGAGTGGAGTACAGTGCCTGTACTTCCGTGTAGTCCCGAATGTGGTACTGTGTGTATAGTGCCGTGTAGTACCGAGTGGAGTACCGTGCCTGTACTGCCGTGTAGTACCGAGTGGAGTACTGTGTGTATAGTGCCGTGTAGAACCGAGTGGAGTACAGTGCCTGTAATGCCGTGTAGTACCGAGTGGAGTACTGTGTGTATAGTGCCGTGTAGTACCGAGTGGAGTACAGTGGGTGTACTGCCGTGTAGTACTGAGTGGAGTACAGTGCCTGTACTGTCGTGTAGTACTGAGTGGAGTACAGTGCCTGTACTGCCGTGTAGTACTGAGTGGAGTACTGTGTGTATAGTGCCGTGTGGTACCGAGTGGATTAAAGTGCCTGTACTGCCGTGTAGTACTGAGTGGAGTACAGTGCCCGTACTCCCGTGTAGTACTGAGTGGAGTACAGTGAGTGTACTGCCGTGTAGTCCCGAGTGGAGTACAGTGCCTGTACTGCCGTGTAGTACTGAGTGGAGTACTGTGTGTATAGTGCCGTGTAGTAACGAGTGGAGTACAGTGCCTGTACTGCCGTGTAGTACTGAGTGGAGTACAGTGCCTGTACTGCCGTGGAGTACTGAGTGGAGTACAGTGCCTCTACTTCCGTGTAGTCCCGAAAGGGGTACTGTGTGTATAGTGCCGTGTAGTACCGAGTGGAGTACTGTGTGTATAGTGCCGTGTAGAACCGAGTGGAGTACAGTGCCTCTACTGCCATGTAGAACTGAGTGGAGTATAGTGCCTGTAATGCCGTGTAGTACCGAGTGGAGTACTGTTTGTATAGTGCCGTGTAGTACCGAGTGGAGTACAGTGCCTGTACTGCCGTGTAGTACTGAGTGGAGTACAGTGCCTGTACTGCCGTGTAGTCCCGAGTGGAGTACAGTGAATGTACTGCCATGTAGTATTGATTGGAGTACAGTGCCTGTACTGCCGTGTAGTACCGAGTGGAGTACATTGCTTGTACTGTCGTGTAGTACTGAGTTTTGTACAGTGTCTGTACTGCCGTGTAGTGCCGAGTGGAGTACTGTGTGTATAGTGCAGTGTAGTACTGAGTGGATTACAGTGCATGTACTGCCGTGTAATCCCGAGTGGAGTACTGTGTGCATACTGCCGTGTAGTACTGAGTGGAGTACAGTGCCTGTACTGCCGTGTAGTACCGAGTGGAGTACAGTGCCTGTACTGCCGTGTAGTACCGAGTGGAGTACATTGCCTGTACTGCCGTGCGGTCCCGAGTTGAGTATTGTGTGTATAGTGCAGTGTAGTACTGAGTGGAGTACTGTGTGTATAGTGCCGTGTAGTACTGAGTGGAGTACAGTGCCTGTACTGCCGTGTAGCACCGAGTGGAGTACTGTGTGCATACTGCCGTGTAGTACTGAGTGGAGTACATTGCCTGTACTGCCGTGCGGTCCCGAGTTGAGTATTGTGTGTATAGTGCAGTGTAGTACTGAGTGGAGTACAGTGCCTGTACTGCCGTGTAGTACCGAGTGGAGTACAGTGCCTGTACTGCGTGTAGTACCGAGTGGAGTACTGTGTGCATAGTGCCGTGTAGTACCGAGTGGAGTACAGTGCCTGTACTGCCGTGTAGTACTGAGTGGAGTACAGTGTGTATAGTGCCGTGTAGTACCGAGTGGAGTACCGTGCCTGTATTGCCGTGTAGTACCGAGTGGAGTACTGTGTGTATAGTGCCGTGTAGAACCGAGTGGAGTAGAGTGCCTCTACTGCCGTGTAGTACTGAGTGGAGTATAGTACCTGTAATGCCGTGTAGTACCGAGTGGAGTACTGTTTGTATAGTGCCGTGTAGTACCGAGTGCAGTACAGTGCCTGTACTGCCGTGTAGTACTGAGTGGAGTACAGTGCCGGTACTGCCGTGTAGTACCGAGTGGAGTACTCTGTGTATAGTGCCGTGTAGTACCGTGTGGAGTACTGTGGGTGTACTGCCGTGTAGTACTGCGTGGAGTATAGTGCCTGTGCTGCCGAGTAGTACTGAGTGGAGTACAGTGCCTGTACTGCCGTGTAGTCCCGAGTGGATTACAGTGCCTGTACTGCCGTGTAGTACTGAGTGGAGTACTGTGTGTATAGTGCCGTGTAGTACCGAGTGGAGTACCGTGCCTGTACTGCCGTGTAGTACCGAGTGGAGTACAGTGCCTGTACTGCCGTGTAGTACCGAGTGGAGTACAGTGTGTATAGTGCCGTCTAGTACCGAGTGGAGTACAGTGTGTATACTGCCGTGTAGTACTGAGTGGAGTACAGTGCCTGTACTGCCGTGTAGTACCGAGTGGAGTACAGTGTGTATAGTGCCGTGTAGTACCGAGTGGAGTACAGTTCCTGTACTGCCGTGTAGTACTGAGTGGAGTACATTGCCTGTACTGCCGTGTAGTACCGAGTGGGTGAATGTGTGCATACTGCCGTGTAGTACTGAGTATAGTACAGTGCCTGTACTGCCGTGTAGTACCGAGTGGAGTACTGTGTGCATACTGCCGTGTAGTACTGAGTGGAGTACAGTACCTGTACTGCCATGTAGTACCGAGTGGGGGACTAAGTGTATACTGCCGTGTAGTACTGAGTGGAGTACTGTGTGTATAGTGCAGTGTAGTGCTGAGTGGAGTACAGTACCTGTACTGCCGTGTAGTACTGAGTATAGTACATTGCCTGTACTGCCTTGTAGTACTGAGTGGAGTACAGTGTGTTTAGTGCCTTGTAGTACCGAGTGGGTGAATGTGTGCATACTGCCGTGTAGTACTGAGTGGAGTATAGTGCCTGTACTGCCATGTAGTCCCGAGTGGAGTACTGTGTGTATAGTGCCGTGTAGTACCGAGTGGAGTACAGTGCATGTACTGTCGTGTATTACCGAGTGGAGTACTGTGTGTTTAGTGCGGTGTAGTACCGAGTGGAGTACAGTGCCTGTACTGCAGTGTAGTACCGAGTGGGGGAATGTGTGTATACTGCCGTGTAGTACTGAGTGGAGTACAGTGTGTATAGTGCCGTGTAGTACTGAGTGGAGTTCAGTTTGTATAGTGCAGTGTAGTACTGAGTGGAGTACTGTGTGTATAGTGCGGTGTAGTACTGAGTGGAGTACAGTGCCTGTACTGCCGTGTAGTACTGAGTGGATTACAGTGCCTGTACTGCCGTGTAGTCCCGAGTGGAGTACAGTGCCTGTACTGCCGTGTAGTACCGCGTGGGGGACTGTGTGTATACTGCCATGTAGTACCGTGTGGACTACAGTGCCTGTACTGCCGTGTGGTACCGAGTGGAGTACTGTGTGCAAAGTGCCGTGTAGTACCGAGTGGAGTACATTGCTTGTACTGCCGTGTAGTACTGAGTGGAGTACTGTGTGTATAGTGCCGTGTAGTACCGAGTGGAGTACAGTGCCTGTACTGCCGTGTAGTACTGAACGGAGTACAGTGCCTGTACTGCCGTGTATTCCTGAATGGAGTACTGTGTGTATAGTGCCGTGTGGTACGGAGTGCAGTACAGTGCCTGTACTGCCGTGTAGTACTGAGTGGAGTACATTGCCTGTACTAACGTGTAGTCCCGAGTGGAGTACTGTGTGTATAGTGCAGTGTAGTACTGAGTGTTGTACAGTGCCTGTACTGTCGTGTAGTACTGAGTGGAGTACAGTCCCTGTACTCCCGTGTAGTCCCGGGTGGAGTACTGTGTGTATAGTGCCGTGTAGTACTGAGTGGAGTACAGTGCCTGTACTGCCGTGTAGTACTATGTGGAGTACAGTGGCTGTACTGGCGTGTAGTCCCGAGTGTAGTAGTGTGTGTATAGTGCAGTGTAGTGCTGAGTGGTGTACAGTGCTTGTACTGCCGTGTAGTACTGAGTGGAGTACAGTGCCTGTACTGCCGTGTAGTACTGGTTGGAGTACAGTGCCTGTACTGCCGTGTAGTACCGAGTGGGGGACTGTGTGTATACTGCTGTGTAGTACCGAGTGGAGTACACTGCCTGTACTGCCGTGTAGTACCGAGTGGAGTACTGTGTGTATAGTGCCGTGTAGTACCGAGTGGAGTACAGTGCCTGTACTGCCGTGTAGTACCGAGTGGAGTACTGTGTGTATAGTGCCGTGTAGTACCGAGTGGAGTACAGTGCCTGTGCTGCCGTGTAGTACCGTGTGGAGTACTGTGTGCATACTGCCGTGTAGTACTGAGTGGAGTATAGAGCCTGTACTGCCGTGTAGTAGCGAGCGGAGTACTGTGTGTATAGTGCCGTGTAGTACCGAGTGGAGTACAGTGCCTGTATTGCCGTATAGTACCGAGTGGAGTACTGTGTGTATAGTGCCGTGTAGTACCGAGTGGAGTACTGTGTGCATACTGCCGTGTAGTAATGAGTGGAGTATAGTACCTGTACTGCCGTGTAGTACCGAGTGGAGTACTGTGTGTATAGTGCCGTGTAGTACCGAGTGGAGTACAGTGCCTGTACTGCCGTGTAGTACTGAGTGGAGTACAGTGCCTGTACTGCCGTGTAGTCCCGAGTGGAGTACAATGCCTGTACTGCCGTGTAGTAGTGAGTGGAGTACTGTGCCTGTACTGCCGTGTAGTACTGAGTGGAGTACTGTGTGTATAGTGCCGTGTAGTACCGCGTGGAGTACAGTGGGTGTACTGCCGTGCAGTACTGAGTGGAGTACTGTGTGTATAGTGCCGTGTAGTACCGAGTGGAGTACAGTGCCTGTTCTGCCGTGTAATACTGAGTGGAGTACAGTGCCTGTACTGCCGTGTAGAACTGAGTGGACTACAGTGCCTGTACTGCCGTGTAGTCCCGAGTGGAGTACTGAGTGTATAGTGCCGTGTAGTACCGAGTGGAGTACAGTGCCTGTACTGCCGTGTAGTACCGAGTGGAGTACTGTGTGTATAGTGCGGTGTAGTACCGAGTGGAGTACTGTGTGCATACTGCCGTGTAGTACTGAGTGGAGTACAGTACCTGTACTGCCGTGTAGTACCGAGTGGAGTACTGTGTGTATAGTGCCGTGTAGTACCGAGTCAAAATTATGTCTAGCTCCCTTTCTGTGGAGTACTGTGTGTATAGTGCCGTGTAGTACTGAGTGGAGTACAGTGCCTGTACTGCCGTGTAGCACCGAGTGGAGTACTGTGTGCATACTGCCGTGTAGTACTGAGTGGAGTACAGTGCCTGTACTGCCGTGTAGTTCTCAGTGGAGTGGAGTGCCTGTACTGCCGTGTAGTACTGAGTGGAGTACAGTGCCTGTACTGCCGTGTAGTACCGAGTGGATTAACAGTGCCTGTACTGCCGTGTAGTACCGAGTGGAGTACAGTGCGTATAGTGCCGTCTAGTACCGAGTGGAGTACAGTGTGTATATTGCCGTGTAGTACTGAGTGGAGTACAGTGCCTGTACTCCCGTGTAGTACCGAGTGGAGTACAGTGCGTATAGTGCCGTCTAGTACCGAGTGGAGTACAGTGTGTATATTGCCGTGTAGTACTGAGTGGAGTACAGTGCCTGTACTGCCGTGTAGTACCGAGTGGAGTACAGTGTGTATAGTGCCGTGTAGTACCGAGTGGTGTACAGTGCCTGTACTGCCGTGTAGTACTGAGTGGAGTACAGTGCCTCTACTGCCGTGCAGTACCGAGTGGAGTACAGTGTGTATAGTGCCGTGTAGTACTGAGTGGAGTACAGTGCTTGTACAGCCGTGTAGCACTGAGTGGGGTACAGTGACTGTACTGCCGTGTAGTACCGAGTGGGGGACCGTGTGTATACTGCCGTGTAATACTGAGTATAGTACAGTGCCTGTACTGCCGTGTAGTACCGAGTGGAGTACTGTGTGCATACTGCCGTGTAGTACTAAGTGGAGTACAGTGTGTATAGTGCAGTGTAGTGCTGAGTGGAGTACAGTACCTGTACTGCCGTGTAGTGATGAGTATAGTACAGTGCCTGTACTGCCGTGTAGTACCGAGTGGGGGACTGTGTGTATACAGCCGTGTAAGACTGAGTGGGGTCCAGTACCTGTACTGCCGAGTAGTCTGGAGTGGAGTACTGTGTAAATAGTGCAGTGTAGTGCTGAGTGGAGTACAGTGCCTGTACTGCCGTGTAGTACTGAGTGGAGTACAGTGCCTGTACTGCCGTGTAGTACCGAGTGGGGGACTGTGTGTATACTGCCGTGTAGTACTGAGTGGAGTACAGTGCCTGTACTGCCGTGTAGTCCCGAGTGGAGTGCTGTGTGCATACTGCCGTGTAGTACTGAGCGGTGTACAGTCCCTGTACTGCCGAGTAGTCCCGTGTGGAGTACAGTGTGTATAGTGCAGTGTAGTACTGAGTGGAGTACTGTGTGTATAGTGCAGTGTAGTACTGAGTGGAGTACAGTGCCTGTACTGCCGTGTAGTACCGAGTGGGGGTTTGTGAGCATACTGCCGTGTAGTACTGAGTGGAGTACTGTGTGTATACTGCTGTGTAGTACTGAGTGGAGTACAGTGTGTATAGTGCCGTGTAGTACCGAGTGGGTGTTTGTGTGCATACTGCCGTGTAGTACTGAGTGGAGTACAGTGCCTGTACTGCCATGTTGTCCCGAGTGGAGTACTGTGTGTATACTGCCGTGTAGTACCGAGTGGAGTACAGTGCCTGTACTGCCATGTAGTACCGAGTGGAGTACTGTGTGCACACTGCCGTGTAGTACTGAGTGGAGTACAGTGCCTATACTGCCGTGTAGTACCGAGTGGAGTACTGTGTGTATAGTGCCGTGTAGTACCGAGTTTAGTACAGTGCCGAGTATTACCGAGTGGAGTACTGTGTGTATAGTGCGGTGTAGTACCGAGTGGAGTACAGTGCATGTACTGCCGTGTAGTACCGAGTGGAGTACTGTGTGTATAGTGCCGTGAAGTACCGAGTGGAGTACAGTGCCTGTATTGCCGTGTAGTACCGAGTGGAGTACTTTGTGTATAGTGCCGTGTGGTACCGATTGGAGTACTGTGTGCATACTGCCGTGTAGTACTGAGTGGAGTATATTACCTGTACTGCCGTGTAGTACAGAGTGGAGTACTGTGTGTATAGTGCCGTGTAGTACCGAGTGGAGTACAGTGCCTGTACTGCCGTGTAGTACTGAGTGGAGTAGAATGCTTGTACTGCCGTGTAGTCCCGAGTGGAGTACAGTGCCTGTACTGCCGTGTAGTAGTGAGTGGAGTACTGTGCCTGTACTGCCGTGTAGTACTGAGTGGAGTACTGTGTGTATAGTGCCGTGTAGCACCGAGTGGAGTACAGTGGGTGTACTGCCGTGTAGTACTGAGTGGAGTACAGTGCCTGTACTGCCCTGTAGTAGTGAGTGGAGTACTCTGCCTGTACTGCCGTGTAGTACTGAGTGGAGTACTGTGTGTATAGTGCCGTGTAGTCCCGAGTGGAGTAGAGTGCCTGTACTGCCGTGTAGTACTGAGTGGAGTACTGTTTGTATAGTGCCGTGTAGTACCGAGTGGAGTACAGTGCCTGTACTGCCGTGTAGTACCGAGTGGATTACTGTGTGCATACTGCCGTGTAGTACTGAGTGGAGTACAGTACCTGTACTGCAGTGTCGTACCCAGTGGAGTACTGTGTGTATAGTGCCGTGTAGTACCGAGTGGAGTACAGTGCCTGTACTGCCGTGTAGTACTGAGTGGAGTACAGTGCCTGTACTGCCGTGTAGTCCCGAGTGGAGTACAGTGCATGTACTGCCGTGTAGTAGTAAGTGGAGTACTGTGCCTGTACTGCCGTGTAGTACCGAGTGGAGTACAGTGCCTGTACTGCCGTGTAGTACCGAGTGGAGTACAGTGCGTATAGTGCCGTCTAGTACCGAGTGGAGTACAGTGTGTATATTGCCGTGTAGTACTGAGTGGAGTACAGAGCCTGTACTGCCCTGTAGTAGTGAGTGGAGTACTGTGCCTGTACTGCCGTGTAGTACTGAGTGGAGTACTGTGTGTATAGTGCCGTGTAGTCCCGAGTGGAGTAGAGTGCCTGTACTGCCGTGTAGTACTGAGTGGAGTACTGTTTGTATAGTGCCGAGTAGTACCGAGTGGAGTACAGTGCCTGTACTGCCGTGCAGTCCCGAGTGGAGTACAGTGCATGTACTGCCGTGTAGTACCGAGTGGAGTACTGTGTGCATACTGCCGTGGAGTACCGAGTGGAGTACAGTGCCTGTACTGCCGTGTAGTACCGATTGGAGTACAGTGCCTGTACTGCCGTGTAGTACCGAGTGGAGTACTGTGTGCATACTGCCGTGTAGTACTGAGTGGAGTACAGTACCTGTACTGCCGTGTCGTACCCAGTGGAGTACTGTGTGTATAGTGCCGTGTAGTACCGAGTGGAGTACAGTGCCTGTACTGCCGTGTAGTACTGAGTGGAGTACAGTGCCTGTACTGCCGTGTTGTCCCGAGTGGAGTACAGTGCCTGTACTGCCGTGTAGTAGTGAGTGGAGTACTGTGCCTGTACTGCCGTGTAGTACTGAGTGGAGTACTGTGTGTATAGTGCCGTGTAGTACCGAGTGGAGTACAGTGCCTGTACTGCCGTGTAGTACCGAGTGGGGGACTGTGTGTATACTGCCGTGTAGTACTGAGTGGAGTACAGTGCCTGTACTGCCGTGTAGTAGTCAGTGGGGTACAGTGCCTGTACTGCCGTGTAGTCCCGAGTGGAGTACAGTGCCTGTACTGCCGTGTAGTAGTGAGTGGAGTACAGTGCCTGTACTGCCGTGTAGTACTGAGTGGAGTACTGTGTGTATAGTGCCGTGTAGTACCGAGTGGAGTACAGTGCCTGTACTGCCGTCTAGTACTGAGTGGAGTACAGTGCCTGTACTGCCGTGTAGTCCCGAGTGGAGTACAATGCCTGTACTGCCGTGTAGTACTGAGTGGAGTACTGTGTGTATAGTGCCGTGTAGTACCGAGTGGAGTACTGTGCCTGTACTGCCGTGTAGTACTGAGTGGAGTACAGTGCCTGTACTGCCGTGTAGTCCCGAGTGGAGTACAGTGCTTGTACTGCCGTGTAGTACTGAGTGAAGTACAGTGCCTGTACTGCCGTGTAGTGCCGAGTGGAGTACTGTGTGTATAGTGCAGTGTAGTACTGAGTGGAGTACAGTGCATGTACTGCCGTGTAGTACCGTGTGGAGTACAGTGCCTGTACTGCCGTGTAGTCCCGTGTGGAGTACTGTGTGCATACTGCCGTGTAGTACTGAGTGGAGTACAGTGCCTGTACTGCCGTGCAGTACCGAGTGGAGTACAGTGCCTGTACTGCCGTGTAGTCCCGAGTGGAGTACTGTGTGTATAGTGCAGTGTAGTACTGAGTGGAGTACTGTGTGTATAGTGCCGTGTAGTATTGAGAGGAGTACAGTCCCTGTACTGCCGTGTAGTACCTATTGGAGTACTGTGTGCATGCTGCCGTCTAGTACTGAGTGGAGTACAGTGCCTGTACTGCCGTGTAGTACTGGGTGGAGTACAGTGCCTGTACTGCCGTGTAGTACCGAGTGGTGTACTGTGTGTATAGTGCTGTGTGGTACCGAGTGGAGTACAATGCCTCTACTGCCGTGTAGTACCGAGTGGAGTACTGTGTGTATAGTGCCGTGTAGTACCGAGTGGAGTACAGTGCCTGTACTGCGTGTAGTACCGAGTGGAGTACAGTGCCTGCACTGCGTGTAGTACCGAGTGGAGTACAGTGTGTATAGTGCCGTCTCGTACCGAGTGGAGTACAGTGTGTATAGTGCCGTGTAGTACTGAGTGGAGTACAGTGCCTGTACTGCCGTGTAGTACCGAGTGGAGTACAGTGTGTATAGTGCCGTGTAGTTCTGAGTGGAGTACAGTGCCTGTACTGCCGTGTAGTACTGAGCGGGGTACAGTTTCTGAACTGCCGTGTAGTACAGAGTGGGGGACTGTGTGTATACTGCCGTGTAGTATTGAGTATATTACAGTGCCTGTACTGCCGTGTAGTACCGAGTGGATTACTGTGTTCATACTGCCGTGTACTACTGAGTGGAGTACAGTACCTGTACTGCCGTGTAGTACTGAGTGGGGGACTGTGTGTATACTGCCGTGTAGTACTGAGTGGAGTACAGTGCCTGTACTGCCGTGTAGTACCGAGTGGGCGACTGTGTGTATACTGCCGTGTAGTACTGAGTGGAGTACAGTGCCTGTACTGCCGTGTTGTACCGAGTGGGGGACTGTGTGTATAGTGCAGTGTAGTGCTGAGTGGAGTATAGTACCTGTACCGCCGTGTAGTACCGAGTGGGGAACTGTGTGTATACTGCCGTGTAGTACTGAGTGGAGTACAGTGCCTGTACTGCCGTGTAGTACCGAGTGGATTACTGTGTTCATACTGCCGTGTACTACTGAGTGGAGTACAGTACCTGTACTGCCGTGTAGTACCGAGTGGAGTACCGTGTGCATAGTGCAGTGTAGTGCTGAGTGGAGTACAGCACCTGTCATGCCGTGTAGTACTGAGTATAGTACAGTGCCTGTTCTGCCGTGTAGTACCGAGTGGGGGACTGTGTGTATACTGCCGTGTAGTATTGAGTGGAGTACAGTACCTGTACTGCCGAGTAGTCCCGAGTGGAGTACTGTGTGTATAGTGCAGTGTAGTGCTGAGTGGAGTATAGTACCTGTACCGCCGTGTAGTACCGAGTGGGGAACTGTGTGTATACTGCCGTGTAGTACTGAGTGGAGTACAGTCCCTGTACTGCCGTGTAGTACCGAGTGGGGACTGTGTGTATACTGCCGTGTAGTACTGAGTGGAGTACAGTGCATGTACTGCCGTGTAGTCTCGAGTGGAGTACTGTGTGCATACTGCCGTGTAGTACTGATTGGAGTACAGTCCCTGTACTGCGGAGTATTCCCGAGTGGAGTACAGTATGTATAGTGCAGTGTAGTACTGAGTGGAGTACTGTGTGTATAGTGCTGTGTAGTACTGAGTGGAGTACAGTGCCTGTACTGCCGTGTAGTACCGAGTGGGGGACTGTGTGTATACTGCCGTGTAGTACTGAGTGGAGTACAGTGTGTATAGTGCCGTGTAGTACCGAGTAGGGGACTGTGTGCATACTGCCGTGGAGTACAGAGTGGAGTACAGTGCCTGTACTGCCATGTAGTCCCGATTGGAGTACTGTGTGTATACTGCCGTGTAGTACCGAGTGGAGTACAGTGCCTGATCTGTCGTGCAGTACCGAGTGGTGTACTGTGAGCATAGTGCCGTGTAGTACCGAGTGGAGTACTGTGTGAATACTGCCGTGTAGTACTGAGTGGAGTACAGTGCCTGTACTGCCGTGTAGTACCGAGTGGGGTACTGTGTGTATATTGCCGTGTAGTACTGAATGGAGTACAGTGCCTGTACTGCCGTGTAGTACCGAGTGGAGTACAGTGCGTATAGTGCCGTCTAGTACCGAGTGGAGTACAGTGTGTATATTGCCGTGTATTACTGAGTATAGTACAGTGCCTGTACTGCCGTGTAGTACCGAGTGGGGGACTGTGTGTATACAGCCGTGTAAGACTGAGTGGAGTACAGTACTTGTACTGCCGAGTAGTCTGGAGTGGAGTACTGTGTGTATAGTGCAGTGTAGTGCTGAGTGGAGTACAGTACCTGTACTGCCGTGAAGTACCGAGTGGGGGACTGTGTGTATACTACCGTGTAGTACTGAGTGGAGTACAGTGCCTGTACTGCCGTGTAGTCCCGAGTGGAGTGATGTGTGCATACTGCCGTGTAGTACTGAGTGGAGTACAGTCCCTGTACTGCCGAATAGTCCCGTGTGGAGTACAGTGTGTATAGTGCAGTCTAGTACTGAGTGGAGTACTGTGTGTATAGTGCAGTGTAGTACTGAGTGGAGTACAGTGCCTGTACTGCCGTGTAGTACCGAGTGGGGGTTTGTGTGCATACTGCCGTGTAGTACTGAGTGGAGTACAGTGTGTATAGTGCAGTGTAGTACTGAGTGGACTACAGTGCCTGTACTGCCGTGTAGTACCGAGTGGGGGTTTGTGAGCATACTGCCGTGTAGTACTGAGTGGAGTACTGTGTGTATACTGCTGTGTAGTACTGAGTGGAGTACAGTGTGTATAGTGCCGTGTAGTACCGAGTGGGGGTTTGTGTGCATACTGCCGTGTAGTACTGAGTGGAGTACAGTGCCTGTACTGCCATGTTGTCCCGAGTGGAGTACTGTGTGTATACTGCCGTGCAGTACCTAGTGGAGTACAGTGCCTGTACTGCCATGTAGTACCGAGTGGAGTACTGTGTGCATACTGCCGTGTAGTACTGAGTGGAGTACAGTGCCTATACTGCCGTGTAGTACCGAGTGGAGTACTGTGTGTATAGTGCCGTGTAGTACCGAGTTTAGTACAGTGCATGTACTGCCGAGTATTACCGAGTGGAGTACTGTGTGTATAGTGCGGTGTAGTACCGAGTGGAGTACAGTGCATGTACTGCCGTGTAGTACCGAGTGGAGTACTGTGTGTATAGTGCCGTGAAGTACCGAGTGGAGTACAGTGCCTGTATTGCCGTGTAGTACCGAGTGGAGTACTTTGTGTATAGTGCCGTGTAGTACCGATTGGAGTACTGTGTGCATACTGCCGTGTAGTACTGAGAGGAGTACATTACCTGTACTGCCGTGTAGTACAGAGTGGAGTACTGTGTGTATAGTGCCGTGTAGTACCGAGTGGAGTACAGTGCCTGTACTGCCGTGTAGTACTGAGTGGAGTAGAATGCTTGTACTGCCGTGTAGTCCCGAGTGGAGTACAGTGCCTGTACTGCCGTGTAGTACTGAGTGGATTACAGTCCGTGTACTGCCGTGTAGTACTGGGTGGTGTACAGTGCCTGTACTGCCGTGTAGTACCGCGTGGGGGACTGTGTGTATACTGCCGTGTAGTACCGAGTGGAGTACAGTGCCTGCACTGCCGTGTAGTACCGAGTGGAGTACTGTGTGTATAGTGCGTGTAGTACCGAGTGGAGTACTGTTTGCATACAGCCGTGTAGTACCTAGTGGAGTATTGTGTGTATAGTGCCGTGTAGTACCGAGTGGAGTACAGTGCATGTACTGCCGTGTAGTACCGAGTGGAGTACTGTGTGTATAGTGCGGTGTAGTACCGAGTGGAGTACAGTGCATGTACTGCCGTGTAGTACCGAGTGGAGTACTGTGTGTATACTGCCGTGTAGTACCGAGTGGAGTACAGTGCCTGTACTGCCGTGTAGTCCTGAGTGGAGTACAGTGCCTGTACTGCCGTGTAGTAGTGAGTGGAGTACTGTGTGTATAGTGCCGTGTAGTAACGAGTGGAGTACAGTGCGTGTACTGCCGTGTAGTACTGAGTGGAGTACAGTGCCTGTACTGCCGTGTAGTACTGAGTGGAGTACAGTGCCTGTACTTCCGTGTAGTCCCGAATGTGGTACTGTGTGTATAGTGCCGTGTAGTACCGAGTGGAGTACCGTGCCTGTACTGCCGTGTAGTACCGAGTGGAGTACTGTGTGTATAGTGCCGTGTAGAACCGAGTGGAGTACAGTGCCTCTACTGCCGTGTAGTACTGAGTGGAGTACAGTGCCTGTAATGCCGTGTAGTACCGAGTAGAGTACTGTGTGTATAGTGCCGTGTAGTACCGAGTGGAGTACAGTGGGTGTACTGCCGTGTAGTACTGAGTGGAGTACAGTGCCTGTACTGTCGTGTAGTACTGAGTGGAGTACAGTGCCTGTACTGCCGTGTAGTACTGAGTGGAGTACTGTGTGTATAGTGCCATGTGGTACTGAGTGGATTAAAGTGCCTGTACTGCCGTGTAGTACTGAGTGGAGTACAGTGCCCGTACTGCCGTGTAGTACTGAGTGGAGTACAGTGCCTGTACTGCCGTGTAGTCCCGAGTGGCGTACAGTGCCTGTACTGCCGTGTAGTACTGAGTGGAGTACTGTGTGTATAGTGCCGTGTAGTAACGAGTGGAGTACAGTGCCTGTACTGCCGTGTAGTACTGAGTGGAGTACAGTGCCTGTACTGCCGTGGAGTACTGAGTGGAGTACAGTGCCTGTACTTCCGTGTAGTCCCGAAAGGGGTACTGTGTGTATAGTGCCGTGTAGTACCGAGTGGAGTACTGTGTGTATAGTGCCGTGTAGAACCGAGTGGAGTACAGTGCCTGTACTGCCGTGTAGTACTGAGTGGAGTACAGTGCCTGTACTGCCGTGTAGTCCCGAGTGGAGTACAGTGAATGTACTGCCATGTAGTATTGATTGGAGTACAGTGCCTGTACTGCCGTGTAGTACTGAGTGGAGTACAGTGCCTGTACTGCCGTGGAGTACTGAGTGGAGTACAGTGCCTGTACTTCCGTGTAGTCCCGAAAGGGGTACTGTGTGTATAGTGCCGTGTAATCCCGAGTGGAGTACTGTGTGCATACTGCCGTGTAGTACTGAGTGGAGTACAGTGCCTGTACTGCCGTGTAGTACCGAGTGGAGTACAGTGCCTGTACTGCCGTGTAGTACCGAGTGGAGTACATTGCCTGTACTGCCGTGCGGTCCCGAGTTGAGTATTGTGTGTATAGTGCAGTGTAGTACTGAGTGGAGTACTGTGTGTATAGTGCCGTGTAGTACTGAGTGGAGTACAGTGCCTGTACTGCCGTGTAGCACCGAGTGGAGTACTGTGTGCATACTGCCGTGTAGTACTGAGTGGAGTACAGTGCCTGTACTGCCGTGTAGTACTCAGTGGAGTGCAGTGCCTGTACTGCCGTGTAGTACTGAGTGGAGTACTGTGTGTATAGTGCCGTGTAGTACTGAGTGGAGTACAGTGCCTGTACTGCCGTGTAGTACTATGTGGAGTACAGTGGCTGTACTGGCGTGTAGTACTGGGTGGAGTACAGTGCCTGTACTGCCGTGTAGTACCGAGTGGGGGACTGTGTGTATACTGCTGTGTAGTACCGAGTGGAGTACAGTGCCTGTACTGCCGTGTATTCCTGAATGGAGTACTGTGTGTATAGTGCCGTGTGGTACGGAGTGCAGTACAGTGCCTGTACTGCCGTGTAGTACTGAGTGGAGTACATTGCCTGTACTAACGTGTAGTCCCGAGTGGAGTACTGTGTGTATAGTGCAGTGTAGTACTGAGTGTTGTACAGTGCCTGTACTGTCGTGTAGTACTGAGTGGAGTACAGTCCCTGTACTCCCGTGTAGTCCCGGGTGGAGTACTGTGTGTATAGTGCCGTGTAGTACTGAGTGGAGTACAGTGCCTGTACTGCCGTGTAGTACTATGTGGAGTACAGTGGCTGTACTGGCGTGTAGTCCCGAGTGTAGTAGTGTGTGTATAGTGCAGTGTAGTGCTGAGTGGTGTACAGTGCTTGTACTGCCGTGTAGTACTGAGTGGAGTACAGTGCCTGTACTGCCGTGTAGTACTGGGTGGAGTACAGTGCCTGTACTGCCGTGTAGTACCGAGTGGGGGACTGTGTGTATACTGCTGTGTAGTACCGAGTGGAGTACAGTGCCTGTACTGCCGTGTAGTACCGAGTGGAGTACTGTGTGTATAGTGCCGTGTAGTACCGAGTGGAGTACAGTGCCTGTACTGCCGTGTAGTACCAAGTGGAGTACTGTGTGTATAGTGCCGTGTAGTACCGAGTGGAGTACAGTGCCTGTACTGCCGTGTAGTACCGTGTGGAGTACTGTGTGCATACTGCCGTGTAGTACTGAGTGGAGTATAGAGCCTGTACTGCCGTGTAGTACCGAGTGGAGTAATGTTTGTATAGTGTAGTGTAATACCGAGTGGAGTACACTGCATGTACTGCCGTGTAGTATCGAGTTGAGTACTGTGTGTATCGTGTGGTGTAGTACCGAGTGGAGTACATTGCATGTACTGCCGTGTAGTACCGAGCGGAGTACTGTGTGTATAGTGCCGTGTAGTACCGAGTGGAGTACAGTGCCTGTATTGCCGTGTAGTACCGAGTGGAGTACTGTGTGCATACTGCCGTGTAGTAATGAGTGGAGTATAGTACCTGTACTGCCGTGTAGTACCGAGTGGAGTACTGTGTGTATAGTGCCGTGTAGTACCGAGTGGAGTACAGTGCCTGTACTGCCGTGTAGTACTGAGTGGAGTACAGTGCCTGTACTGCCGTGTAGTCCCGAGTGGAGTACAATGCCTGTACTGCCGTGTAGTAGTGAGTGGAGTACTGTGCCTGTACTGCCGTGTAGTACTGAGTGGAGTACTGTGTGTATAGTGCCGTGTAGTACCGCGTGGAGTACAGTGGGTGTACTGCCGTGCAGTACTGAGTGGAGTACTGTGTGTATAGTGCCGTGTAGTACCGAGTGGAGTACAGTGCCTGTTCTGCCGTGTAATACTGAGTGGAGTACAGTGCCTGTACTGCCGGGTAGAACTGAGTGGACTACAGTGCCTGTACTGCCGTGTAGTCCCGAGTGGAGTACTGAGTGTATAGTGCCGTGTAGTACCGAGTGGAGTACAGTGCCTGTACTGCCGTGTAGTACCGAGTGGAGTACTGTGTGTATAGTGCGGTGTAGTACCGAGTGGAGTACTGTGTGCATACTGCCGTGTAGTACTGAGTGGAGTACAGTACCTGTACTGCCGTGTAGTACCGAGTGGAGTACTGTGTGTATAGTGCCGTGTAGTACCGAGTCAAAATTATGTCTAGCTCCCTTTCTGTGGAGTACTGTGTGTATAGTGCCGTGTAGTACTGAGTGGAGTACAGTGCCTGTACTGCCGTGTAGCACCGAGTGGAGTACTGTGTGCATACTGCCGTGTAGTACTGAGTAGGTACAGTGCCTGTACTGCCGTGTAGTTCTCAGTGGAGTGGAGTGCCTGTACTGCCGTGTAGTACTGAGTGGAGTACAGTGCCTGTACTGCCGTGTAGTACCGAGTGGAGTAACAGTGCCTGTACTGCCGTGTAGTACCGAGTGGAGTACAGTGCGTATAGTGCCGTCTAGTACCGAGTGGAGTACAGTGTGTATATTGCCGTGTAGTACTGAGTGGAGTACAGTGCCTGTACTCCCGTGTAGTACCGAGTGGAGTACAGTGCGTATAGTGCCGTCTAGTACCGAGTGCAGTACAGTGTGTATATTGGCGTGTAGTACTGAGTGGAGTACAGTGCCTGTACTGCCGTGTAGTACCGAGTGGAGTACAGTGTGTATAGTGCCGTGTAGTACCGAGTGGTGTACAGTGCCTGTACTGCCGTGTAGTACTGAGTGGAGTACAGTGCCTCTACTGCCGTGCAGTACCGAGTGGAGTACAGTGTGTATAGTGCCGTGTAGTACTGAGTGGAGTACAGTGCCTGTACAGCCGTGTAGCACTGAGTGGGGTACAGTGACTGTACTGCCGTGTAGTACCGAGTGGGGGACCGTGTGTATACTGCCGTGTAGTACTGAGTATAGTACAGTGCCTGTACTGCCGTGTAGTACCGAGTGGAGTACTGTGTGCATACTGCCGTGTAGTACTAAGTGGAGTACAGTGTGTATAGTGCAGTGTAGTGCTGAGTGGAGTACAGTACCTGTACTGCCGTGTAGTACTGAGTATAGTACAGTGCCTGTACTGCCGTGTAGTACCGAGTGGGGGACTGTGTGTATACAGCCGTGTAAGACTGAGTGGAGTACAGTACCTGTACTGCCGAGTAGTCTGGAGTGGAGTACTGTGTAAATAGTGCAGTGTAGTGCTGAGTGGAGTACAGTACCTGTACTGCCGTGTAGTACCGAGTGGGGGACTGTGTGTATACTGCCGTGTAGTACTGAGTGGAGTACAGTGCCTGTACTGCCGTGTAGTCCCGAGTGGAGTGCTGTGTGCATACTGCCGTGTAGTACTGAGTGGAGTACAGTGCCTGTACTGCCATGTTGTCCTGAGTGGAGTACTGTGTGTATACTGCCGTGTGGTACCGAGTGGAGTACAGTGCCTGTACTGCCATGTAGTACCGAGTGGAGTACTGTGTGCATACTGCCGTGTAGTACTGAGTGGAGTACAGTGCCTATACTGCCGTGTAGTACCGAGTGGAGTACTGTGTGTATAGTGCCGTGTAGTACCGAGTTTAGTACAGTGCCGAGTATTACCGAGTGGAGTACTGTGTGTATAGTGCAGTGTAGTACTGAGTGGAGTACAGTGCCTGTACTGCCGTGTAGTACCGAGTGGGGGTTTGTGAGCATACTGCCGTGTAGTACTGAGTGGAGTACTGTGTGTATACTGCTGTGTAGTACTGAGTGGAGTACAGTGTGTATAGTGCCGTGTAGTACCGAGTGGGTGTTTGTGTGCATACTGCCGTGTAGTACTGAGTGGAGTACAGTGCCTGTACTGCCATGTTGTCCTGAGTGGAGTACTGTGTGTATACTGCCGTGTAGTACCGAGTGGAGTACAGTGCCTGTACTGCCATGTAGTACCGAGTGGAGTACTGTGTGCATACTGCCGTGTAGTACTGAGTGGAGTACAGTGCCTATACTGCCGTGTAGTACCGAGTGGAGTACTGTGTGTATAGTGCCGTGTAGTACCGAGTTTAGTACAGTGCCGTGTATTACCGAGTGGGGTACTGTGTGTATAGTGCGGTGTAGTACCGAGTGGAGTACAGTGCATGTACTGCCGCATAGTACCGAGTGGAGTACTGTGTGTATAGTGCCGTGAAGTACCGAGTGGAGTACAGTGCCTGTATTGCCGTGTAGTACCGAGTGGAGTACTTTGTGTATAGTGCCGTGTGGTACCGATTGGAGTACTGTGTGCATACTGCCGTGTAGTACTGAGTGGAGTACAGTACCTGTACTGCCGTGTCGTACCCAGTGGAGTACTGTGTGTATAGTGCCGTGTAGTACCGAGTGGAGTACAGTGCCTGTACTGCCGTGTAGTACTGAGTGGAGTACAGTGCATGTACTGCCGTGTAGTCCCGAGTGGAGTACAGTGCATGTACTGCCGTGTAGTAGTAAGTGGAGTACTGTGCCTGTACTGCCGTGTAGTACCGAGTGGAGTACAGTGCCTGTACTGCCGTGTAGTACCGAGTGGAGTACAGTGCCTGTACTGCCGTGTAGTACCGATTGGAGTACAGTGCCTGTACTGCCGTGTAGTACCGAGTGGAGTACTGTGTGCATACTGCCGTGTAGTACTGAGTGGAGTACAGTAGCTGTACTGCCGTGTCGTACCCAGTGGAGTACTGTGTGTATAGTGCCGTGTAGTACCGAGTGGAGTACAGTGCCTGTACTGCCGTGTAGTACTGAGTGGAGTACAGTGCCTGTACTGCCGTGTAGTCCCGAGTGGAGTACAGTGCCTGTACTGCCGTGTAGTAGTGAGTGGAGTACTGTGCCTGTACTGCCGTGTAGTACTGAGTGGAGTACGGTGTGTATAGTGCCGTGTAGTACCGAGTGGAGTACAGTGCCTGTACTGCCGTGTAGTACCGAGTGGGGGACTGTGTGTATACTGCCGTGTAGTACTGAGTGGAGTACAGTGCCTGTACTGCCGTGTAGTAGTGAGTGGGGTACAGTGCCTGTACTGCCGTGTAGTCCCGAGTGGAGTACAGTGCCTGTAATGCCGTGTAGTAGTGAGTGGAGTACAGTGCCTGTACTGCTGTGTAGTACTGAGTGGAGTACTGTGTGTATAGTGCCGTGTAGTACCGAGTGGAGTACAGTGCCTGTACTGCCGTCTAGTACTGAGTGGAGTACAGTGCCTGTACTGCCGTGTAGTCCCGAGTGGAGTACAATGCCTGTACTGCCGTGTAGTACTGAGTGGAGTACTGTGTGTATAGTGCCGTGTAGTACCGAGTGGAGTACTGTGCCTGTACTGCCGTGTAGTACTGAGTGGAGTACAGTGCCTGTACTGCCGTGTAGTCCCGAGTGGAGTACAGTGCTTGTACTGCCGTGTAGTACTGAGTGAAGTACAGGGCCTGTACTGCCGTGTAGTGCCGAGTGGAGTACTGTGTGTATAGTGCAGTGTAGTACTGAGTGGAGTACAGTGCATGTACTGCCGTGTAGTACCGTGTGGAGTACAGTGCCTGTACTGCCGTGTAGTCCCGTGTGGAGTACTGTGTGCATACTGCCGTGTAGTACTGAGTGGAGTACAGTGCCTGTACTGCCGTGCAGTACCGAGTGGAGTACACTGCCTGTACTGCCGTGTAGTCCGGAGTGGAGTACTGTGTGTATAGTGCAGTGTAGTACTGAGTGGAGTACTGTGTGTATAGTGCCGTGTAGTATTGAGAGGAGTACAGTGCCTGTACTGCCGTGTAGTACCTATTGGAGTACTGTGTGCATGCTGCCGTCTAGTACTGAGTGGAGTACAGTGCCTGTACTGCCGTGTAGTACTGGGTGGAGTACAGTGCCTGTCTGCCGTGTAGTACCGAGTGGTGTACTGTGTGTATAGTGCTGTGTGGTACCGAGTGGAGTACAATGCCTCTACTGCCGTGTAGTACCGAGTGGAGTACTGTGTGTATAGTGCCGTGTAGTACCGAGTGGAGTACAGTGCCTGCACTGCGTGTAGTACCGAGTGGAGTACAGTGTGTATAGTGCCGTCTCGTACCGAGTAGAGTACAGTGTGTATAGTGCCGTGTAGTACTGAGTGGAGTACAGTGCCCTTACTGCCGTGTAGTACCGAGTGGAGTACAGTGTGTATAGTGCCGTGTAGTTCTGAGTGGAGTACAGTGCCTGTACTGCCGTGTAGTACTGAGCGGGGTACAGTTTCTGAACTGCCGTGTAGTACAGAGTGGGGGACTGTGTGTATACTGCCGTGTAGTATTGAGTATATTACAGTGCCTGTACTGCCGTGTAGTACCGAGTGGATTACTGTGTTCATACTGCCGTGTACTACTGAGTGGAGTACAGTACCTGTACTGCCGTGTAGTACTGAGTGGGGGACTGTGTGTATACTGCCGTGTAGTACTGAGTGGAGTACAGTGCCTGTACTGCCGTGTAGTACCGAGTGGGCGACTGTGTGTATACTGCCGTGTAGTACTGAGTGGAGTACAGTGCCTGTACTGCCGTGTTGTACCGAGTGGGGGACTGTGTGTATACTGCCGTGTAGTACTGAGTGGAGTACTGTGTGTATAGTGCAGTGTAGTGCTGAGTGGAGTACAGTGCCTGTACTGCCGTGTAGTACCGAGTGGAGTACCGTGTGTATAGTGCAGTGTAGTGCTGAGTGGAGTACAGCACCTGTCATGCCGTGTAGTACTGAGTATAGTACAGTGCCTGTTCTGCCGTGTAGTACCGAGTGGGGGACTGTGTGTATACTGCCGTGTAGTATTGAGTGGAGTACAGTACCTGTACTGCCGAGTAGTCCCGAGTGGAGTACTGTGTGTTTAGTGCAGTGTAGTGCTGAGAGGAGTATAGTACCTGTACCGCCGTGTAGTACCGAGTGGGGGACTGTGTGTATACTGCCGTGTAGTACTGAGTGGAGTACAGTGTGTATAGTGCCGTGTAGTACCGAGTAGGGGACTGTGTGCAAACTGCCGTGGAGTACAGAGTGGAGTACAGTGCCTGTACTGCCATGTAGTCCCGATTGGAGTACTGTGTGTATACTGCCGTGTAGTACCGAGTGGAGTACAGTGCCTGTACTGCCGTGTAGTACCGAGTGGGGTACTGTGTGTATATTGCCGTGTAGTACTGAGTGGAGTACAGCGCCTGTACTGCCGTGTAGTACCGAGTGGAGTACAGTGCGTATAGTGCCGTCTAGTACCGAGTGGAGTACAGTGTGTATATTGCCGTGTATTACTGAGTATAGTACAGTGCCTGTACTGCCGTGTAGTACCGAGTGGGGGACTGTGTGTATACAGCCGAGTAAGACTGAGTGGAGTACAGTACCTGTACTGCCGAGTAGTCTGGAGTGGAGTACTGTGTGTATAGTGCAGTGTAGTGCTGAGTGGAGTACAGTACCTGTACTGCCGTGAAGTACCGAGTGGGGGACTGTGTGTATACTACCGTGTAGTACTGAGTGGAGTACAGTGCCTGTACTGCCGTGTAGTCCCGAGTGGGGTACTGTGTGTATATTGCCGTGTAGTACTGAGTGGAGTTCAGTGCCTGTACTGCCGTGTAGTACCGAGTGGAGTACAGTGCGTATAGTGCCGTCTAGTACCGAGTGGAGTACAGTGTGTATATTGCCGTGTATTACTGAGTATAGTACAGTGCCTGTACTGCCGTGTAGTACCGAGTGGGGGACTGTGTGTATACAGCCGTGTAAGACTGAGTGGAGTACAGTACCTGTACTGCCGAGTAGTCTGGAGTGGAGTACTGTGTGTATAGTGCAGTGTAGTGCTGAGTGGAGTACAGTACCTGTACTGCCGTGAAGTACCGAGTGGGGGACTGTGTGTATACTACCGTGTAGTACTGAGTGGAGTACAGTGCCTGTACTGCCGTGTAGTCCCGAGTGGAGTGATGTGTGCATACTGCCGTGTAGTACTGAGTGGAGTACAGTCCCTGTACTGCCGAATAGTCCCGTGTGGAGTACAGTGTGTATAGTGCAGTGTAGTACTGAGTGGAGTACTGTGTGTATAGTGCAGTGTAGTACTGAGTGGAGTACAGTGCCTGTACTGCCGTGTAGTACCGAGTGGGGGTTTGTGTGCATACTGCCGTGTAGTACTGAGTGGAGTACAGTGTGTATAGTGCAGTGTAGTACTGAGTGGAGTACAGTGCCTGTACTGCCGTGTAGTACCGAGTGGGGGTTTGTGAGCATACTGCCGTGTAGTACTGAGTGGAGTACTGTGTGTATACTGCTGTGTAGTACTGAGTGGAGTACAGTGTGTATAGTGCCGTGTAGTACCGAGTGGGGGTTTGTGTGCATACTGCCGTGTAGTACTGAGTGGAGTACAGTGCCTGTACTGCCATGTTGTCCCGAGTGGAGTACAGTGTGTATACTGCCGTGCAGTACCTAGTGGAGTACAGTGCCTGTACTCCCATGTAGTACCGAGTGGAGTACTGTGTGCATACTGCCGTGTAGTACTGAGTGGAGTACAGTGCCTATACTGCCGTGTAGTACCGAGTGGAGTACTGTGTGTATAGTGCCGTGTAGTACCGAGTTTAGTACAGTGCATGTACTGCCGAGTATTACCGAGTGGAGTACTGTGTGTACAGTGCGGTGTAGTACCGAGTGGAGTACAGTGCATGTACTGCCGTGTAGTACCGAGTGGAGTACTGTGTGTATAGTGCCATGAAGTACCGAGTGGAGTACAGTGCCTGTATTGCCGTGTAGTACCGAGTGGAGTACTTTGTGTATAGTGCCGCGTAGTACCGATTGGAGTACTGTGTGCATACTGCCGTGTAGTACTGAGTGGAGTACATTACCTGTACTGCCGTGTAGTACAGAGTGGAGTACTGTGTGTAAAGTGCCGTGTAGTACCGAGTGGAGTACAGTGCCTGTACTGCCGTGTAGTACTGAGTGGAGTAGAATGCTTGTACTGCCGTGTAGTCCCGAGTGGAGTACAGTGCCTGTACTGCCGTGTAGTACTGAGTGGATTACAGTCCCTGTACTGCCGTGTAGTACTGGGTGGTGTACAGTGCCTGTACTGCCGTGTAGTACCGCGTGGGGGACTGTGTGTATACTGCCGTGTAGTACCGAGTGGAGTACAGTGCCTGCACTGCCGTGTAGTACCGAGTGGAGTACTGTGTGTATAGTGCGTGTAGTACCGAGTGGAGTACTGTTTGCATACAGCCGTGTAGTACCGAGTGGAGTATTGTGTGTATAGTGCCGTGTAGTACCGAGTGGAGTACAGTGCATGTACTGCCGTGTAGTACCGAGTGGAGTACTGTGTGTATAGTGCGGTGTAGTACCGAGTGGAGTACAGTGCATGTACTGCCGTGTAGTACCGAGTGGAGTACTGTGTGTATACTGCCGTGTAGTACCGAGTGGAGTACAGTGCCTGTACTGCCGTGTAGTCCTGAGTGGAGTACAGAGCCTGTACTGCCGTGTAGTAGTGAGTGGATTACTGTGTGTATAGTGCCGTGTAGTAACGAGTGGAGTACAGTGCGTGTACTGCCGTGTAGTACTGAGTGGAGTACAGTGCCTGTACTTCCGTGTAGTCCCGAATGTGGTACTGTGTGTATAGTGCCGTGTAGTACCGAGTGGAGTACCGTGCCTGTACTGCCGTGTAGTACCGAGTGGAGTACTGTGTGTATAGTGCCGTGTAGAACCGAGTGGAGTACAGTGCCTGTAATGCCGTGTAGTACCGAGTGGAGTACTGTGTGTATAGTGCCGTGTAGTACCGAGTGGAGTACAGTGGGTGTACTGCCGTGTAGTACTGAGTGGAGTACAGTGCCTGTACTGTCGTGTAGTACTGAGTGGAGTACAGTGCCTGTACTGCCGTGTAGTACTGAGTGGAGTACTGTGTGTATAGTGCCGTGTGGTACCGAGTGGATTAAAGTGCCTGTACTGCCGTGTAGTACTGAGTGGAGTACAGTGCCCGTACTCCCGTGTAGTACTGAGTGGAGTACAGTGAGTGTACTGCCGTGTAGTACTGAGTGGAGTACAGTGCCTGTACTGCCGTGTAGTCCCGAGTGGAGTACAGTGGGTGTACTGCCGTGTAGTACTGAGTGGAGTACAGTGCCTGTATTGCCGTGTAGTACCGAGTGGAGTACTGTGTGTATAGTGCCGTGTAGTACCGAGTGGAGTACTGTTTGCATACTGCCGTGTAGTAATGAGTGAAGTATAGTACCTGTACTGCCGTGTAGTACCGAGTGGAGTACTGTGTGTATAGTGCCGTGTAGTACCGAGTGGAGTACAGTGCCTGTACTGCCGTGTAGTACTGAGTGGAGTACAGTGCCTGTACTGCCGTGTAGTCCCGAGTGGAGTACAGTGCCTGTACTGCCGTGTAGTAGTGAGTGGAGTACTGTGCCTGTACTGCCGTGTAGTACTGAGTGGAGTACTATGTGTATAGTGCCGTGTAGTACCGCGTGGAGTACAGTGGGTGTACTGCCGTGTAGTACTGAGTGGAGTACTGTGTGTACAGTGCCGTGTAGTACCGAGTGGAGTACAGTGCCTGTTCTGCCGTGTAATACTGAGTGGAGTACAGTGCCTGTACTGCCGTGTAGTACTGAGTGGACTACAGTGCCTGTACTGCCGTGTAGTCCCGCGTGGAGTACTGAGTGTATAGTGCCGTGTAGTACCGAGTGGAGTACAGTGCCTGTACTGCCGTGTAGTACAAAGTGGAGTACAGTGCCTGTACTGCCGTGTAGTACCGAGTGGAGTACTGTGTGTATAGTGCGGTGTAGTACCGAGTGGAGTACTGTGTGCATACTGCCGTGTAGTACTGAGTGGAGTACAGTACCTGTACTGCCGTGTAGTACCGAGTGGGGGACTCTGTGTATACTGCCGTGTAGTACTGAGTGGAGTACAGTGCCTGTGCTGCCGTGTAGTACCGAGTGGGGGACTGTGTGTATTCTGCCGTGTACTACTGAGTGGAGTACAGTGCCTGTACTGCCGTGTAGTACAGAGTGGGGGACTGTGTGTATACTGCCGTGTAGTACTGAGTGGAGTACAGTGTGTATAGTGCAGTGTAGTGCTGAGTCGAGTACAGTGCCTGTACTGCCGTGTAGTACCGAGTGGATTACTGTGTGTATAGTGCAGTGTAGTGCT
Organism: Anabrus simplex; assembly: GCF_040414725.1. NCBI lineage: Eukaryota > Metazoa > Arthropoda > Insecta > Orthoptera > Tettigoniidae > Anabrus > Anabrus simplex. Next base: position 103,602,908 of record NC_090274.1, on the reverse strand, counting down.
GAGTGGAGTACAGTACCTGTACTGCCGTGTAGTACTGAGTATAGTACAGTGCCTGTACTGCCGTGTAGTACCGAGTGGGGGACTGTGTGTATACTGCCGTGTAGTACTGAGTGGAGTACAGTGCCTGTACTCCCGTGTAGTCCCGAGTGGATTGCTGTGTGCATACTGCCGTGTAGTACTGAGTGGAGTACAGTCCCTGTACTGCCGAGTAGTCCCGAGTGGAGTACAATGTGTATAGTGCAGTGTAGTACTGAGTGGAGTACTGTGTCTATAGTGCAGTGTAGTACTGAGTGGAGTACAGTGCCTGTACTGCCGTGTAGTACCGAGTGGGGGTTTGTGTGCTACTGCCGTGTAGTACTGAGTGGAGTACAGTGTGTATAGTGCAGTGTAGTACTGAGTGTAGTACAGTGCCTGTACTGCCGTGTAGTACCGAGTGGGGGTTTGTGAGCATACTGCCGTGTAGTACTGAGTGGAGTACTGTGTGTATACTGCTGTGTAGTACTGAGTGGAGTACAGTGTGTATAGTGCCGTGTAGTACCGAGTGGGGGTTTGTGTGCATACTGCCGTGTAGTACTGAGTGGAGTACAGTGCCTGTACTGCCATGTTGTCCCGATTGGAGTACTGTGTGTATACTGCCGTGTAGTACCGAGTGGAGTACAGTGCCTGTACTGCCATGTAGTACCGAGTGGAGTACTGTGTGCATACTGCCGTGTAGTACTGAGTGGAGTACAGTGCCTGTACTGCCGTGTAGTACCGCGTGGGGGACTGTGTGTATACTGCCGTGTAGTACCGTGTGGAGTACAGTGCCTGTACTGCCGTGTGGTACCGAGTGGAGTACTGTGTGTATAGTGCGTGTAGTACCGAGTGGAGTACTGTGTGCATACTGCCGTGTAGTACTGAGTGGAGTACAGTGCCTGTAATGCCGTGTAGTACCGAGTGAAGTACTTTCTGTATAGTGCCGTGTAGTCCCGTATGGAGTACAGTGCCTGTACTGCAGTGTAGTACCGAGTGGGGGAATGTGTGTATACTGCCGTGTAGTACTGAGTGGAGTACAGTGTGTATAGTGCCGTGTAGTACTGAGTGGAGTTCAGTTTGTATACTGCAGTGTAGTACTGAGTGGAGTACTGTGTGTATAGTGCGGTGTAGTACTGAGTGGAGTACAGTGCCTGTACTGCCGTGTAGTACTGAGTGGATTACAGTGCCTGTACTGCCGTGTAGTCCCGAGTGGAGTACAGTGCCTGTACTGCCGTGTAGTACCGCGTGGGGGACTGTGTGTATACTGCCGTGTAGTACCGTGTGGACTACAGTGCCTGTACTGCCGTGTGGTACCGAGTGGAGTACTGTGTGTAAAGTGCCGTGTAGTACCGAGTGGAGTACAGTGCCTGTACAGCCGTGTAGTACTGAGTGGGGTACAGTGCCTGTACTGCAGTGTAGTACTGTGTGGAGTACAGTGCCTGTACTGCCGTGTAGTCCCGAGTGGAGTACATTGCTTGTACTGCCGTGTAGTACTGAGTGGAGTACTGTGTGTATAGTGCCGTGTAGTACCGAGTGGAGTACAGTGCCTGTACTGCCGTGTAGTACTGAATGGAGTACAGTGCCTGTACTGCCGTGTATTCCTGAATGGAGTACTGTGTGTATAGTGCCGTGTGGTACGGAGTGCAGTACAGTGCCTGTACTGCCGTGTAGTACTGAGTGGAGTACATTGCCTGTACTAACGTGTAGTCCCGAGTGGAGTACTGTGTGTATAGTGCAGTGTAGTACTGAGTGTTGTACAGTGCCTGTACTGTCGTGTAGTACTGAGTGGAGTACAGTCCCTGTACTCCCGTGTAGTCCCGGGTGGAGTACTGTGTGTATAGTGCCGTGTAGTACTGAGTGGAGTACAGTGCCTGTACTGCCGTGTAGTACTATGTGGAGTACAGTGGCTGTACTGGCGTGTAGTCCCGAGTGTAGTAGTGTGTGTATAGTGCAGTGTAGTGCTGAGTGGTGTACAGTGCTTGTACTGCCGTGTAGTACTGAGTGGAGTACAGTGCCTGTACTGCCGTGTAGTACTGGGTGGAGTACAGTGCCTGTACTGCCGTGTAGTACCGAGTGGGGGACTGTGTGTATACTGCTGTGTAGTACCGAGTGGAGTACAGTGCCTGTACTGCCGTGTAGTACCGAGTGGAGTACTGTGTGTATAGTGCCGTGTAGTACCGAGTGGAGTACAGTGCCTGTACTGCCGTGTAGTACCGAGTGGAGTACTGTGTGTATAGTGCCGTGTAGTACCGAGTGGAGTACAGTGCCTGTACTGCCGTGTAGTACCGTGTGGAGTACTGTGTGCATACTGCCGTGTAGTACTGAGTGGAGTATAGAGCCTGTACTGCCGTGTAGTACCGAGTGGAGTAATGTTTGTATAGTGCCGTGTAGTACCGAGTGGAGTACACTGCATGTACTGCCGTGTAGTTTCGAGTTGAGTACTGTGTGTATCGTGTGGTGTAGTACCGAGTGGAGTACATTGCATGTACTGCCGTGTAGTACCGAGCGGAGTACTGTGTGTATAGTGCCGTGTAGTACCGAGTGGAGTACAGTGCCTGTATTGCCGTGTAGTACCGAGTGGAGTACTGTGTGTATAGTGCCGTGTAGTACCGAGTGGAGTACTGTGTGCATACTGCCGTGTAGTAATGAGTGGAGTATAGTACCTGTACTGCCGTGTAGTACCGAGTGGAGTACTGTGTGTATAGTGCCGTGTAGTACCGAGTGGAGTACTGTGTGTATAGTGCCGTGTAGTACCGAGTGGATTACTGTATGTATAGTGCAGTGTAGTGCTGAGCGGAGTACAGTACCTGTACTGCCGTGTAGTACTGAGTATAGTACAGTGCCTGTACTGCCGTGTAGTACCGAGTGGGGGACTGTGTGTATACTGCCGTGTAGTACTGAGTGGAGTACAGTGCCTGTACTGCCGTGTAGTCCCGAGTGGAGTGCTGTGTGCATACTGCCGTGTAGTACTGAGTGGAGTACATTCCCTGTACTGCCGAGTAGTCCCGAGTGGAGTACAATGTGTATAGTGCAGTGTAGTACTGAGTGGAGTACTGTGTCTATAGTGCAGTGTAGTACTGAGTGGAGTACAGTGCCTGTACTGCCGTGTAGTACCGAGTGGGGGTTTGTGTGCATACTGCCGTGTAGTACTGAGTGGAGTACAGTGTGTATAGTGCAGTGTAGTACTGAGTGGAGTACAGTGCCTGTACTGCCGTGTAGTACCGAGTGGGCGTTTGTGAGCATACTGCCGTGTAGTACTGAGTGGAGTACTGTGTGTATACTGCTGTGTAGTACAGATGGAGTACAGTGTGTATAGTGCCGTGTAGTACCGAGTGGGGGTTTGTGTGCATACTGCCGTGTAGTACTGAGTGGAGTACAGTGCCTGTACTGCCATGTTGTCCCGATTGGAGTACTGTGTGTATACTGCCGTGTAGTACCGAGTGGAGTACAGTGCCTGTACTGCCATGTAGTACCGAGTGGAGTACTGTGTGCATACTGCCGTGTAGTACTGAGTGGAGTACAGTGCCTGTACTGCCGTGTAGTACCGCGTGGGGGACTGTGTGTATACTGCCGTGTAGTACCGTGTGGAGTACAGTGCGTGTACTGCCGTGTGGTACCGAGTGGAGTACTGTGTGTAAAGTGCCGTGTAGTACCGAGTGGAGTACAGTGCCTGTACAGCCGTGTAGTACTGAGTGGGGTACAGTGCCTCTACTGCAGTGTAGTACTGTGTGGAGTACAGTGCCTGTACTGCCGTGTAGTCCCGAGTGGAGTACATTGCTTGTACTGCCGTGTAGTACTGAGTGGAGTACTGTGTGTATAGTGCCGTGTAGTATCGAGTGGAGTACAGTGCCTGTACTGCCGTGTAGTACTGAATGGAGTACAGTGCCTGAACTGCCGTGTATTCCCGAATGGAGTACTGTGTGTATAGTGCCGTGTGGTACAGAGTGCAGTACAGTGCCTGTACTGCCGTGTAGTACTGAGTGGAGTACATTGCCTGTACTAACGTGTAGTCCCGAGTGGAGTACTGTGTGTATAGTGCAGTGTAGTACTGAGTGTTGTACAGTGCCTGTACTGTCGTGTAGTACTGAGTGGAGTACAGTGCCTGTACTCCCGTGTAGTCCCGGGTGGAGTACTGTGTGTATAGTGCCGTGTAGTACTGAGTGGAGTACAGTGCCTGTACTGCCGTGTAGTACTATGTGGAGTACAGTGGCTGTACTGCCGTGTAGTCCCGAGTGTAGTAGTGTGTGTATAGTGCAGTGTAGTGCTGAGTGGTGTACAGTGCTTGTACTGCCGTGTAGTACTGAGTGTAGTACAGTGCCTGTACTGCCGTGTAGTACTGGGTGGAGTACAGTGCCTGTACTGCCGTGTAGTACCGAGTGGGGGACTGTGTGTATACTGCTGTGTAGTACCGAGTGGAGTACAGTGCCTATACTGACGTGTAGTACCGAGTGGAGTACTGTGTGCATAGTGCCGTGTAGTACCGAGTGGAGTACAGTGCCTGTACTGCCGTGTAGTACCGAGTGGAGTACTGTGTGTATAGTGCCGTGTAGTACCGAGTGGAGTACAGTGCCTGTACTGCCGTGTAGTACCGAGTGGAGTACTGTGTGTATAGTGCCGTGTAGTACCGAGTGGAGTACAGTGCCTGTACTGCCGTGTAGTACCGTGTGGAGTACTGTGTGCATACTGCCGTGTAGTACTGAGTGGAGTATAGAGCCTGTACTGCCGTGTAGTACCGAGCGGAGTAATGTTTGTATAGTGCCGTGTAGTACCGAGTGGAGTACACTGCATGTACTGCCGTGTAGTATCGAGTTGAGTACTGTGTGTATCGTGCGGTGTAGTACCGAGTGGAGTACATTGCATGTACTGCCGTGTAGTACCGAGCGGAGTATTGTGTGTATAGTGCCGTGTAGTACCGAGTGGAGTACAGTGCCTGTATTGCCGTGTAGTACCGAGTGGAGTACTGTGTGTATAGTGCCGTGTAGTACCGAGTGGAGTACTGTGTGCATACTGCCGTGTAGTAATGAGTGAAGTATAGTACCTGTACTGCCGTGTAGTACCGAGTGGAGTACTGTGTGTATAGTGCCGTGTAGTACCGAGTGGAGTACAGTGCCTGTACTGCCGTGTAGTACCGAGTGGAGTACAGTGCCTGTTCTGCCGTGTAATACTGAGTGGAGTACAGTGCCTGTACTGCCGTGTAGTACTGAGTGGACTACATTGCCTGTACTGCCGTGTAGTCCCGAGTGGAGTACTGAGTGTATAGTGCCGTGTAGTACCGAGTGGAGTACAGTGCCTGTACTGCCGTGTAGTACCGAGTGGAGTGTTGTGTGTATAGTGCGGTGTAGTACCGAGTGGAGTACTGTGTGCATACTGCCGTGTAGTACTGAGTGGAGTACAGTACCTGTACTGCCGTGTAGTACCGAGTGGGGGACTCTGTGTATACTGCCGTGTAGTACTGAGTGGAGTACAGTGCCTGTGCTGCCGTGTAGTACCGAGTGGGGGACTGTGTGTATTCTGCCGTGTACTACTGAGTGGAGTACAGTGCCTGTACTGCCGTGTAGTACAGAGTGGGGGACTGTGTGTATACTGCCGTGTAGTACTGAGTGGAGTACAGTGTGTATAGTGCAGTGTAGTGCTGAGTCGAGTACAGTGCCTGTACTGCCGTGTAGTACCGAGTGGATTACTGTGTGTATAGTGCAGTGTAGTGCTGAGTGGAGTACAGTACCTGTACTGCCGTGTAGTACTGAGTATAGTACAGTGCCTGTACTGCCGTGTAGTACCGAGTGGGGGACTGTGTGTATTTTGCCGTGTAGTACTGAGTGGAGTACAATGCCTGTACTCCCGTGTAGTCCCGAGTGGAGTGCTGTGTGCATACTGCCGTGTAGTACTGAGTGGAGTACAGTCCCTGTACTGCCGAGTAGTCCCGAGTGGAGTACAATGTGTATAGTGCAGTGTAGTACTGATTGGAGTACTGTGTCTATAGTGCAGTGTAGTACTGAGTGGAGTACAGTGCCTGTACTGCCGTGTAGTACCGAGTGGGGGTTTGTGTGCTACTGCCGTGTAGTACTGAGTGGAGTACAGTGTGTATAGTGCAGTGTAGTACTGAGTGGAGTACAGTGCCTGTACTGCCGTGTAGTACCGAGTGGGGGTTTGTGAGCATACTGCCGTGTAGTACTGAGTGGAGTACTGTGTGTATACTGCTGTGTAGTACTGAGTGGAGTACAGTGTGTATAGTGCCGTGTAGTACCGAGTGGGGGTTTGTGTGCATACTGCCGTGTAGTACTGAGTGGAGTACAGTGCCTGTACTGCCATGTTGTCCCGATTGGAGTACTGTGTGTATACTGCCGTGTAGTACCGAGTGGAGTACAGTGCCTGTACTGCCATGTAGTACCGAGTGGAGTACTGTGTGCATACTGCCGTGTAGTACTGAGTGGAGTACAGTGCCTGTACTGCCGTGTAGTACCGCGTGGGGGACTGTGTGTATACTGCCGTGTAGTACCGTGTGGAGTACAGTGCCTGTACTGCCGTGTGGTACCGAGTGGAGTACTGTGTGTATAGTGCGTGTAGTACCGAGTGGAGTACTGTGTGCATACTGCCGTGTAGTACTGAGTGGAGTACAGTGCCTGTAATGCCGTGTAGTACCGAGTGAAGTACTTTCTGTATAGTGCCGTGTAGTCCCGTATGGAGTACAGTGCCTGTACTGCAGTGTAGTACCGAGTGGGGGAATGTGTGTATACTGCCGTGTAGTTCTGAGTGGAGTACAGTGTGTATAGTGCCGTGTAGTACTGAGTGGAGTTCAGTTTGTATAGTGCAGTGTAGTACTGAGTGGAGTACTGTGTGTATAGTGCGGTGTAGTACTGAGTGGAGTACAGTGCCTGTACTGCCGTGTAGTACTGAGTGGATTACAGTGCCTGTACTGCCGTGTAGTCCCGAGTGGAGTACAGTGCCTGTACTGCCGTGTAGTACCGCGTGGGGGACTGTGTGTATACTGCCATGTAGTACCGTGTGGACTACAGTGCCTGTACTGCCGTGTGGTACCGAGTGGAGTACTGTGTGTAAAGTGCCGTGTAGTACCGAGTGGAGTACATTGCTTGTACTGCCGTGTAGTACTGAGTGGAGTACTGTGTGTATAGTGCCGTGTAGTACCGAGTGGAGTACAGTGCCTGTATTGCCGTGTAGTACTGAACGGAGTACAGTGCCTGTACTGCCGTGTATTCCTGAATGGAGTACTGTGTGTATAGTGCCGTGTGGTACGGAGTGCAGTACAGTGCCTGTACTGCCGTGTAGTACTGAGTGGAGTACATTGCCTGTACTAACGTGTAGTCCCGAGTGGAGTACTGTGTGTATAGTGCAGTGTAGTACTGAGTGTTGTACAGTGCCTGTACTGTCGTGTAGTACTGAGTGGAGTACAGTCCCTGTACTCCCGTGTAGTCCCGGGTGGAGTACTGTGTGTATAGTGCCGTGTAGTACTGAGTGGAGTACAGTGCCTGTACTGCCGTGTAGTACTATGTGGAGTACAGTGGCTGTACTGGCGTGTAGTCCCGAGTGTAGTAGTGTGTGTATAGTGCAGTGTAGTGCTGAGTGGTGTACAGTGCTTGTACTGCCGTGTAGTACTGAGTGGAGTACAGTGCCTGTACTGCCGTGTAGTACTGGTTGGAGTACAGTGCCTGTACTGCCGTGTAGTACCGAGTGGGGGACTGTGTGTATACTGCTGTGTAGTACCGAGTGGAGTACACTGCCTGTACTGCCGTGTAGTACCGAGTGGAGTACTGTGTGTATAGTGCCGTGTAGTACCGAGTGGAGTACAGTGCCTGTACTGCCGTGTAGTACCGAGTGGAGTACTGTGTGTATAGTGCCGTGTAGTACCGAGTGGAGTACAGTGCATGTGCTGCCGTGTAGTACCGTGTGGAGTACTGTGTGCATACTGCCGTGTAGTACTGAGTGGAGTATAGAGCCTGTACTGCCGTGTAGTACCGAGCGGAGTACTGTGTGTATAGTGCCGTGTAGTACCGAGTGGAGTACAGTGCCTGTATTGCCGTGTAGTACCGAGTGGAGTACTGTGTGTATAGTGCCGTGTAGTACCGAGTGGAGTACTGTGTGCATACTGCCGTGTAGTAATGAGTGGAGTATAGTACCTGTACTGCCGTGTAGTACCGAGTGGAGTACTGTGTGTATAGTGCCGTGTAGTACCGAGTGGAGTACAGTGCCTGTACTGCCGTGTAGTACTGAGTGGAGTACAGTGCCTGTACTGCCGTGTAGTCCCGAGTGGAGTACAATGCCTGTACTGCCGTGTAGTAGTGAGTGGAGTACTGTGCCTATACTGCCGTGTAGTACTGAGTGGAGTACTGTGTGTATAGTGCCGTGTAGTACCGCGTGGAGTACAGTGGGTGTACTGCCGTGCAGTACTGAGTGGAGTACTGTGTGTATAGTGCCGTGAAGTACCGAGTGGAGTACAGTGCCTGTTCTGCCGTGTAATACTGAGTGGAGTACAGTGCCTGTACTGCCGTGTAGAACTGAGTGGACTACAGTGCCTGTACTGCCGTGTAGTCCCGAGTGGAGTACTGAGTGTATAGTGCCGTGTAGTACCGAGTGGAGTACAGTGCCTGTACTGCCGTGTAGTACCGAGTGGAGTACTGTGTGTATAGTGCGGTGTAGTACCGAGTGGAGTACTGTGTGCATACTGCCGTGTAGTACTGAGTGGAGTACAGTGTGTATAGTGCCGTGTAGTACTGAGTGGAGTTCAGTTTGTATAGTGCAGTGTAGTACTGAGTGGAGTACTGTGTGTATAGTGCGGTGTAGTACTGAGTGGAGTACAGTGCCTGTACTGCCGTGTAGTACTGAGTGGATTACAGTGCCTGTACTGCCGTGTAGTCCCGAGTGGAGTACAGTGCCTGTACTGCCGTGTAGTACCGCGTGGGGGACTGTGTGTATACTGCCATGTAGTACCGTGTGGACTACAGTGCCTGTACTGCCGTGTGGTACCGAGTGGAGTACTGTGTGTAAAGTGCCGTGTAGTACCGAGTGGAGTACATTGCTTGTACTGCCGTGTAGTACTGAGTGGAGTACTGTGTGTATAGTGCCGTGTAGTACCGAGTGGAGTACAGTGCCTGTACTGCCGTGTAGTACTGAACGGAGTACAGTGCTGTACTGCCGTGTATTCCTGAATGGAGTACTGTGTGTATAGTGCCGTGTGGTACGGAGTGCAGTACAGTGCCTGTACTGCCGTGTAGTACTGAGTGGAGTACATTGCCTGTACTAACGTGTAGTCCCGAGTGGAGTACTGTGTGTATAGTGCAGTGTAGTACTGAGTGTTGTACAGTGCCTGTACTGTCGTGTAGTACTGAGTGGAGTACAGTCCCTGTACTCCCGTGTAGTCCCGGGTGGAGTACTGTGTGTATAGTGCCGTGTAGTACTGAGTGGAGTACAGTGACTGTACTGCCGTGTAGTACTATGTGGAGTACAGTGGCTGTACTGCCGTGTAGTCCCGAGTGTAGTAGTGTGTGTATAGTGCTGTGTAGTGCTGAGTGGTGTACAGTGCTTGTACTGCCGTGTAGTACTGAGTGTAGTACAGTGCCTGTACTGCCGTGTAGTACTGAGTGGAGTACAGTGCCCGTACTCCCGTGTAGTACTGAGTGGAGTACAGTGAGTGTACTGCCGTGTAGTCCCGAGTGGAGTACAGTGCCTGTACTGCCGTGTAGTACTGAGTGGAGTACTGTGTGTATAGTGCCGTGTAGTAACGAGTGGAGTACAGTGCCTGTACTGCCGTGTAGTACTGAGTGGAGTACAGTGCCTGTACTGCCGTGGAGTACTGAGTGGAGTACAGTGCCTCTACTTCCGTGTAGTCCCGAAAGGGGTACTGTGTGTATAGTGCCGTGTAGTACCGAGTGGAGTACTGTGTGTATAGTGCCGTGTAGAACCGAGTGGAGTACAGTGCCTCTACTGCCGTGTAGAACTGAGTGGAGTATAGTGCCTGTAATGCCGTGTAGTACCGAGTGGAGTACTGTTTGTATAGTGCCGTGTAGTACCGAGTGGAGTACAGTGCCTGTACTGCCGTGTAGTACTGAGTGGAGTACAGTGCCTGTACTGCCGTGTAGTCCCGAGTGGAGTACAGTGAATGTACTGCCATGTAGTATTGATTGGAGTACAGTGCCTGTACTGCCGTGTAGTACCGAGTGGAGTACATTGCTTGTACTGTCGTGTAGTACTGAGTTTTGTACAGTGTCTGTACTGCCGTGTAGTGCCGAGTGGAGTACTGTGTGTATAGTGCAGTGTAGTACTGAGTGGATTACAGTGCATGTACTGCCGTGTAATCCCGAGTGGAGTACTGTGTGCATACTGCCGTGTAGTACTGAGTGGAGTACAGTGCCTGTACTGCCGTGTAGTACCGAGTGGAGTACAGTGCCTGTACTGCCGTGTAGTACCGAGTGGAGTACATTGCCTGTACTGCCGTGCGGTCCCGAGTTGAGTATTGTGTGTATAGTGCAGTGTAGTACTGAGTGGAGTACTGTGTGTATAGTGCCGTGTAGTACTGAGTGGAGTACAGTGCCTGTACTGCCGTGTAGCACCGAGTGGAGTACTGTGTGCATACTGCCGTGTAGTACTGAGTGGAGTACATTGCCTGTACTGCCGTGCGGTCCCGAGTTGAGTATTGTGTGTATAGTGCAGTGTAGTACTGAGTGGAGTACAGTGCCTGTACTGCCGTGTAGTACCGAGTGGAGTACAGTGCCTGTACTGCGTGTAGTACCGAGTGGAGTACTGTGTGTATAGTGCCGTGTAGTACCGTGTGGAGTACTGTGGGTGTACTGCCGTGTAGTACTGTGTGGAGTATAGTGCCTGTGCTGCCGAGTAGTACTGAGTGGAGTACAGTGCCTGTACTGCCGTGTAGTCCCGAGTGGATTACAGTGCCTGTACTGCCGTGTAGTACTGAGTGGAGTACTGTGTGTATAGTGCCGTGTAGTACCGAGTGGAGTACCGTGCCTGTACTGCCGTGTAGTACCGAGTGGAGTACAGTGCCTGTACTGCCGTGTAGTACCGAGTGGAGTACAGTGTGTATAGTGCCGTCTAGTACCGAGTGGAGTACAGTGTGTATACTGCCGTGTAGTACTGAGTGGAGTACAGTGCCTGTACTGCCGTGTAGTACCGAGTGGAGTACAGTGTGTATAGTGCCGTGTAGTACCGAGTGGAGTACAGTGCCTGTACTGCCGTGTAGTACTGAGTGGAGTACATTGCCTGTACTGCCGTGTAGTACCGAGTGGGTGAATGTGTGCATACTGCCGTGTAGTACTGAGTATAGTACAGTGCCTGTACTGCCGTGTAGTACCGAGTGGAGTACTGTGTGCATACTGCCGTGTAGTACTGAGTGGAGTACAGTACCTGTACTGCCATGTAGTACCGAGTGGGGGACTAAGTGTATACTGCCGTGTAGTACTGAGTGGAGTACTGTGTGTATAGTGCAGTGTAGTGCTGAGTGGAGTACAGTACCTGTACTGCCGTGTAGTACTGAGTATAGTACATTGCCTGTACTGCCTTGTAGTACTGAGTGGAGTACAGTGTGTTTAGTGCCTTGTAGTACCGAGTGGGTGAATGTGTGCATACTGCCGTGTAGTACTGAGTGGAGTATAGTGCCTGTACTGCCATGTAGTCCCGAGTGGAGTACTGTGTGTATAGTGCCGTGTAGTACCGAGTGGAGTACAGTGCATGTACTGTCGTGTATTACCGAGTGGAGTACTGTGTGTTTAGTGCGGTGTAGTACCGAGTGGAGTACAGTGCCTGTACTGCAGTGTAGTACCGAGTGGGGGAATGTGTGTATACTGCCGTGTAGTACTGAGTGGAGTACAGTGTGTATAGTGCCGTGTAGTACTGAGTGGAGTTCAGTTTGTATAGTGCAGTGTAGTACTGAGTGGAGTACTGTGTGTATAGTGCGGTGTAGTACTGAGTGGAGTACAGTGCCTGTACTGCCGTGTAGTACTGAGTGGATTACAGTGCCTGTACTGCCGTGTAGTCCCGAGTGGAGTACAGTGCCTGTACTGCCGTGTAGTACCGCGTGGGGGACTGTGTGTATACTGCCATGTAGTACCGTGTGGACTACAGTGCCTGTACTGCCGTGTGGTACCGAGTGGAGTACTGTGTGTAAAGTGCCGTGTAGTACCGAGTGGAGTACATAGCTTGTACTGCCGTGTAGTACTGAGTGGAGTACTGTGTGTATAGTGCCGTGTAGTACCGAGTGGAGTACAGTGCCTGTACTGCCGTGTAGTACTGAACGGAGTACAGTGCCTGTACTGCCGTGTATTCCTGAATGGAGTACTGTGTGTATAGTGCCGTGTGGTACGGAGTGCAGTACAGTGCCTGTACTGCCGTGTAGTACTGAGTGGAGTACATTGCCTGTACTAACGTGTAGTCCCGAGTGGAGTACTGTGTGTATAGTGCAGTGTAGTACTGAGTGTTGTACAGTGCCTGTACTGTCGTGTAGTACTGAGTGGAGTACAGTCCCTGTACTCCCGTGTAGTCCCGGGTGGAGTAGTGTGTGTATAGTGCCGTGTAGTACTGAGTGGAGTACAGTGCCTGTACTGCCGTGTAGTACTATGTGGAGTACAGTGGCTGTACTGGCGTGTAGTCCCGAGTGTAGTAGTGTGTGTATAGTGCAGTGTAGTGCTGAGTGGTGTACAGTGCTTGTACTGCCGTGTAGTACTGAGTGGAGTACAGTGCCTGTACTGCCGTGTTGTCCTGAGTGGAGTACTGTGTGTATACTGCCGTGTAGTACCGAGTGGAGTACAGTGCCTGTACTGCCATGTAGTACCGAGTGGAGTACTGTGTGCATACTGCCGTGTAGTACTGAGTGGAGTACAGTGCCTATACTGCCGTGTAGTACCGAGTGGAGTACTGTGTGTATAGTGCCGTGTAGTACCGAGTTTAGTACAGTGCCGAGTATTACCGAGTGGGGTACTGTGTGTATAGTGCGGTGTAGTACCGAGTGGAGTACAGTGCATGTACTGCCGTGTAGTACCGAGTGGAGTACTGTGTGTATAGTGCCGTGAAGTACCGAGTGGAGTACAGTGCCTGTATTGCCGTGTAGTACCGAGTGAAGTACTTTGTGTATAGTGCCGTGTGGTACCGATTGGAGTACTGTGTGCATACTGCCGTGTAGTACTGAGTGGAGTACAGTACCTGTACTGCCGTGTCGTACCCAGTGGAGTACTGTGTGTATAGTGCCGTGTAGTACCGAGTGGAGTACAGTGCCTGTACTGCCGTGTAGTACTGAGTGGAGTACAGTGCATGTACTGCCGTGTAGTCCCGAGTGGAGTACAGTGCATGTACTGCCGTGTAGTAGTAAGTGGAGTACTGTGCCTGTACTGCCGTGTAGTACCGAGTGGAGTACAGTGCCTGTACTGCCGTGTAGTACCGAGTGGAGTACAGTGCCTGTACTGCCGTGTAGTACCGATTGGAGTACAGTGCCTGTACTGCCGTGTAGTACCGAGTGGAGTACTGTGTGCATACTGCCGTGTAGTACTGAGTGGAGTACAGTAGCTGTACTGCCGTGTCGTACCCAGTGGAGTACTGTGTGTATAGTGCCGTGTAGTACCGAGTGGAGTACAGTGCCTGTACTGCCGTGTAGTACTGAGTGGAGTACAGTGCCTGTACTGCCGTGTAGTCCCGAGTGGAGTACAGTGCCTGTACTGGCGTGTAGTAGTGAGTGGAGTACTGTGCCTGTACTGCCGTGTAGTACTGAGTGGAGTACGGTGTGTATAGTGCCGTGTAGTACCGAGTGGAGTACAGTGCCTGTACTGCCGTGTAGTACCGAGTGGGGGACTGTGTGTATACTGCCGTGTAGTACTGAGTGGAGTACAGTGCCTGTACTGCCGTGTAGTAGTGAGTGGGGTACAGTGCCTGTACTGCCGTGTAGTCCCGAGTGGAGTACAGTGCCTGTAATGCCGTGTAGTAGTGAGTGGAGTACAGTGCCTGTACTGCTGTGTAGTACTGAGTGGAGTACTGTGTGTATAGTGCCGTGTAGTACCGAGTGGAGTACAGTGCCTGTACTGCCGTCTAGTACTGAGTGGAGTACAGTGCCTGTACTGCCGTGTAGTCCCGAGTGGAGTACAATGCCTGTACTGCCGTGTAGTACTGAGTGGAGTACTGTGTGTATAGTGCCGTGTAGTACCGAGTGGAGTACTGTGCCTGTACTGCCGTGTAGTACCGTGTGGAGTACTGTGTGCATACTGCCGTGTAGTACTGAGTGGAGTATAGAGCCTGTACTGCCGTGTAGTACCGAGTGGAGTACTGTGTGTATAGTGCCGTGTAGTACCGAGTGGAGTACTGTTTGCATACTGCCGTGTAGTAATGAGTGAAGTATAGTACCTGTACTGCCGTGTAGTACTGAGTGGAGTACAGTGCCTGTACTGCCATGTTGTCCTGAGTGGAGTACTGTGTGTATACTGCCGTGTAGTACCGAGTGGAGTACAGTGCCTGTACTGCCATGTAGTACCGAGTGGAGTACTGTGTGCATACTGCCGTGTAGTACTGAGTGGAGTACAGTGCCTATACTGCCGTGTAGTACCGAGTGGAGTACTGTGTGTATAGTGCCGTGTAGTACCGAGTTTAGTACAGTGCCGAGTATTACCGAGTGGGGTACTGTGTGTATAGTGCGGTGTAGTACCGAGTGGAGTACAGTGCATGTACTGCCGTGTAGTACCGAGTGGAGTACTGTGTGTATAGTGCCGTGAAGTACCGAGTGGAGTACAGTGCCTGTATTGCCGTGTAGTACCGAGTGGAGTACTTTGTGTATAGTGCCGTGTGGTACCGATTGGAGTACTGTGTGCATACTGCCGTGTAGTACTGAGTGGAGTACAGTACCTGTACTGCCGTGTCGTACCCAGTGGAGTACTGTGCATGTACTGCCGTGTAGTAGTAAGTGGAGTACTGTGCCTGTACTGCCGTGTAGTACCGAGTGGAGTACAGTGCCTGTACTGCCGTGTAGTACCGAGTGGAGTACAGTGCCTGTACTGCCGTGTAGTACCGATTGGAGTACAGTGCCTGTACTGCCGTGTAGTACCGAGTGGAGTACTGTGTGCATACTGCCGTGTAGTACTGAGTGGAGTACAGTAGCTGTACTGCCGTGTCGTACCCAGTGGAGTACTGTGTGTATAGTGCCGTGTAGTACCGAGTGGAGTACAGTGCCTGTACTGCCGTGTAGTACTGAGTGGAGTACAGTGCCTGTACTGCCGTGTAGTCCCGAGTGGAGTACAGTGCCTGTACTGCCGTGTAGTAGTGAGTGGAGTACTGTGCCTGTACTGCCGTGTAGTACTGAGTGGAGTACGGTGTGTATAGTGCCGTGTAGTACCGAGTGGAGTACAGTGCCTGTACTGCCGTGTAGTACCGAGTGGGGGACTGTGTGTATACTGCCGTGTAGTACTGAGTGGAGTACAGTGCCTGTACTGCCGTGTAGTAGTGAGTGGGGTACAGTGCCTGTACTGCCGTGTAGTCCCGAGTGGAGTACAGTGCCTGTAATGCCGTGTAGTAGTGAGTGGAGTACAGTGCCTGTACTGCTGTGTAGTACTGAGTGGAGTACTGTGTGTATAGTGCCGTGTAGTACCGAGTGGAGTACAGTGCCTGTACTGCCGTCTAGTACTGAGTGGAGTACAGTGCCTGTACTGCCGTGTAGTCCCGAGTGGAGTACAATGCCTGTACTGCCGTGTAGTACTGAGTGGAGTACTGTGTGTATAGTGCCGTGTAGTACCGAGTGGAGTACTGTGCCTGTACTGCCGTGTAGTACTGAGTGGAGTACAGTGCCTGTACTGCCGTGTAGTCCCGAGTGGAGTACAGTGCTTGTACTGCCGTGTAGTACTGAGTGAAGTTCAGGGCCTGTACTGCCGTGTAGTGCCGAGTGGAGTACTGTGTGTATAGTGCAGTGTAGTACTGAGTGGAGTACAGTGCATGTACTGCCGTGTAGTACCGTGTGGAGTACAGTGCCTGTACTGCCGTGTAGTCCCGTGTGGAGTACTGTGTGCATACTGCCGTGTAGTACTGAGTGGAGTACAGTGCCTGTACTGCCGTGCAGTACCGAGTGGAGTACAGTGCCTGTACTGCCGTGTAGTCCGGAGTGGAGTACTGTGTGTATAGTGCAGTGTAGTACTGAGTGGAGTACTGTGTGTATAGTGCCGTGTAGTATTGAGAGGAGTACAGTGCCTGTACTGCCGTGTAGTACCTATTGGAGTACTGTGTGCATGCTGCCGTCTAGTACTGAGTGGAGTACAGTGCCTGTACTGCCGTGTAGTACTGGGTGGAGTACAGTGCCTGTACTGCCGTGTAGTACCGAGTGGTGTACTGTGTGTATAGTGCTGTGTGGTACCGAGTGGAGTACAATGCCTCTACTGCCGTGTAGTACCGAGTGGAGTACTGTGTGTATAGTGCCGTGTAGTACCGAGTGGAGTACAGTGCCTGCACTGCGTGTAGTACCGAGTGGAGTACAGTGTGTATAGTGCCGTCTCGTACCGAGTAGAGTACAGTGTGTATAGTGCCGTGTAGTACTGAGTGGAGTACAGTGCCCTTACTGCCGTGTAGTACCGAGTGGAGTACAGTGTGTATAGTGCCGTGTAGTTCTGAGTGGAGTACAGTGCCTGTACTGCCGTGTAGTACTGAGCGGGGTACAGTTTCTGAACTGCCGTGTAGTACAGAGTGGGGGACTGTGTGTATACTGCCGTGTAGTATTGAGTATATTACAGTGCCTGTACTGCCGTGTAGTACCGAGTGGATTACTGTGTTCATACTGCCGTGTACTACTGAGTGGAGTACAGTACCTGTACTGCCGTGTAGTACTGAGTGTGGGACTGTGTGTATACTGCCGTGTAGTACTGAGTGGAGTACAGTGCCTGTACTGCCGTGTAGTACCGAGTGGGCGACTGTGTGTATACTGCCGTGTAGTACTGAGTGGAGTACAGTGCCTGTACTGCCGTGTTGTACCGAGTGGGGGACTGTGTGTATACTGCCGTGTAGTACTGAGTGGAGTACTGTGTGTATAGTGCAGTGTAGTGCTGAGTGGAGTACAGTGCCTGTACTGCCGTGTAGTACCGAGTGGAGTACCGTGTGTATAGTGCAGTGTAGTGCTGAGTGGAGTACAGCACCTGTCATGCCGTGTAGTACTGAGTATAGTACAGTGCCTGTTCTGCCGTGTAGTACCGAGTGGGGGACTGTGTGTATACTGCCGTGTAGTATTGAGTGGAGTACAGTACCTGTACTGCCGAGTAGTCCCGAGTGGAGTACTGAGTGTTTAGTGCAGTGTAGTGCTGAGTGGAGTATAGTACCTGTACCGCCGTGTAGTACCGAGTGGGGGACTCTGTGTATACTGCCGTGTAGTACTGAGTGGAGTACAGTGTGTATAGTGCCGTGTAGTACCGAGTAGGGGACTGTGTGCATACTGCCGTGGAGTACAGAGTGGAGTACAGTGCCTGTACTGCCATGTAGTCCCGATTGGAGTACTGTGTGTATACTGCCGTGTAGTACCGAGTGGAGTACAGTGCCTGTACTGCCGTGTAGTACCGAGTGGGGTACTGTGTGTATATTGCCGTGTAGTACTGAGTGGAGTACAGTGCCTGTACTGCCGTGTAGTACCGAGTGGAGTACAGTGCGTATAGTGCCGTCTAGTACCGAGTGGAGTACAGTGTGTATATTGCCGTGTATTACTGAGTATAGTACAGTGCCTGTACTGCCGTGTAGTACCGAGTGGGGGACTGTGTGTATACAGCCGAGTAAGACTGAGTGGAGTACAGTACCTGTACTGCCGAGTAGTCTGGAGTGGAGTACTGTGTGTATAGTGCAGTGTAGTGCTGAGTGGAGTACAGTACCTGTACTGCCGTGAAGTACCGAGTGGGGGACTGTGTGTATACTACCGTGTAGTACTGAGTGGAGTACAGTGCCTGTACTGCCGTGTAGTCCCGAGTGGGGTACTGTGTGTATATTGCCGTGTAGTACTGAGTGGAGTACAGTGCCTGTATTGCCGTGTAGTACCGAGTGGAGTACAGTGCGTATAGTGCCGTCTAGTACCGAGTGGAGTACAGTGTGTATATTGCCGTGTATTACTGAGTATAGTACAGTGCCTGTACTGCCGTGTAGTACCGAGTGGGGGACTGTGTGTATACAGCCGTGTAAGACTGAGTGGAGTACAGTACCTGTACTGCCGAGTAGTCTGGAGTGGAGTACTGTGTGTATAGTGCAGTGTAGTGCTGAGTGGAGTACAGTACCTGTACTGCCGTGAAGTACCGAGTGGGGGACTGTGTGTATACTACCGTGTAGTACTGAGTGGAGTACAGTGCCTGTACTGCCGTGTAGTCCCGAGTGGAGTGATGTGTGCATACTGCCGTGTAGTACTGAGTGGAGTACAGTCCCTGTACTGCCGAATAGTCCCGTGTGGAGTACAGTGTGTATAGTGCAGTGTAGTACTGAGTGGAGTACTGTGTGTATAGTGCAGTGTAGTACTGAGTGGAGTACAGTGCCTGTACTGCCGTGTAGTACCGAGTGGGGGTTTGTGTGCATACTGCCGTGTAGTACTGAGTGGAGTACAGTGTGTATAGTGCAGTGTAGTACTGAGTGGAGTACAGTGCCTGTACTGCCGTGTTGTACCGAGTGGTGTACTGTGAGCATAGTGCCGTGTAGTACCGAGTGGAGTACTGTGTGCATACTGCCGTGTAGTACTGAGTGGAGTACAGTGCCTGTACTGCCGTGTAGTACCGTGTGGGGTACTGTGTGTATATTGCCGTGTAGTACCGAGTGGAGTACAGTGCCTGTACTGCCGTGTAGTACCGAGTGGAGTACAGTGCATATAGTGCCGTCTAGTACCGAGTGGAGTACAGTGTGTATATTGCCGTGTATTACTGAGTATAGTACAGTGCCTGTACTGCCGTGTAGTACCGAGTGGGGGACTGTGTGTATACAGCCGTGTAAGACTGAGTGGAGTACAGTACTTTTACTGCCGAGTAGTCTGGAGTGGAGTACTGAGTGTATAGTGCAGTGTAGTGCTGAGTGGAGTACAGTACCTGTACTGTCGTGAAGTACCGAGTGGGGGACTGTGTGTATACTACCGTGTAGTACTGAGTGGAGTACAGTGCCTGTACTGCCGTGTAGTCCCGAGTGGAGTGATGTGTGCATACTGCCGTGTAGTACTGAGTGGAGTACAGTCCCTGTACTGCCGAATAGTCCCGTGTGGAGTACAGTGTGTATAGTGCAGTGTAGTACTGAGTGGAGTACTGTGTGTATAGTGCAGTGTAGTACTGAGTGGAGTACAGTGCCTGTACTGCCGTGTAGTACCGAGTGGGGGTTTGTGTGCATACTGCCGTGTAGTACTGAGTGGAGTACAGTGTGTATAGTGCAGTGTAGTACTGAGTGGAGTACAGTGCCTGTACTGCCGTGTAGTACCGAGTGGGGGTTTGTGAGCATACTGCCGTGTAGTACTGAGTGGAGTACTGTGTGTATACTGCTCTGTAGTACTGAGTGGAGTACAGTCTGTATAGTGCCGTGTAGTACCGAGTGGGGGTTTGTGTGCATACTGCCGTGTAGTACTGAGTGGAGTACAGTGCCTGTACTGCCATGTTGTCCCGAGTGGAGTACTGTGTGTATACTGCCGTGCAGTACCTAGTGGAGTACAGTGCCTGTACTCCCATGTAGTACCGAGTGGAGTACTGTGTGCATACTGCCGTGTAGTACTGAGTGGAGTACAGTGCCTATACTGCCGTGTAGTACCGAGTGGAGTACTGTGTGTATAGTGCCGTGTAGTACCGAGTTTAGTACAGTGCATGTACTGCCGAGTATTACCGAGTGGAGTACTGTGTGTACAGTGCGGTGTAGTACCGAGTGGAGTACAGTGCATGTACTGCCGTGTAGTACCGAGTGGAGTACTGTGTGTATAGTGCCATGAAGTACCGAGTGGAGTACAGTGCCTGTATTGCCGTGTAGTACCGAGTGGAGTACTTTGTGTATAGTGCCGCGTAGTACCGATTGGAGTACTGTGTGCATACTGCCGTGTAGTACTGAGTGGAGTACATTACCTGTACTGCCGTGTAGTACAGAGTGGAGTACTGTGTGTAAAGTGCCGTGTAGTACCGAGTGGAGTACAGTGCCTGTACTGCCGTGTAGTACTGAGTGGAGTAGAATGCTTGTACTGCCGTGTAGTCCCGAGTGGAGTACAGTGCCTGTACTGCCGTGTAGTACTGAGTGGATTACAGTCCCTGTACTGCCGTGTAGTACTGGGTGGTGTACAGTGCCTGTACTGCCGTGTAGTACCGCGTGGGGGACTGTGTGTATACTGCCGTGTAGTACCGAGTGGAGTACAGTGCCTGCACTGCCGTGTAGTACCGAGTGGAGTACTGTGTGTATAGTGCGTGTAGTACCGAGTGGAGTACTGTTTGCATACAGCCGTGTAGTACCGAGTGGAGTATTGTGTGTATAGTGCCGTGTAGTACCGAGTGGAGTACAGTGCATGTACTGCCGTGTAGTACCGAGTGGAGTACTGTGTGTATAGTGCGGTGTAGTACCGAGTGGAGTACAGTGCATGTACTGCCGTGTAGTACCGAGTGGAGTACTGTGTGTATACTGCCGTGTAGTACCGAGTGGAGTACAGTGCCTGTACTGCCGTGTAGTCCTGAGTGGAGTACAGAGCCTGTACTGCCGTGTAGTAGTGAGTGGATTACTGTGTGTATAGTGCCGTGTAGTAACGAGTGGAGTACAGTGCGTGTACTGCCGTGTAGTACTGAGTGGGGTACAGTGCCTGTACTGCCGTGTAGTACTGAGTGGAGTACAGTGCCTGTACTTCCGTGTAGTCCCGAATGTGGTACTGTGTGTATAGTGCCGTGTAGTACCGAGTGGAGTACCGTGCCTGTACTGCCGTGTAGTACCGAGTGGAGTACTGTGTGTATAGTGCCGTGTAGAACCGAGTGGAGTACAGTGCCTGTAATGCCGTGTAGTACCGAGTGGAGTACTGTGTGTATAGTGCCGTGTAGTACCGAGTGGAGTACAGTGGGTGTACTGCCGTGTAGTACTGAGTGGAGTACAGTGCCTGTACTGTCGTGTAGTACTGAGTGGAGTACAGTGCCTGTACTGCCGTGTAGTACTGAGTGGAGTACTGTGTGTATAGTGCCGTGTGGTACCGAGTGGATTAAAGTGCCTGTACTGCCGTGTAGTACTGAGTGGAGTACAGTGCCCGTACTCCCGTGTAGTACTGAGTGGAGTACAGTGAGTGTACTGCCGTGTAGTCCCGAGTGGAGTACAGTGCCTGTACTGCCGTGTAGTACTGAGTGGAGTACTGTGTGTATAGTGCCGTGTAGTAACGAGTGGAGTACAGTGCCTGTACTGCCGTGTAGTACTGAGTGGAGTACAGTGCCTGTACTGCCGTGGAGTACTGAGTGGAGTACAGTGCCTCTACTTCCGTGTAGTCCCGAAAGGGGTACTGTGTGTATAGTGCCGTGTAGTACCGAGTGGAGTATTGTGTGTATAGTGCCGTGTAGAACCGAGTGGAGTACAGTGCCTCTACTGCCATGTAGAACTGAGTGGAGTATAGTGCCTGTAATGCCGTGTAGTACCGAGTGGAGTACTGTTTGTATAGTGCCGTGTAGTACCGAGTGGAGTACAGTGCCTGTACTGCCGTGTAGTACTGAGTGGAGTACAGTGCCTGTACTGCCGTGTAGTCCCGAGTGGAGTACAGTGAATGTACTGCCATGTAGTATTGATTGGAGTACAGTGCCTGTACTGCCGTGTAGTACCGAGTGGAGTACATTGCTTGTACTGTCGTGTAGTACTGAGTTTTGTACAGTGTCTGTACTGCCGTGTAGTGCCGAGTGGAGTACTGTGTGTATAGTGCAGTGTAGTACTGAGTGGATTACAGTGCATGTACTGCCGTGTAATCCCGAGTGGAGTACTGTGTGCATACTGCCGTGTAGTACTGAGTGGAGTACAGTGCCTGTACTGCCGTGTAGTACCGAGTGGAGTACAGTGCCTGTACTGCCGTGTAGTACCGAGTGGAGTACATTGCCTGTACTGCCGTGCGGTCCCGAGTTGAGTATTGTGTGTATAGTGCAGTGTAGTACTGAGTGGAGTACTGTGTGTATAGTGCCGTGTAGTACTGAGTGGAGTACAGTGCCTGTACTGCCGTGTAGCACCGAGTGGAGTACTGTGTGCATACTGCCGTGTAGTACTGAGTGGAGTACATTGCCTGTACTGCCGTGCGGTCCCGAGTTGAGTATTGTGTGTATAGTGCAGTGTAGTACTGAGTGGAGTACAGTGCCTGTACTGCCGTGTAGTACCGAGTGGAGTACAGTGCCTGTACTGCGTGTAGTACCGAGTGGAGTACTGTGTGCATAGTGCCGTGTAGTACCGAGTGGAGTACAGTGCCTGTACTGCCGTGTAGTACTGAGTGGAGTACAGTGTGTATAGTGCCGTGTAGTACCGAGTGGAGTACCGTGCCTGTATTGCCGTGTAGTACCGAGTGGAGTACTGTGTGTATAGTGCCGTGTAGAACCGAGTGGAGTAGAGTGCCTCTACTGCCGTGTAGTACTGAGTGGAGTATAGTACCTGTAATGCCGTGTAGTACCGAGTGGAGTACTGTTTGTATAGTGCCGTGTAGTACCGAGTGCAGTACAGTGCCTGTACTGCCGTGTAGTACTGAGTGGAGTACAGTGCCGGTACTGCCGTGTAGTACCGAGTGGAGTACTCTGTGTATAGTGCCGTGTAGTACCGTGTGGAGTACTGTGGGTGTACTGCCGTGTAGTACTGTGTGGAGTATAGTGCCTGTGCTGCCGAGTAGTACTGAGTGGAGTACAGTGCCTGTACTGCCGTGTAGTCCCGAGTGGATTACAGTGCCTGTACTGCCGTGTAGTACTGAGTGGAGTACTGTGTGTATAGTGCCGTGTAGTACCGAGTGGAGTACCGTGCCTGTACTGCCGTGTAGTACCGAGTGGAGTACAGTGCCTGTACTGCCGTGTAGTACCGAGTGGAGTACAGTGTGTATAGTGCCGTCTAGTACCGAGTGGAGTACAGTGTGTATACTGCCGTGTAGTACTGAGTGGAGTACAGTGCCTGTACTGCCGTGTAGTACCGAGTGGAGTACAGTGTGTATAGTGCCGTGTAGTACCGAGTGGAGTACAGTTCCTGTACTGCCGTGTAGTACTGAGTGGAGTACATTGCCTGTACTGCCGTGTAGTACCGAGTGGGTGAATGTGTGCATACTGCCGTGTAGTACTGAGTATAGTACAGTGCCTGTACTGCCGTGTAGTACCGAGTGGAGTACTGTGTGCATACTGCCGTGTAGTACTGAGTGGAGTACAGTACCTGTACTGCCATGTAGTACCGAGTGGGGGACTAAGTGTATACTGCCGTGTAGTACTGAGTGGAGTACTGTGTGTATAGTGCAGTGTAGTGCTGAGTGGAGTACAGTACCTGTACTGCCGTGTAGTACTGAGTATAGTACATTGCCTGTACTGCCTTGTAGTACTGAGTGGAGTACAGTGTGTTTAGTGCCTTGTAGTACCGAGTGGGTGAATGTGTGCATACTGCCGTGTAGTACTGAGTGGAGTATAGTGCCTGTACTGCCATGTAGTCCCGAGTGGAGTACTGTGTGTATAGTGCCGTGTAGTACCGAGTGGAGTACAGTGCATGTACTGTCGTGTATTACCGAGTGGAGTACTGTGTGTTTAGTGCGGTGTAGTACCGAGTGGAGTACAGTGCCTGTACTGCAGTGTAGTACCGAGTGGGGGAATGTGTGTATACTGCCGTGTAGTACTGAGTGGAGTACAGTGTGTATAGTGCCGTGTAGTACTGAGTGGAGTTCAGTTTGTATAGTGCAGTGTAGTACTGAGTGGAGTACTGTGTGTATAGTGCGGTGTAGTACTGAGTGGAGTACAGTGCCTGTACTGCCGTGTAGTACTGAGTGGATTACAGTGCCTGTACTGCCGTGTAGTCCCGAGTGGAGTACAGTGCCTGTACTGCCGTGTAGTACCGCGTGGGGGACTGTGTGTATACTGCCATGTAGTACCGTGTGGACTACAGTGCCTGTACTGCCGTGTGGTACCGAGTGGAGTACTGTGTGCAAAGTGCCGTGTAGTACCGAGTGGAGTACATTGCTTGTACTGCCGTGTAGTACTGAGTGGAGTACTGTGTGTATAGTGCCGTGTAGTACCGAGTGGAGTACAGTGCCTGTACTGCCGTGTAGTACTGAACGGAGTACAGTGCCTGTACTGCCGTGTATTCCTGAATGGAGTACTGTGTGTATAGTGCCGTGTGGTACGGAGTGCAGTACAGTGCCTGTACTGCCGTGTAGTACTGAGTGGAGTACATTGCCTGTACTAACGTGTAGTCCCGAGTGGAGTACTGTGTGTATAGTGCAGTGTAGTACTGAGTGTTGTACAGTGCCTGTACTGTCGTGTAGTACTGAGTGGAGTACAGTCCCTGTACTCCCGTGTAGTCCCGGGTGGAGTACTGTGTGTATAGTGCCGTGTAGTACTGAGTGGAGTACAGTGCCTGTACTGCCGTGTAGTACTATGTGGAGTACAGTGGCTGTACTGGCGTGTAGTCCCGAGTGTAGTAGTGTGTGTATAGTGCAGTGTAGTGCTGAGTGGTGTACAGTGCTTGTACTGCCGTGTAGTACTGAGTGGAGTACAGTGCCTGTACTGCCGTGTAGTACTG
Source organism: Anabrus simplex (assembly GCF_040414725.1). Lineage (NCBI taxonomy): Eukaryota > Metazoa > Arthropoda > Insecta > Orthoptera > Tettigoniidae > Anabrus > Anabrus simplex. The sequence continues at coordinate 103,578,239 of NC_090274.1, read as the reverse complement.
GTTGGAGTACAGTGCCTGTACTGCCGTGTAGTACCGAGTGGGGGACTGTGTGTATACTGCTGTGTAGTACCGAGTGGAGTACACTGCCTGTACTGCCGTGTAGTACCGAGTGGAGTACTGTGTGTATAGTGCCGTGTAGTACCGAGTGGAGTACAGTGCCTGTACTGCCGTGTAGTACCGAGTGGAGTACTGTGTGTATAGTGCCGTGTAGTACCGAGTGGAGTACAGTGCCTGTGCTGCCGTGTAGTACCGTGTGGAGTACTGTGTGCATACTGCCGTGTAGTACTGAGTGGAGTATAGAGCCTGTACTGCCGTGTAGTACCGAGCGGAGTACTGTGTGTATAGTGCCGTGTAGTACCGAGTGGAGTACAGTGCCTGTATTGCCGTGTAGTACCGAGTGGAGTACTGTGTGTATAGTGCCGTGTAGTACCGAGTGGAGTACTGTGTGCATACTGCCGTGTAGTAATGAGTGGAGTATAGTACCTGTACTGCCGTGTAGTACCGAGTGGAGTACTGTGTGTATAGTGCCGTGTAGTACCGAGTGGAGTACAGTGCCTGTACTGCCGTGTAGTACTGAGTGGAGTACAGTGCCTGTACTGCCGTGTAGTCCCGAGTGGAGTACAATGCCTGTACTGCCGTGTAGTAGTGAGTGGAGTACTGTGCCTGTACTGCCGTGTAGTACTGAGTGGAGTACTGTGTGTATAGTGCCGTGTAGTACCGCGTGGAGTACAGTGGGTGTACTGCCGTGCAGTACTGAGTGGAGTACTGTGTGTATAGTGCCGTGTAGTACCGAGTGGAGTACAGTGCCTGTTCTGCCGTGTAATACTGAGTGGAGTACAGTGCCTGTACTGCCGTGTAGAACTGAGTGGACTACAGTGCCTGTACTGCCGTGTAGTCCCGAGTGGAGTACTGAGTGTATAGTGCCGTGTAGTACCGAGTGGAGTACAGTGCCTGTACTGCCGTGTAGTACCGAGTGGAGTACTGTGTGTATAGTGCGGTGTAGTACCGAGTGGAGTACTGTGTGCATACTGCCGTGTAGTACTGAGTGGAGTACAGTACCTGTACTGCCGTGTAGTACCGAGTGGAGTACTGTGTGTATAGTGCCGTGTAGTACCGAGTCAAAATTATGTCTAGCTCCCTTTCTGTGGAGTACTGTGTGTATAGTGCCGTGTAGTACTGAGTGGAGTACAGTGCCTGTACTGCCGTGTAGCACCGAGTGGAGTACTGTGTGCATACTGCCGTGTAGTACTGAGTGGAGTACAGTGCCTGTACTGCCGTGTAGTTCTCAGTGGAGTGGAGTGCCTGTACTGCCGTGTAGTACTGAGTGGAGTACAGTGCCTGTACTGCCGTGTAGTACCGAGTGGATTAACAGTGCCTGTACTGCCGTGTAGTACCGAGTGGAGTACAGTGCGTATAGTGCCGTCTAGTACCGAGTGGAGTACAGTGTGTATATTGCCGTGTAGTACTGAGTGGAGTACAGTGCCTGTACTCCCGTGTAGTACCGAGTGGAGTACAGTGCGTATAGTGCCGTCTAGTACCGAGTGGAGTACAGTGTGTATATTGCCGTGTAGTACTGAGTGGAGTACAGTGCCTGTACTGCCGTGTAGTACCGAGTGGAGTACAGTGTGTATAGTGCCGTGTAGTACCGAGTGGTGTACAGTGCCTGTACTGCCGTGTAGTACTGAGTGGAGTACAGTGCCTCTACTGCCGTGCAGTACCGAGTGGAGTACAGTGTGTATAGTGCCGTGTAGTACTGAGTGGAGTACAGTGCTTGTACAGCCGTGTAGCACTGAGTGGGGTACAGTGACTGTACTGCCGTGTAGTACCGAGTGGGGGACCGTGTGTATACTGCCGTGTAATACTGAGTATAGTACAGTGCCTGTACTGCCGTGTAGTACCGAGTGGAGTACTGTGTGCATACTGCCGTGTAGTACTAAGTGGAGTACAGTGTGTATAGTGCAGTGTAGTGCTGAGTGGAGTACAGTACCTGTACTGCCGTGTAGTGATGAGTATAGTACAGTGCCTGTACTGCCGTGTAGTACCGAGTGGGGGACTGTGTGTATACAGCCGTGTAAGACTGAGTGGGGTCCAGTACCTGTACTGCCGAGTAGTCTGGAGTGGAGTACTGTGTAAATAGTGCAGTGTAGTGCTGAGTGGAGTACAGTGCCTGTACTGCCGTGTAGTACTGAGTGGAGTACAGTGCCTGTACTGCCGTGTAGTACCGAGTGGGGGACTGTGTGTATACTGCCGTGTAGTACTGAGTGGAGTACAGTGCCTGTACTGCCGTGTAGTCCCGAGTGGAGTGCTGTGTGCATACTGCCGTGTAGTACTGAGCGGTGTACAGTCCCTGTACTGCCGAGTAGTCCCGTGTGGAGTACAGTGTGTATAGTGCAGTGTAGTACTGAGTGGAGTACTGTGTGTATAGTGCAGTGTAGTACTGAGTGGAGTACAGTGCCTGTACTGCCGTGTAGTACCGAGTGGGGGTTTGTGAGCATACTGCCGTGTAGTACTGAGTGGAGTACTGTGTGTATACTGCTGTGTAGTACTGAGTGGAGTACAGTGTGTATAGTGCCGTGTAGTACCGAGTGGGTGTTTGTGTGCATACTGCCGTGTAGTACTGAGTGGAGTACAGTGCCTGTACTGCCATGTTGTCCCGAGTGGAGTACTGTGTGTATACTGCCGTGTAGTACCGAGTGGAGTACAGTGCCTGTACTGCCATGTAGTACCGAGTGGAGTACTGTGTGCACACTGCCGTGTAGTACTGAGTGGAGTACAGTGCCTATACTGCCGTGTAGTACCGAGTGGAGTACTGTGTGTATAGTGCCGTGTAGTACCGAGTTTAGTACAGTGCCGAGTATTACCGAGTGGAGTACTGTGTGTATAGTGCGGTGTAGTACCGAGTGGAGTACAGTGCATGTACTGCCGTGTAGTACCGAGTGGAGTACTGTGTGTATAGTGCCGTGAAGTACCGAGTGGAGTACAGTGCCTGTATTGCCGTGTAGTACCGAGTGGAGTACTTTGTGTATAGTGCCGTGTGGTACCGATTGGAGTACTGTGTGCATACTGCCGTGTAGTACTGAGTGGAGTATATTACCTGTACTGCCGTGTAGTACAGAGTGGAGTACTGTGTGTATAGTGCCGTGTAGTACCGAGTGGAGTACAGTGCCTGTACTGCCGTGTAGTACTGAGTGGAGTAGAATGCTTGTACTGCCGTGTAGTCCCGAGTGGAGTACAGTGCCTGTACTGCCGTGTAGTAGTGAGTGGAGTACTGTGCCTGTACTGCCGTGTAGTACTGAGTGGAGTACTGTGTGTATAGTGCCGTGTAGCACCGAGTGGAGTACAGTGGGTGTACTGCCGTGTAGTACTGAGTGGAGTACAGTGCCTGTACTGCCCTGTAGTAGTGAGTGGAGTACTCTGCCTGTACTGCCGTGTAGTACTGAGTGGAGTACTGTGTGTATAGTGCCGTGTAGTCCCGAGTGGAGTAGAGTGCCTGTACTGCCGTGTAGTACTGAGTGGAGTACTGTTTGTATAGTGCCGTGTAGTACCGAGTGGAGTACAGTGCCTGTACTGCCGTGTAGTACCGAGTGGATTACTGTGTGCATACTGCCGTGTAGTACTGAGTGGAGTACAGTACCTGTACTGCAGTGTCGTACCCAGTGGAGTACTGTGTGTATAGTGCCGTGTAGTACCGAGTGGAGTACAGTGCCTGTACTGCCGTGTAGTACTGAGTGGAGTACAGTGCCTGTACTGCCGTGTAGTCCCGAGTGGAGTACAGTGCATGTACTGCCGTGTAGTAGTAAGTGGAGTACTGTGCCTGTACTGCCGTGTAGTACCGAGTGGAGTACAGTGCCTGTACTGCCGTGTAGTACCGAGTGGAGTACAGTGCGTATAGTGCCGTCTAGTACCGAGTGGAGTACAGTGTGTATATTGCCGTGTAGTACTGAGTGGAGTACAGAGCCTGTACTGCCCTGTAGTAGTGAGTGGAGTACTGTGCCTGTACTGCCGTGTAGTACTGAGTGGAGTACTGTGTGTATAGTGCCGTGTAGTCCCGAGTGGAGTAGAGTGCCTGTACTGCCGTGTAGTACTGAGTGGAGTACTGTTTGTATAGTGCCGAGTAGTACCGAGTGGAGTACAGTGCCTGTACTGCCGTGCAGTCCCGAGTGGAGTACAGTGCATGTACTGCCGTGTAGTACCGAGTGGAGTACTGTGTGCATACTGCCGTGGAGTACCGAGTGGAGTACAGTGCCTGTACTGCCGTGTAGTACCGATTGGAGTACAGTGCCTGTACTGCCGTGTAGTACCGAGTGGAGTACTGTGTGCATACTGCCGTGTAGTACTGAGTGGAGTACAGTACCTGTACTGCCGTGTCGTACCCAGTGGAGTACTGTGTGTATAGTGCCGTGTAGTACCGAGTGGAGTACAGTGCCTGTACTGCCGTGTAGTACTGAGTGGAGTACAGTGCCTGTACTGCCGTGTTGTCCCGAGTGGAGTACAGTGCCTGTACTGCCGTGTAGTAGTGAGTGGAGTACTGTGCCTGTACTGCCGTGTAGTACTGAGTGGAGTACTGTGTGTATAGTGCCGTGTAGTACCGAGTGGAGTACAGTGCCTGTACTGCCGTGTAGTACCGAGTGGGGGACTGTGTGTATACTGCCGTGTAGTACTGAGTGGAGTACAGTGCCTGTACTGCCGTGTAGTAGTCAGTGGGGTACAGTGCCTGTACTGCCGTGTAGTCCCGAGTGGAGTACAGTGCCTGTACTGCCGTGTAGTAGTGAGTGGAGTACAGTGCCTGTACTGCCGTGTAGTACTGAGTGGAGTACTGTGTGTATAGTGCCGTGTAGTACCGAGTGGAGTACAGTGCCTGTACTGCCGTCTAGTACTGAGTGGAGTACAGTGCCTGTACTGCCGTGTAGTCCCGAGTGGAGTACAATGCCTGTACTGCCGTGTAGTACTGAGTGGAGTACTGTGTGTATAGTGCCGTGTAGTACCGAGTGGAGTACTGTGCCTGTACTGCCGTGTAGTACTGAGTGGAGTACAGTGCCTGTACTGCCGTGTAGTCCCGAGTGGAGTACAGTGCTTGTACTGCCGTGTAGTACTGAGTGAAGTACAGTGCCTGTACTGCCGTGTAGTGCCGAGTGGAGTACTGTGTGTATAGTGCAGTGTAGTACTGAGTGGAGTACAGTGCATGTACTGCCGTGTAGTACCGTGTGGAGTACAGTGCCTGTACTGCCGTGTAGTCCCGTGTGGAGTACTGTGTGCATACTGCCGTGTAGTACTGAGTGGAGTACAGTGCCTGTACTGCCGTGCAGTACCGAGTGGAGTACAGTGCCTGTACTGCCGTGTAGTCCCGAGTGGAGTACTGTGTGTATAGTGCAGTGTAGTACTGAGTGGAGTACTGTGTGTATAGTGCCGTGTAGTATTGAGAGGAGTACAGTCCCTGTACTGCCGTGTAGTACCTATTGGAGTACTGTGTGCATGCTGCCGTCTAGTACTGAGTGGAGTACAGTGCCTGTACTGCCGTGTAGTACTGGGTGGAGTACAGTGCCTGTACTGCCGTGTAGTACCGAGTGGTGTACTGTGTGTATAGTGCTGTGTGGTACCGAGTGGAGTACAATGCCTCTACTGCCGTGTAGTACCGAGTGGAGTACTGTGTGTATAGTGCCGTGTAGTACCGAGTGGAGTACAGTGCCTGTACTGCGTGTAGTACCGAGTGGAGTACAGTGCCTGCACTGCGTGTAGTACCGAGTGGAGTACAGTGTGTATAGTGCCGTCTCGTACCGAGTGGAGTACAGTGTGTATAGTGCCGTGTAGTACTGAGTGGAGTACAGTGCCTGTACTGCCGTGTAGTACCGAGTGGAGTACAGTGTGTATAGTGCCGTGTAGTTCTGAGTGGAGTACAGTGCCTGTACTGCCGTGTAGTACTGAGCGGGGTACAGTTTCTGAACTGCCGTGTAGTACAGAGTGGGGGACTGTGTGTATACTGCCGTGTAGTATTGAGTATATTACAGTGCCTGTACTGCCGTGTAGTACCGAGTGGATTACTGTGTTCATACTGCCGTGTACTACTGAGTGGAGTACAGTACCTGTACTGCCGTGTAGTACTGAGTGGGGGACTGTGTGTATACTGCCGTGTAGTACTGAGTGGAGTACAGTGCCTGTACTGCCGTGTTGTACCGAGTGGGGGACTGTGTGTATAGTGCAGTGTAGTGCTGAGTGGAGTATAGTACCTGTACCGCCGTGTAGTACCGAGTGGGGAACTGTGTGTATACTGCCGTGTAGTACTGAGTGGAGTACAGTGCCTGTACTGCCGTGTAGTACCGAGTGGATTACTGTGTTCATACTGCCGTGTACTACTGAGTGGAGTACAGTACCTGTACTGCCGTGTAGTACCGAGTGGAGTACCGTGTGCATAGTGCAGTGTAGTGCTGAGTGGAGTACAGCACCTGTCATGCCGTGTAGTACTGAGTATAGTACAGTGCCTGTTCTGCCGTGTAGTACCGAGTGGGGGACTGTGTGTATACTGCCGTGTAGTATTGAGTGGAGTACAGTACCTGTACTGCCGAGTAGTCCCGAGTGGAGTACTGTGTGTATAGTGCAGTGTAGTGCTGAGTGGAGTATAGTACCTGTACCGCCGTGTAGTACCGAGTGGGGAACTGTGTGTATACTGCCGTGTAGTACTGAGTGGAGTACAGTCCCTGTACTGCCGTGTAGTACCGAGTGGGGACTGTGTGTATACTGCCGTGTAGTACTGAGTGGAGTACAGTGCATGTACTGCCGTGTAGTCTCGAGTGGAGTACTGTGTGCATACTGCCGTGTAGTACTGATTGGAGTACAGTCCCTGTACTGCGGAGTATTCCCGAGTGGAGTACAGTATGTATAGTGCAGTGTAGTACTGAGTGGAGTACTGTGTGTATAGTGCTCTGTAGTACTGAGTGGAGTACAGTGCCTGTACTGCCGTGTAGTACCGAGTGGGGGACTGTGTGTATACTGCCGTGTAGTACTGAGTGGAGTACAGTGTGTATAGTGCCGTGTAGTACCGAGTAGGGGACTGTGTGCATACTGCCGTGGAGTACAGAGTGGAGTACAGTGCCTGTACTGCCATGTAGTCCCGATTGGAGTACTGTGTGTATACTGCCGTGTAGTACCGAGTGGAGTACAGTGCCTGATCTGTCGTGCAGTACCGAGTGGTGTACTGTGAGCATAGTGCCGTGTAGTACCGAGTGGAGTACTGTGTGAATACTGCCGTGTAGTACTGAGTGGAGTACAGTGCCTGTACTGCCGTGTAGTACCGAGTGGGGTACTGTGTGTATATTGCCGTGTAGTACTGAATGGAGTACAGTGCCTGTACTGCCGTAGTGTACCGAGTGGAGTACAGTGCGTATAGTGCCGTCTAGTACCGAGTGGAGTACAGTGTGTATATTGCCGTGTATTACTGAGTATAGTACAGTGCCTGTACTGCCGTGTAGTACCGAGTGGGGGACTGTGTGTATACAGCCGTGTAAGACTGAGTGGAGTACAGTACTTGTACTGCCGAGTAGTCTGGAGTGGAGTACTGTGTGTATAGTGCAGTGTAGTGCTGAGTGGAGTACAGTACCTGTACTGCCGTGAAGTACCGAGTGGGGGACTGTGTGTATACTACCGTGTAGTACTGAGTGGAGTACAGTGCCTGTACTGCCGTGTAGTCCCGAGTGGAGTGATGTGTGCATACTGCCGTGTAGTACTGAGTGGAGTACAGTCCCTGTACTGCCGAATAGTCCCGTGTGGAGTACAGTGTGTATAGTGCAGTCTAGTACTGAGTGGAGTACTGTGTGTATAGTGCAGTGTAGTACTGAGTGGAGTACAGTGCCTGTACTGCCGTGTAGTACCGAGTGGGGGTTTGTGTGCATACTGCCGTGTAGTACTGAGTGGAGTACAGTGTGTATAGTGCAGTGTAGTACTGAGTGGACTACAGTGCCTGTACTGCCGTGTAGTACCGAGTGGGGGTTTGTGAGCATACTGCCGTGTAGTACTGAGTGGAGTACTGTGTGTATACTGCTGTGTAGTACTGAGTGGAGTACAGTGTGTATAGTGCCGTGTAGTACCGAGTGGGGGTTTGTGTGCATACTGCCGTGTAGTACTGAGTGGAGTACAGTGCCTGTACTGCCATGTTGTCCCGAGTGGAGTACTGTGTGTATACTGCCGTGCAGTACCTAGTGGAGTACAGTGCCTGTACTGCCATGTAGTACCGAGTGGAGTACTGTGTGCATACTGCCGTGTAGTACTGAGTGGAGTACAGTGCCTATACTGCCGTGTAGTACCGAGTGGAGTACTGTGTGTATAGTGCCGTGTATTACCGAGTTTAGTACAGTGCATGTACTGCCGAGTATTACCGAGTGGAGTACTGTGTGTATAGTGCGGTGTAGTACCGAGTGGAGTACAGTGCATGTACTGCCGTGTAGTACCGAGTGGAGTACTGTGTGTATAGTGCCGTGAAGTACCGAGTGGAGTACAGTGCCTGTATTGCCGTGTAGTACCGAGTGGAGTACTTTGTGTATAGTGCCGTGTAGTACCGATTGGAGTACTGTGTGCATACTGCCGTGTAGTACTGAGAGGAGTACATTACCTGTACTGCCGTGTAGTACAGAGTGGAGTACTGTGTGTATAGTGCCGTGTAGTACCGAGTGGAGTACAGTGCCTGTACTGCCGTGTAGTACTGAGTGGAGTAGAATGCTTGTACTGCCGTGTAGTCCCGAGTGGAGTACAGTGCCTGTACTGCCGTGTAGTACTGAGTGGATTACAGTCCGTGTACTGCCGTGTAGTACTGGGTGGTGTACAGTGCCTGTACTGCCGTGTAGTACCGCGTGGGGGACTGTGTGTATACTGCCGTGTAGTACCGAGTGGAGTACAGTGCCTGCACTGCCGTGTAGTACCGAGTGGAGTACTGTGTGTATAGTGCGTGTAGTACCGAGTGGAGTACTGTTTGCATACAGCCGTGTAGTACCTAGTGGAGTATTGTGTGTATAGTGCCGTGTAGTACCGAGTGGAGTACAGTGCATGTACTGCCGTGTAGTACCGAGTGGAGTACTGTGTGTATAGTGCGGTGTAGTACCGAGTGGAGTACAGTGCATGTACTGCCGTGTAGTACCGAGTGGAGTACTGTGTGTATACTGCCGTGTAGTACCGAGTGGAGTACAGTGCCTGTACTGCCGTGTAGTCCTGAGTGGAGTACAGTGCCTGTACTGCCGTGTAGTAGTGAGTGGAGTACTGTGTGTATAGTGCCGTGTAGTAACGAGTGGAGTACAGTGCGTGTACTGCCGTGTAGTACTGAGTGGAGTACAGTGCCTGTACTGCCGTGTAGTACTGAGTGGAGTACAGTGCCTGTACTTCCGTGTAGTCCCGAATGTGGTACTGTGTGTATAGTGCCGTGTAGTACCGAGTGGAGTACCGTGCCTGTACTGCCGTGTAGTACCGAGTGGAGTACTGTGTGTATAGTGCCGTGTAGAACCGAGTGGAGTACAGTGCCTCTACTGCCGTGTAGTACTGAGTGGAGTACAGTGCCTGTAATGCCGTGTAGTACCGAGTAGAGTACTGTGTGTATAGTGCCGTGTAGTACCGAGTGGAGTACAGTGGGTGTACTGCCGTGTAGTACTGAGTGGAGTACAGTGCCCGTACTGTCGTGTAGTACTGAGTGGAGTACAGTGCCTGTACTGCCGTGTAGTACTGAGTGGAGTACTGTGTGTATAGTGCCATGTGGTACTGAGTGGATTAAAGTGCCTGTACTGCCGTGTAGTACTGAGTGGAGTACAGTGCCCGTACTGCCGTGTAGTACTGAGTGGAGTACAGTGCCTGTACTGCCGTGTAGTCCCGAGTGGCGTACAGTGCCTGTACTGCCGTGTAGTACTGAGTGGAGTACTGTGTGTATAGTGCCGTGTAGTAACGAGTGGAGTACAGTGCCTGTACTGCCGTGTAGTACTGAGTGGAGTACAGTGCCTGTACTGCCGTGGAGTACTGAGTGGAGTACAGTGCCTGTACTTCCGTGTAGTCCCGAAAGGGGTACTGTGTGTATAGTGCCGTGTAGTACCGAGTGGAGTACTGTGTGTATAGTGCCGTGTAGAACCGAGTGGAGTACAGTGCCTGTACTGCCGTGTAGTACTGAGTGGAGTACAGTGCCTGTACTGCCGTGTAGTCCCGAGTGGAGTACAGTGAATGTACTGCCATGTAGTATTGATTGGAGTACAGTGCCTGTACTGCCGTGTAGTACTGAGTGGAGTACAGTGCCTGTACTGCCGTGGAGTACTGAGTGGAGTACAGTGCCTGTACTTCCGTGTAGTCCCGAAAGGGGTACTGTGTGTATAGTGCCGTGTAATCCCGAGTGGAGTACTGTGTGCATACTGCCGTGTAGTACTGAGTGGAGTACAGTGCCTGTACTGCCGTGTAGTACCGAGTGGAGTACAGTGCCTGTACTGCCGTGTAGTACCGAGTGGAGTACATTGCCTGTACTGCCGTGCGGTCCCGAGTTGAGTATTGTGTGTATAGTGCAGTGTAGTACTGAGTGGAGTACTGTGTGTATAGTGCCGTGTAGTACTGAGTGGAGTACAGTGCCTGTACTGCCGTGTAGCACCGAGTGGAGTACTGTGTGCATACTGCCGTGTAGTACTGAGTGGAGTACAGTGCCTGTACTGCCGTGTAGTACTCAGTGGAGTGCAGTGCCTGTACTGCCGTGTAGTACTGAGTGGAGTACTGTGTGTATAGTGCCGTGTAGTACTGAGTGGAGTACAGTGCCTGTACTGCCGTGTAGTACTATGTGGAGTACAGTGGCTGTACTGGCGTGTAGTACTGGGTGGAGTACAGTGCCTGTACTGCCGTGTAGTACCGAGTGGGGGACTGTGTGTATACTGCTGTGTAGTACCGAGTGGAGTACAGTGCCTGTACTGCCGTGTATTCCTGAATGGAGTACTGTGTGTATAGTGCCGTGTGGTACGGAGTGCAGTACAGTGCCTGTACTGCCGTGTAGTACTGAGTGGAGTACATTGCCTGTACTAACGTGTAGTCCCGAGTGGAGTACTGTGTGTATAGTGCAGTGTAGTACTGAGTGTTGTACAGTGCCTGTACTGTCGTGTAGTACTGAGTGGAGTACAGTCCCTGTACTCCCGTGTAGTCCCGGGTGGAGTACTGTGTGTATAGTGCCGTGTAGTACTGAGTGGAGTACAGTGCCTGTACTGCCGTGTAGTACTATGTGGAGTACAGTGGCTGTACTGGCGTGTAGTCCCGAGTGTAGTAGTGTGTGTATAGTGCAGTGTAGTGCTGAGTGGTGTACAGTGCTTGTACTGCCGTGTAGTACTGAGTGGAGTACAGTGCCTGTACTGCCGTGTAGTACTGGGTGGAGTACAGTGCCTGTACTGCCGTGTAGTACCGAGTGGGGGACTGTGTGTATACTGCTGTGTAGTACCGAGTGGAGTACAGTGCCTGTACTGCCGTGTAGTACCGAGTGGAGTACTGTGTGTATAGTGCCGTGTAGTACCGAGTGGAGTACAGTGCCTCTACTGCCGTGTAGTACCAAGTGGAGTACTGTGTGTATAGTGCCGTGTAGTACCGAGTGGAGTACAGTGCCTGTACTGCCGTGTAGTACCGTGTGGAGTACTGTGTGCATACTGCCGTGTAGTACTGAGTGGAGTATAGAGCCTGTACTGCCGTGTAGTACCGAGTGGAGTAATGTTTGTATAGTGTAGTGTAATACCGAGTGGAGTACACTGCATGTACTGCCGTGTAGTATCGAGTTGAGTACTGTGTGTATCGTGTGGTGTAGTACCGAGTGGAGTACATTGCATGTACTGCCGTGTAGTACCGAGCGGAGTACTGTGTGTATAGTGCCGTGTAGTACCGAGTGGAGTACAGTGCCTGTATTGCCGTGTAGTACCGAGTGGAGTACTGTGTGCATACTGCCGTGTAGTAATGAGTGGAGTATAGTACCTGTACTGCCGTGTAGTACCGAGTGGAGTACTGTGTGTATAGTGCCGTGTAGTACCGAGTGGAGTACAGTGCCTGTACTGCCGTGTAGTACTGAGTGGAGTACAGTGCCTGTACTGCCGTGTAGTCCCGAGTGGAGTACAATGCCTGTACTGCCGTGTAGTAGTGAGTGGAGTACTGTGCCTGTACTGCCGTGTAGTACTGAGTGGAGTACTGTGTGTATAGTGCCGTGTAGTACCGCGTGGAGTACAGTGGGTGTACTGCCGTGCAGTACTGAGTGGAGTACTGTGTGTATAGTGCCGTGTAGTACCGAGTGGAGTACAGTGCCTGTTCTGCCGTGTAATACTGAGTGGAGTACAGTGCCTGTACTGCCGGGTAGAACTGAGTGGACTACAGTGCCTGTACTGCCGTGTAGTCCCGAGTGGAGTACTGAGTGTATAGTGCCGTGTAGTACCGAGTGGAGTACAGTGCCTGTACTGCCGTGTAGTACCGAGTGGAGTACTGTGTGTATAGTGCGGTGTAGTACCGAGTGGAGTACTGTGTGCATACTGCCGTGTAGTACTGAGTGGAGTACAGTACCTGTACTGCCGTGTAGTACCGAGTGGAGTACTGTGTGTATAGTGCCGTGTAGTACCGAGTCAAAATTATGTCTAGCTCCCTTTCTGTGGAGTACTGTGTGTATAGTGCCGTGTAGTACTGAGTGGAGTACAGTGCCTGTACTGCCGTGTAGCACCGAGTGGAGTACTGTGTGCATACTGCCGTGTAGTACTGAGTAGGTACAGTGCCTGTACTGCCGTGTAGTTCTCAGTGGAGTGGAGTGCCTGTACTGCCGTGTAGTACTGAGTGGAGTACAGTGCCTGTACTGCCGTGTAGTACCGAGTGGAGTAACAGTGCCTGTACTGCCGTGTAGTACCGAGTGGAGTACAGTGCGTATAGTGCCGTCTAGTACCGAGTGGAGTACAGTGTGTATATTGCCGTGTAGTACTGAGTGGAGTACAGTGCCTGTACTCCCGTGTAGTACCGAGTGGAGTACAGTGCGTATAGTGCCGTCTAGTACCGAGTGCAGTACAGTGTGTATATTGGCGTGTAGTACTGAGTGGAGTACAGTGCCTGTACTGCCGTGTAGTACCGAGTGGAGTACAGTGTGTATAGTGCCGTGTAGTACCGAGTGGTGTACAGTGCCTGTACTGCCGTGTAGTACTGAGTGGAGTACAGTGCCTCTACTGCCGTGCAGTACCGAGTGGAGTACAGTGTGTATAGTGCCGTGTAGTACTGAGTGGAGTACAGTGCCTGTACAGCCGTGTAGCACTGAGTGGGGTACAGTGACTGTACTGCCGTGTAGTACCGAGTGGGGGACCGTGTGTATACTGCCGTGTAGTACTGAGTATAGTACAGTGCCTGTACTGCCGTGTAGTACCGAGTGGAGTACTGTGTGCATACTGCCGTGTAGTACTAAGTGGAGTACAGTGTGTATAGTGCAGTGTAGTGCTGAGTGGAGTACAGTACCTGTACTGCCGTGTAGTACTGAGTATAGTACAGTGCCTGTACTGCCGTGTAGTACCGAGTGGGGGACTGTGTGTATACAGCCGTGTAAGACTGAGTGGAGTACAGTACCTGTACTGCCGAGTAGTCTGGAGTGGAGTACTGTGTAAATAGTGCAGTGTAGTGCTGAGTGGAGTACAGTACCTGTACTGCCGTGTAGTACCGAGTGGGGGACTGTGTGTATACTGCCGTGTAGTACTGAGTGGAGTACAGTGCCTGTACTGCCGTGTAGTCCCGAGTGGAGTGCTGTGTGCATACTGCCGTGTAGTACTGAGTGGAGTACAGTGCCTGTACTGCCATGTTGTCCTGAGTGGAGTACTGTGTGTATACTGCCGTGTGGTACCGAGTGGAGTACAGTGCCTGTACTGCCATGTAGTACCGAGTGGAGTACTGTGTGCATACTGCCGTGTAGTACTGAGTGGAGTACAGTGCCTATACTGCCGTGTAGTACCGAGTGGAGTACTGTGTGTATAGTGCCGTGTAGTACCGAGTTTAGTACAGTGCCGAGTATTACCGAGTGGAGTACTGTGTGTATAGTGCAGTGTAGTACTGAGTGGAGTACAGTGCCTGTACTGCCGTGTAGTACCGAGTGGGGGTTTGTGAGCATACTGCCGTGTAGTACTGAGTGGAGTACTGTGTGTATACTGCTGTGTAGTACTGAGTGGAGTACAGTGTGTATAGTGCCGTGTAGTACCGAGTGGGTGTTTGTGTGCATACTGCCGTGTAGTACTGAGTGGAGTACAGTGCCTGTACTGCCATGTTGTCCTGAGTGGAGTACTGTGTGTATACTGCCGTGTAGTACCGAGTGGAGTACAGTGCCTGTACTGCCATGTAGTACCGAGTGGAGTACTGTGTGCATACTGCCGTGTAGTACTGAGTGGAGTACAGTGCCTATACTGCCGTGTAGTACCGAGTGGAGTACTGTGTGTATAGTGCCGTGTAGTACCGAGTTTAGTACAGTGCCGTGTATTACCGAGTGGGGTACTGTGTGTATAGTGCGGTGTAGTACCGAGTGGAGTACAGTGCATGTACTGCCGTGTAGTACCGAGTGGAGTACTGTGTGTATAGTGCCGTGAAGTACCGAGTGGAGTACAGTGCCTGTATTGCCGTGTAGTACCGAGTGGAGTACTTTGTGTATAGTGCCGTGTGGTACCGATTGGAGTACTGTGTGCATACTGCCGTGTAGTACTGAGTGGAGTACAGTACCTGTACTGCCGTGTCGTACCCAGTGGAGTACTGTGTGTATAGTGCCGTGTAGTACCGAGTGGAGTACAGTGCCTGTACTGCCGTGTAGTACTGAGTGGAGTACAGTGCATGTACTGCCGTGTAGTCCCGAGTGGAGTACAGTGCATGTACTGCCGTGTAGTAGTAAGTGGAGTACTGTGCCTGTACTGCCGTGTAGTACCGAGTGGAGTACAGTGCCTGTACTGCCGTGTAGTACCGAGTGGAGTACAGTGCCTGTACTGCCGTGTAGTACCGATTGGAGTACAGTGCCTGTACTGCCGTGTAGTACCGAGTGGAGTACTGTGTGCATACTGCCGTGTAGTACTGAGTGGAGTACAGTAGCTGTACTGCCGTGTCGTACCCAGTGGAGTACTGTGTGTATAGTGCCGTGTAGTACCGAGTGGAGTACAGTGCCTGTACTGCCGTGTAGTACTGAGTGGAGTACAGTGCCTGTACTGCCGTGTAGTCCCGAGTGGAGTACAGTGCCTGTACTGCCGTGTAGTAGTGAGTGGAGTACTGTGCCTGTACTGCCGTGTAGTACTGAGTGGAGTACGGTGTGTATAGTGCCGTGTAGTACCGAGTGGAGTACAGTGCCTGTACTGCCGTGTAGTACCGAGTGGGGGACTGTGTGTATACTGCCGTGTAGTACTGAGTGGAGTACAGTGCCTGTACTGCCCTGTAGTAGTGAGTGGGGTACAGTGCCTGTACTGCCGTGTAGTCCCGAGTGGAGTACAGTGCCTGTAATGCCGTGTAGTAGTGAGTGGAGTACAGTGCCTGTACTGCTGTGTAGTACTGAGTGGAGTACTGTGTGTATAGTGCCGTGTAGTACCGAGTGGAGTACAGTGCCTGTACTGCCGTCTAGTACTGAGTGGAGTACAGTGCCTGTACTGCCGTGTAGTCCCGAGTGGAGTACAATGCCTGTACTGCCGTGTAGTACTGAGTGGAGTACTGTGTGTATAGTGCCGTGTAGTACCGAGTGGAGTACTGTGCCTGTACTGCCGTGTAGTACTGAGTGGAGTACAGTGCCTGTACTGCCGTGTAGTCCCGAGTGGAGTACAGTGCTTGTACTGCCGTGTAGTACTGAGTGAAGTACAGGGCCTGTACTGCCGTGTAGTGCCGAGTGGAGTACTGTGTGTATAGTGCAGTGTAGTACTGAGTGGAGTACAGTGCATGTACTGCCGTGTAGTACCGTGTGGAGTACAGTGCCTGTACTGCCGTGTAGTCCCGTGTGGAGTACTGTGTGCATACTGCCGTGTAGTACTGAGTGGAGTACAGTGCCTGTACTGCCGTGCAGTACCGAGTGGAGTACACTGCCTGTACTGCCGTGTAGTCCGGAGTGGAGTACTGTGTGTATAGTGCAGTGTAGTACTGAGTGGAGTACTGTGTGTATAGTGCCGTGTAGTATTGAGAGGAGTACAGTGCCTGTACTGCCGTGTAGTACCTATTGGAGTACTGTGTGCATGCTGCCGTCTAGTACTGAGTGGAGTACAGTGCCTGTACTGCCGTGTAGTACTGGGTGGAGTACAGTGCCTGTCTGCCGTGTAGTACCGAGTGGTGTACTGTGTGTATAGTGCTGTGTGGTACCGAGTGGAGTACAATGCCTCTACTGCCGTGTAGTACCGAGTGGAGTACTGTGTGTATAGTGCCGTGTAGTACCGAGTGGAGTACAGTGCCTGCACTGCGTGTAGTACCGAGTGGAGTACAGTGTGTATAGTGCCGTCTCGTACCGAGTAGAGTACAGTGTGTATAGTGCCGTGTAGTACTGAGTGGAGTACAGTGCCCTTACTGCCGTGTAGTACCGAGTGGAGTACAGTGTGTATAGTGCCGTGTAGTTCTGAGTGGAGTACAGTGCCTGTACTGCCGTGTAGTACTGAGCGGGGTACAGTTTCTGAACTGCCGTGTAGTACAGAGTGGGGGACTGTGTGTATACTGCCGTGTAGTATTGAGTATATTACAGTGCCTGTACTGCCGTGTAGTACCGAGTGGATTACTGTGTTCATACTGCCGTGTACTACTGAGTGGAGTACAGTACCTGTACTGCCGTGTAGTACTGAGTGGGGGACTGTGTGTATACTGCCGTGTAGTACTGAGTGGAGTACAGTGCCTGTACTGCCGTGTAGTACCGAGTGGGCGACTGTGTGTATACTGCCGTGTAGTACTGAGTGGAGTACAGTGCCTGTACTGCCGTGTTGTACCGAGTGGGGGACTGTGTGTATACTGCCGTGTAGTACTGAGTGGAGTACTGTGTGTATAGTGCAGTGTAGTGCTGAGTGGAGTACAGTGCCTGTACTGCCGTGTAGTACCGAGTGGAGTACCGTGTGTATAGTGCAGTGTAGTGCTGAGTGGAGTACAGCACCTGTCATGCCGTGTAGTACTGAGTATAGTACAGTGCCTGTTCTGCCGTGTAGTACCGAGTGGGGGACTGTGTGTATACTGCCGTGTAGTATTGAGTGGAGTACAGTACCTGTACTGCCGAGTAGTCCCGAGTGGAGTACTGTGTGTTTAGTGCAGTGTAGTGCTGAGAGGAGTATAGTACCTGTACCGCCGTGTAGTACCGAGTGGGGGACTGTGTGTATACTGCCGTGTAGTACTGAGTGGAGTACAGTGTGTATAGTGCCGTGTAGTACCGAGTAGGGGACTGTGTGCAAACTGCCGTGGAGTACAGAGTGGAGTACAGTGCCTGTACTGCCATGTAGTCCCGATTGGAGTACTGTGTGTATACTGCCGTGTAGTACCGAGTGGAGTACAGTGCCTGTACTGCCGTGTAGTACCGAGTGGGGTACTGTGTGTATATTGCCGTGTAGTACTGAGTGGAGTACAGCGCCTGTACTGCCGTGTAGTACCGAGTGGAGTACAGTGCGTATAGTGCCGTCTAGTACCGAGTGGAGTACAGTGTGTATATTGCCGTGTATTACTGAGTATAGTACAGTGCCTGTACTGCCGTGTAGTACCGAGTGGGGGACTGTGTGTATACAGCCGAGTAAGACTGAGTGGAGTACAGTACCTGTACTGCCGAGTAGTCTGGAGTGGAGTACTGTGTGTATAGTGCAGTGTAGTGCTGAGTGGAGTACAGTACCTGTACTGCCGTGAAGTACCGAGTGGGGGACTGTGTGTATACTACCGTGTAGTACTGAGTGGAGTACAGTGCCTGTACTGCCGTGTAGTCCCGAGTGGGGTACTGTGTGTATATTGCCGTGTAGTACTGAGTGGAGTTCAGTGCCTGTACTGCCGTGTAGTACCGAGTGGAGTACAGTGCGTATAGTGCCGTCTAGTACCGAGTGGAGTACAGTGTGTATATTGCCGTGTATTACTGAGTATAGTACAGTGCCTGTACTGCCGTGTAGTACCGAGTGGGGGACTGTGTGTATACAGCCGTGTAAGACTGAGTGGAGTACAGTACCTGTACTGCCGAGTAGTCTGGAGTGGAGTACTGTGTGTATAGTGCAGTGTAGTGCTGAGTGGAGTACAGTACCTGTACTGCCGTGAAGTACCGAGTGGGGGACTGTGTGTATACTACCGTGTAGTACTGAGTGGAGTACAGTGCCTGTACTGCCGTGTAGTCCCGAGTGGAGTGATGTGTGCATACTGCCGTGTAGTACTGAGTGGAGTACAGTCCCTGTACTGCCGAATAGTCCCGTGTGGAGTACAGTGTGTATAGTGCAGTGTAGTACTGAGTGGAGTACTGTGTGTATAGTGCAGTGTAGTACTGAGTGGAGTACAGTGCCTGTACTGCCGTGTAGTACCGAGTGGGGGTTTGTGTGCATACTGCCGTGTAGTACTGAGTGGAGTACAGTGTGTATAGTGCAGTGTAGTACTGAGTGGAGTACAGTGCCTGTACTGCCGTGTAGTACCGAGTGGGGGTTTGTGAGCATACTGCCGTGTAGTACTGAGTGGAGTACTGTGTGTATACTGCTGTGTAGTACTGAGTGGAGTACAGTGTGTATAGTGCCGTGTAGTACCGAGTGGGGGTTTGTGTGCATACTGCCGTGTAGTACTGAGTGGAGTACAGTGCCTGTACTGCCATGTTGTCCCGAGTGGAGTACAGTGTGTATACTGCCGTGCAGTACCTAGTGGAGTACAGTGCCTGTACTCCCATGTAGTACCGAGTGGAGTACTGTGTGCATACTGCCGTGTAGTACTGAGTGGAGTACAGTGCCTATACTGCCGTGTAGTACCGAGTGGAGTACTGTGTGTATAGTGCCGTGTAGTACCGAGTTTAGTACAGTGCATGTACTGCCGAGTATTACCGAGTGGAGTACTGTGTGTACAGTGCGGTGTAGTACCGAGTGGAGTACAGTGCATGTACTGCCGTGTAGTACCGAGTGGAGTACTGTGTGTATAGTGCCATGAAGTACCGAGTGGAGTACAGTGCCTGTATTGCCGTGTAGTACCGAGTGGAGTACTTTGTGTATAGTGCCGCGTAGTACCGATTGGAGTACTGTGTGCATACTGCCGTGTAGTACTGAGTGGAGTACATTACCTGTACTGCCGTGTAGTACAGAGTGGAGTACTGTGTGTAAAGTGCCGTGTAGTACCGAGTGGAGTACAGTGCCTGTACTGCCGTGTAGTACTGAGTGGAGTAGAATGCTTGTACTGCCGTGTAGTCCCGAGTGGAGTACAGTGCCTGTACTGCCGTGTAGTACTGAGTGGATTACAGTCCCTGTACTGCCGTGTAGTACTGGGTGGTGTACAGTGCCTGTACTGCCGTGTAGTACCGCGTGGGGGACTGTGTGTATACTGCCGTGTAGTACCGAGTGGAGTACAGTGCCTGCACTGCCGTGTAGTACCGAGTGGAGTACTGTGTGTATAGTGCGTGTAGTACCGAGTGGAGTACTGTTTGCATACAGCCGTGTAGTACCGAGTGGAGTATTGTGTGTATAGTGCCGTGTAGTACCGAGTGGAGTACAGTGCATGTACTGCCGTGTAGTACCGAGTGGAGTACTGTGTGTATAGTGCGGTGTAGTACCGAGTGGAGTACAGTGCATGTACTGCCGTGTAGTACCGAGTGGAGTACTGTGTGTATACTGCCGTGTAGTACCGAGTGGAGTACAGTGCCTGTACTGCCGTGTAGTCCTGAGTGGAGTACAGAGCCTGTACTGCCGTGTAGTAGTGAGTGGATTACTGTGTGTATAGTGCCGTGTAGTAACGAGTGGAGTACAGTGCGTGTACTGCCGTGTAGTACTGAGTGGAGTACAGTGCCTGTACTTCCGTGTAGTCCCGAATGTGGTACTGTGTGTATAGTGCCGTGTAGTACCGAGTGGAGTACCGTGCATGTACTGCCGTGTAGTACCGAGTGGAGTACTGTGTGTATAGTGCCGTGTAGAACCGAGTGGAGTACAGTGCCTGTAATGCCGTGTAGTACCGAGTGGAGTACTGTGTGTATAGTGCCGTGTAGTACCGAGTGGAGTACAGTGGGTGTACTGCCGTGTAGTACTGAGTGGAGTACAGTGCCTGTACTGTCGTGTAGTACTGAGTGGAGTACAGTGCCTGTACTGCCGTGTAGTACTGAGTGGAGTACTGTGTGTATAGTGCCGTGTGGTACCGAGTGGATTAAAGTGCCTGTACTGCCGTGTAGTACTGAGTGGAGTACAGTGCCCGTACTCCCGTGTAGTACTGAGTGGAGTACAGTGAGTGTACTGCCGTGTAGTCCCGAGTGGAGTACAGTGCCTGTACTGCCGTGTAGTACTGAGTGGAGTACTGTGTGTATAGTGCCGTGTAGTAACGAGTGGAGTACAGTGCCTGTACTGCCGTGTAGTACTGAGTGGAGTACAGTGCCTGTACTGCCGTGGAGTACTGAGTGGAGTACAGTGCCTCTACTTCCGTGTAGTCCCGAAAGGGGTACTGTGTGTATAGTGCCGTGTAGTACCGAGTGGAGTACTGTTTGTATAGTGCCGTGTAGTACCGAGTGGAGTGCAGTGCCTGTACTGCCGTGTAGTACTGAGTGGAGTACAGTGCCTGTACTGCCGTGTAGTCCCGAGTGGAGTACAGTGAATGTACTGCCATGTAGTATTGATTGGAGTACAGTGCCTGTACTGCCGTGTAGTACCGATTGGAGTACATTGCTTGTACTGTCGTGTAGTACTGAGTTTTGTACAGTGTCTGTACTGCCGTGTAGTGCCGAGTGGAGTACTGTGTGTATAGTGCAGTGTAGTACTGAGTGGATTACAGTGCATGTACTGCCGTGTAATCCCGAGTGGAGTACTGTGTGCATACTGCCGTGTAGTACTGAGTGGAGTACAGTGCCTGTACTGCCGTGTAGTACCGAGTGGAGTACAGTGCCTGTACTGCCGTGTAGTACCGAGTGGAGTACATTGCCTGTACTGCCGTGCGGTCCCGAGTTGAGTATTGTGTGTATAGTGCAGTGTAGTACTGAGTGGAGTACTGTGTGTATAGTGCCGTGTAGTACTGAGTGGAGTACAGTGCCTGTACTGCCGTGTAGCACCGAGTGGAGTACTGTGTGCATACTGCCGTGTAGTACTGAGTGGAGTACATTGCCTGTACTGCCGTGCGGTCCCGAGTTGAGTATTGTGTGTATAGTGCAGTGTAGTACTGAGTGGAGTACAGTGCCTGTACTGCCGTGTAGTACCGAGTGGAGTACAGTGCCTGTACTGCGTGTAGTACCGAGTGGAGTACTGTGTGTATAGTGCCGTGTAGTACCGAGTGGAGTACAGTGCCTGTACTGCCGTGTAGTACTGAGTGGAGTACAGTGTGTATAGTGCCGTGTAGTACCGAGTGGAGTACCGTGCCTGTATTGCCGTGTAGTACCGAGTGGAGTACTGTGTGTATAGTGCCGTGTAGAACCGAGTGGAGTAGAGTGCCTCTACTGCCGTGTAGTACTGAGTGGAGTATAGTACCTGTAATGCCGTGTAGTACCGAGTGGAGTACTGTTTGTATAGTGCCGTGTAGTACCGAGTGGAGTACAGTGCCTGTACTGCCGTGTAGTACTGAGTGGAGTACAGTGCCGGTACTGCCGTGTAGTACCGAATGGAGTACTCTGTGTATAGTGCCGTGTAGTACCGTGTGGAGTACTGTGGGTGTACTGCCGTGTAGTACTGTGTGGAGTATAGTGCCTGTGCTGCCGAGTAGTACTGAGTGGAGTACAGTGCCTGTACTGCCGTGTAGTCCCGAGTGGATTACAGTGCCTGTACTGCCGTGTAGTACTGAGTGGAGTACTGTGTGTATAGTGCCGTGTAGTACCGAGTGGAGTACCGTGCCTGTACTGCCGTGTAGTACCGAGTGGAGTACAGTGCCTGTACTGCCGTGTAGTACCGAGTGGAGTACAGTGTGTATAGTGCCGTCTAGTACCGAGTGGAGTACAGTGTGTATACTGCCGTGTAGTACTGAGTGGAGTACAGTGCCTGTACTGCCGTGTAGTACCGAGTGGAGTACAGTGTGTATAGTGCCGTGTAGTACCGAGTGGAGTACAGTGCCTGTACTGCCGTGTAGTACTGAGTGGAGTACATTGCCTGTACTGCCGTGTAGTACCGAGTGGGTGAATGTGTGCATACTGCCGTGTAGTACTGAGTATAGTACAGTGCCTGTACTGCCGTGTAGTACCGAGTGGAGTACTGTGTGCATACTGCCGTGTAGTACTGAGTGGAGTACAGTACCTGTACTGCCATGTAGTACCGAGTGGGGGACTAAGTGTATACTGCCGTGTAGTACTGAGTGGAGTACTGTGTGTATAGTGCAGTGTAGTGCTGAGTGGAGTACAGTACCTGTACTGCCGTGTAGTACTGAGTATAGTACATTGCCTGTACTGCCTTGTAGTACTGAGTGGAGTACAGTGTGTTTAGTGCCTTGTAGTACCGAGTGGGTGAATGTGTGCATACTGCCGTGTAGTACTGAGTGGAGTATAGTGCCTGTACTGCCAAGTAGTCCCGAGTGGAGTACTGTGTGTATAGTGCCGTGTAGTACCGAGTGGAGTACAGTGCATGTACTGTCGTGTATTACCGAGTGGAGTACTGTGTGTTTAGTGCGGTGTAGTACCGAGTGGAGTACAGTGCATGTACTGCCGTGTAGTACCGAGTGGAGTATGTGTGTATAGTGCCGTGTAGTACCGAGTGGAGTACAGTGCATTTATTGCCGTGTAGTACCGAGTGGAGTACTGTGTGTATAGTGCCGTGTAGTACAGAGTGGAGTACTGTGTGCATGCTGCCGTGTAGTACTGAGTGGAGAACAGTACCTGTACTGCCGTGTAGTACCGAGTGGAGTACTGTGTGTATAGTGCCGTGTAGTACCGAGTGGAGTACAGTGCCTGTACTGCCGTGTAGTACTGCTTGGAGTACAGTGCCTGTACTGCCGTGTAGTCTCGAGTGGAGTACAGTGCCTGTACTGCCGTGTAGTAGATAGTGGAGTACTGTGCCTGTACTGCCGTGTAGTACAGAGCGGAGTACTGTGTGTATAGTGCCGTGTAGTACCGAGTGGAATACAGTTGGTGTACTGCCGTGTAGTACTGAGTGGAGTACAGTGCCTGTACTGCCGTGTAGTACTGAGTGGGGTACAGTGCCTGTATTGCCGTGTAGTCCCGAGTGGAGTAGAGTGCCTGTACTGCCGTGTAGTACTGAGTGGAGTACTGTATGTATAGTGCCGTGTAGTACCGAGTGGAGTACAGTGCCTGTACTCCCTTGTAGTACTGAGTGGATTGCAGTGCCTGTACTGCCGTGTAGTATTGAGTGGAGTACATTGCCTGTACTGCCGTGTAGTACTGAGTGGAGTACAGTGCCTGTAATCCGTGTAGTACTGAGTGGAGTACTGTGTGTATAGTGCCGTGAAGTACCGAGTTGAGTACAGTGCCTGTACTCCCTTGTAGTACTGAGTGGATTCCAGTGCCTGTACTGCCGTGTAGTACTGAGTGGAGTACAGTTCCTGTACTGCCGTGTAGTACCGAGTGGAGTACAGTGCCTGTACTGCCGTATAGTACTGAGTGTAGTACAGTGCCTGTACTCCCGTGTAGTCCCGAGTGGATTACTGTGTGTATAGTGCCGTGTAGTACTGAGTGGAGTACAGTGCCTGTACTGCCGTGTAGTCCGGAATGGAGTACAGTGCCTGTACTGCCGTGTTGTCCCGAGTGGAGTACTGTGTGTATAGTGCCGTGTAGTACCGAGTGGAGTACAGTGCCTGTACTGCCGTGTAGTAGTAAGTGGAGTACAGTGCCTGTACTACCGTGTAGTCCCGAGTGGAGTACTGTGTGTATAGTGCAGTGTAGTACTGAGTGGTGTCTAGTGCCTGTACTGCCGTGTAGTACTGAGTGGATTACAGTGCCTGTACTGCCGTGTAGTACTGGGTGGAGTACAGTGCCTGTACTGCCGTGTAGTACCGCGTGGGGGACTGTGTGTATACTGCCGTGTAGTACTGAGTGGAGTACAGTGCCTGTACTGCCGTGTAGTACCGAGTGGAGTATTGTGTGTATAGTGCCGTTTAGTACCGAGTGGAGTACAGTGCATGTACTGCGGTGTTGTACCGAGTGGAGTACTGTGTGTATAGTGCGGTGTAGTACCGAGTGGAGTACAGTGCATGTACTGCCGTGTAGTACCGAGTGGAGTACTGTGTGCATACTGCCGTGTAGTACTGAGTGGAGTACAGTACCTGTACTGCCGTGTAGTACCGAGTGGAGTACTGTGTGTATAGTGCCGTGTAGTACCGAGTGGAGTACAGTGCCCGTACTGCCGTGTAGTACTGAGTGGAGTAGAGTGCCTGTACTGCCGTGTAGTCCCGAGTGGAGTACAGTGCCTGTACTGCCGTGTAGTAGTGAGTGGAGTACTGTGCCTGTACTGCCGTGTAGTACTGAGTGGAGTACTGTGTGTATAGTGCCGTGTAGTACCCTGTGGAGTACAGTGGCTGTACTGCCGTGTAGTACTGAGTGGAGTACACTACCTGTACTGCCGTGTAGTCCCTAGTGGAGTACAGTGCCTGTACTGCCGTGTAGTACTGAGTGGAGTACTGTGTGTATAGTGCCGAGTAGTACCGAGTGGAGTACAGTGTCTGTACTGCCGTGTAGTACTGAGTGGAGTACAGTGCCTGTACTGAAGTGTAGTACTGAGTGGAGTACAGTACCTCTACTGCCGTGTAGTACCGAGTGGAGTACTGTGCGTATAGTGGCGTGTAGTTCCGAGTGGAGTACAGTGCATGTACTGCCATATAGTCCCGAGTGGAGTACAGTGCCTGTACTGCCGTGTAGTACTGAGTGGAGTACTGTGTATATAGAGCCGTGTAGTACCGAGTGGAGTACAGTGCCTGTACTGCCGTGTAGTACTGAGTGGAGTACAGTGCCTGTACTGCCCTTAAGTACTGAGTGGAGTACACTGCCTGTACTGCCGTGTAGTCCCGAATGGAGTACTGTGTGTATAGTGCCGTGTAGTACCGAGTGGAGTACAGTGCCTGTACTGCCGTGTAGTACCGAGTGGAGTACTGTGTGTATAGTGGCGTGTAGTACCGAGTGGAGTACAGTGCCTGTACTGCCGTGTAGTCTGAGTGGAGTACAGTGCCTGTAATGCCGTGTAGTACCGCGTGAAGTATTTTCTGTATAGTGCCGTTTAGTCCCGTATGGAGTACAGTGCCTGTACTGCCGTGTAGTAGCGAGTGGGGGACTGTGTGTATACTGCCGTGTAGTACAGAGTGGAGTACAGTGTGTATAGTGCCGTGAAGTACCGAGTGGGGGACTGTGTGCATACTGCCGTGTTGTACTGAGTGGAGTACAGTGCCTGTACTGCCGTGTAGTACCGAGTGGAGTACTGTGTGCATACTGCCGTGTAGTACTGAGTGGAGTACAGTGCCGGTACTGCCGTGTAGTACCGAGTGGAGAACTCTGTGTATAGTGCCGTGTAGTACCGAGTGGAGTACTGTGTGCATACTGCCGTGTAGTACTGAGTGGAGTACAGTGCCTGTACTGCCGTGTAGTACCGAGTGTAGTACTGTGTGTATAGTGCCGTGTAGTACCGAGTGGAGTACAGTGCATGTACTGCCGTGTAGTACCGAGTGGAGTACTGTGTGTATAGTGCGGTGTAGTACCAAGTGGAGTACAGTGCATGTACTGCCGTGTAGTCTTGAGTGGAGTACTGTGTGTATTGTGCCGTGTAGTACCGAGTGGAGTACAGTGCCTGTATTGCCGTGTAGTACCGAGTGGAGTACTGTGTGTATAGTGCCGTGTAGTACCGAGTGGAGTGCTGTGTGCATACTGCCGTGTAGTACAGAGTGGAGTACAGTACCAGTACTGCCGTGAAATACCGAGTGGAGTACTGTGAGTATAGTGGCGTGTAGTACCCAGTGGAGTACAGTGCCTGTACTTTCGTGTAGTACTGAGTGGAGTAGAGTGTCTGTAGTGCCGTGTAGTCCCGAGTGGAGTACAGTGACTGTACTGCCGTGTAGTTGTGAGTGGAGTACTGTGCCTGTACTGCCGTGTAGTACTGAGTGGAGTACTGTGTGTATAGTGCCGTGTAGTAGTACCGAGTGGAGTCCAGTGGGTGTACTGCCGTGTAGTACTGTGTGGAGTATAGTGCCTGTACTGCCCAGTAGTACTGAGTGGAGTACAGTGCCTGTACTGCCGTGTAGTCCCGAGTGGATTACAGTGCCTGTACTGCCGTGTAGTACTGAGTGGAGTACTGTGTGTATAGTGCCGTGTAGTACCGAGTGGAGTACCGTGCCTGTACTGCCGTGTAGTACTGAGTGGAGTACAGTGCCTGTACTGCCGTGTAGTCCCGAGTGGATTACAGTGCCTGTACTGCCGTGTAGTCTGAGTGGAGTACTGTGCGTATAGTGCCGTGTAGTACCGAGTGGAGTAAAGTGCCTGTACTGCCGTGTAGTACTGAGTGGAGTACAGTGCCTGTACTGCCGTGTAGTACTCAGTGGAGTACAGTGCCTGTACTGCCGTGTAGTACTGAGTGGAGTACAATGCCTGTACTGCCGTGTAGTACTGAGTGGACTACAGTGCCTGTACTGCCGTGTAGTCCCGAGTGGAGTACAGTGCTTGTACTGCCGTGTAGTACTGAGTGGAGTACTGTGTGTATAGTGCCGTGTAGTACCGAGTGGAGTACAGTGCCTGTACTGCCGTGTAGTACTGAATGGAGTACAGTGCCTGTACTGCCGTGTATTCCCGAATGGAGTACTGTGTGTATAGTGCCGTGTAGTACTGAGTGGAGTACTGTGTGTATAGTGCCGTGTAGTAACGAGTGGAGTACAGTGCCTGTACTGCCGTGTAGTACTGAGTGGAGTACTGTGTGTATAGTGCCGTGTAGTACCGAGTGGAGTACCGTGCCTGTACTGCCGTGTAGTACCGAGTGGAGTACAGTGCCTGTACTGCCGTGTAGTACCGAGTGGAGTACAGTGTGTATAGTGCCGTCTAGTACCGAGTGGAGTACTGTGTGTATACTGCCGTGTAGTACTGAGTGGAGTACAGTGCCTGTACTGCCGTGTAGTACCGAGTGGAGTACAGTGTGTATAGTGCCGTGTAGTACCGAGTGGAGTACAGTGCCTGTACTGCCGTGTAGTACTGAGTGGAGTACATTGCCTGTACTGCCGTGTAGTACCGAGTGGGTGAATGTGTGCATACTGCCGTGTAGTACTGAGTATAGTACAGTGCCTGTACTGCCGTGTAGTACCGAGTGGAGTACTGTGTGCATACTGCCGTGTAGTACTGAGTGGAGTACAGTACCTGTACTGCCATGTAGTACCGAGTGGGGGACTAAGTGTATACTGCCGTGTAGTACTGAGTGGAGTACTGTGTGTATAGTGCAGTGTATTGCTGAGTGGAGTACAGTACCTGTACTGCCGTGTAGTACTGAGTATAGTACATTGCCTGTACTGCCTTGTAGTACTGAGTGGAGTACAGTGTGTTTAGTGCCTTGTAGTACCGAGTGGGTGAATGTGTGCATACTGCCGTGTAGTACTGAGTGGAGTATAGTGCCTCTACTGCCAAGTAGTCCCGAGTGGAGTACTGTGTGTATAGTGCCGTGTAGTACCGAGTGGAGTACAGTGCATGTACTGTCGTGTATTACCGAGTGGAGTACTGTGTGTTTAGTGCGGTGTAGTACCGAGTGGAGTACAGTGCATGTACTGCCGTGTAGTACCGAGTGGAGTATGTGTGTATAGTGCCGTGTAGTACCGAGTGGAGTACAGTGCATTTATTGCCGTGTAGTACCGAGTGGAGTACTGTGTGTATAGTGCCGTGTAGTACAGAGTGGAGTACTGTGTGCATGCTGCCGTGTAGTACTGAGTGGAGAACAGTACCTGTACTGCCGTGTAGTACCGAGTGGAGTACTGTGTGTATAGTGCCGTGTAGTACCGAGTGGAGTACAGTGCCTGTACTGCCGTGTAGTACTGCTTGGAGTACAGTGCCTGTACTGCCGTGTAGTCTCGAGTGGAGTACAGTGCCTGTACTGCCGTGTAGTAGATAGTGGAGTACTGTGCCTGTACTGCCGTGTAGTACAGAGCGGAGTACTGTGTGTATAGTGCCGTGTAGTACCGAGTGGAATACAGTTGGTGTACTGCCGTGTAGTACTGAGTGGAGTACAGTGCCTGTACTGCCGTGTAGTACTGAGTGGGGTACAGTGCCTGTATTGCCGTGTAGTCCCGAGTGGAGTAGAGTGCCTGTACTGCCGTGTAGTACTGAGTGGAGTACTGTATGTATAGTGCCGTGTAGTACCGAGTGGAGTACAGTGCCTGTACTCCCTTGTAGTACTGAGTGGATTGCAGTGCCTGTACTGCCGTGTAGTATTGAGTGGAGTACATTGCCTGTACTGCCGTGTAGTACTGAGTGGAGTACAGTGCCTGTAATCCGTGTAGTACTGAGTGGAGTACTGTGTGTATAGTGCCGTGAAGTACCGAGTTGAGTACAGTGCCTGTACTCCCTTGTAGTACTGAGTGGATTCCAGTGCCTGTACTGCCGTGTAGTACTGAGTGGAGTACAGTTCCTGTACTGCCGTGTAGTACCGAGTGGAGTACAGTGCCTGTACTGCCGTATAGTACTGAGTGTAGTACAGTGCCTGTACTCCCGTGTAGTCCCGAGTGGATTACTGTGTGTATAGTGCCGTGTAGTACTGAGTGGAGTACAGTGCCTGTACTGCCGTGTAGTCCGGAATGGAGTACAGTGCCTGTACTGCCGTGTTGTCCCGAGTGGAGTACTGTGTGTATAGTGCCGTGTAGTACCGAGTGGAGTACAGTGCCTGTACTGCCGTGTAGTAGTAAGTGGAGTACAGTGCCTGTACTACCGTGTAGTCCCGAGTGGAGTACTGTGTGTATAGTGCAGTGTAGTACTGAGTGGTGTCTAGTGCCTGTACTGCCGTGTAGTACTGAGTGGATTACAGTGCCTGTACTGCCGTGTAGTACTGGGTGGAGTACAGTGCCTGTACTGCCGTGTAGTACCGCGTGGGGGACTGTGTGTATACTGCCGTGTAGTACTGAGTGGAGTACAGTGCCTGTACTGCCGTGTAGTACCGAGTGGAGTATTGTGTGTATAGTGCCGTTTAGTACCGAGTGGAGTACAGTGCATGTACTGCGGTGTTGTACCGAGTGGAGTACTGTGTGTATAGTGCGGTGTAGTACCGAGTGGAGTACAGTGCATGTACTGCCGTGTAGTACCGAGTGGAGTACTGTGTGCATACTGCCGTGTAGTACTGAGTGGAGTACAGTACCTGTACTGCCGTGTAGTACCGAGTGGAGTACTGTGTGTATAGTGCCGTGTAGTACCGAGTGGAGTACAGTGCCCGTACTGCCGTGTAGTACTGAGTGGAGTAGAGTGCCTGTACTGCCGTGTAGTCCCGAGTGGAGTACAGTGCCTGTACTGCCGTGTAGTAGTGAGTGGAGTACTGTGCCTGTACTGCCGTGTAGTACTGAGTGGAGTACTGTGTGTATAGTGCCGTGTAGTACCCTGTGGAGTACAGTGGCTGTACTGCCGTGTAGTACTGAGTGGAGTACACTACCTGTACTGCCGTGTAGTCCCTAGTGGAGTACAGTGCCTGTACTGCCGTGTAGTACTGAGTGGAGTACTGTGTGTATAGTGCCGAGTAGTACCGAGTGGAGTACAGTGTCTGTACTGCCGTGTAGTACTGAGTGGAGTACAGTGCCTGTACTGAAGTGTAGTACTGAGTGGAGTACAGTACCTCTACTGCCGTGTAGTACCGAGTGGAGTACTGTGCGTATAGTGGCGTGTAGTTCCGAGTGGAGTACAGTGCATGTACTGCCATATAGTCCCGAGTGGAGTACAGTGCCTGTACTGCCGTGTAGTACTGAGTGGAGTACTGTGTATATAGAGCCGTGTAGTACCGAGTGGAGTACAGTGCCTGTACTGCCGTGTAGTACTGAGTGGAGTACAGTGCCTGTACTGCCCTTAAGTACTGAGTGGAGTACACTGCCTGTACTGCCGTGTAGTCCCGAATGGAGTACTGTGTGTATAGTGCCGTGTAGTACCGAGTGGAGTACAGTGCCTGTACTGCCGTGTAGTACCGAGTGGAGTACTGTGTGTATAGTGGCGTGTAGTACCGAGTGGAGTACAGTGCCTGTACTGCCGTGTAGTCTGAGTGGAGTACAGTGCCTGTAATGCCGTGTAGTACCGCGTGAAGTATTTTCTGTATAGTGCCGTTTAGTCCCGTATGGAGTACAGTGCCTGTACTGCCGTGTAGTAGCGAGTGGGGGACTGTGTGTATACTGCCGTGTAGTACAGAGTGGAGTACAGTGTGTATAGTGCCGTGAAGTACCGAGTGGGGGACTGTGTGCATACTGCCGTGTTGTACTGAGTGGAGTACAGTGCCTGTACTGCCGTGTAGTACCGAGTGGAGTACTGTGTGCATACTGCCGTGTAGTACTGAGTGGAGTACAGTGCCGGTACTGCCGTGTAGTACCGAGTGGAGAACTCTGTGTATAGTGCCGTGTAGTACCGAGTGGAGTACTGTGTGCATACTGCCGTGTAGTACTGAGTGGAGTACAGTGCCTGTACTGCCGTGTAGTACCGAGTGTAGTACTGTGTGTATAGTGCCGTGTAGTACCGAGTGGAGTACAGTGCATGTACTGCCGTGTAGTACCGAGTGGAGTACTGTGTGTATAGTGCGGTGTAGTACCAAGTGGAGTACAGTGCATGTACTGCCGTGTAGTCTTGAGTGGAGTACTGTGTGTATTGTGCCGTGTAGTACCGAGTGGAGTACAGTGCCTGTATTGCCGTGTAGTACCGAGTGGAGTACTGTGTGTATAGTGCCGTGTAGTACCGAGTGGAGTGCTGTGTGCATACTGCCGTGTAGTACAGAGTGGAGTACAGTACCAGTACTGCCGTGAAATACCGAGTGGAGTACTGTGAGTATAGTGGCGTGTAGTACCCAGTGGAGTACAGTGCCTGTACTTTCGTGTAGTACTGAGTGGAGTAGAGTGTCTGTAGTGCCGTGTAGTCCCGAGTGGAGTACAGTGACTGTACTGCCGTGTAGTTGTGAGTGGAGTACTGTGCCTGTACTGCCGTGTAGTACTGAGTGGAGTACTGTGTGTATAGTGCCGTGTAGTAGTACCGAGTGGAGTCCAGTGGGTGTACTGCCGTGTAGTACTGTGTGGAGTATAGTGCCTGTACTGCCCAGTAGTACTGAGTGGAGTACAGTGCCTGTACTGCCGTGTAGTCCCGAGTGGATTACAGTGCCTGTACTGCCGTGTAGTACTGAGTGGAGTACTGTGTGTATAGTGCCGTGTAGTACCGAGTGGAGTACCGTGCCTGTACTGCCGTGTAGTACTGAGTGGAGTACAGTGCCTGTACTGCCGTGTAGTCCCGAGTGGATTACAGTGCCTGTACTGCCGTGTAGTCTGAGTGGAGTACTGTGCGTATAGTGCCGTGTAGTACCGAGTGGAGTAAAGTGCCTGTACTGCCGTGTAGTACTGAGTGGAGTACAGTGCCTGTACTGCCGTGTAGTACTCAGTGGAGTACAGTGCCTGTACTGCCGTGTAGTACTGAGTGGAGTACAATGCCTGTACTGCCGTGTAGTACTGAGTGGACTACAGTGCCTGTACTGCCGTGTAGTCCCGAGTGGAGTACAGTGCTTGTACTGCCGTGTAGTACTGAGTGGAGTACTGTGTGTATAGTGCCGTGTAGTACCGAGTGGAGTACAGTGCCTGTACTGCCGTGTAGTACTGAATGGAGTACAGTGCCTGTACTGCCGTGTATTCCCGAATGGAGTACTGTGTGTATAGTGCCGTGTAGTACTGAGTGGAGTACTGTGTGTATAGTGCCGTGTAGTAACGAGTGGAGTACAGTGCCTGTACTGCCGTGTAGTACTGAGTGGAGTACTGTGTGTATAGTGCCGTGTAGTACCGAGTGGAGTACCGTGCCTGTACTGCCGTGTAGTACCGAGTGGAGTACAGTGCCTGTACTGCCGTGTAGTACCGACTGGAGTACAGTGTGTATAGTGCCGTCTAGTACCGAGTGGAGTACTGTGTGTATACTGCCGTGTAGTACTGAGTGGAGTACAGTGCCTGTACTGCCGTGTAGTACCGAGTGGAGTACAGTGTGTATAGTGCCGTGTAGTACCGAGTGGAGTACAGTGCCTGTACTGCCGTGTAGTACTGAGTGGAGTACATTGCCTGTACTGCCGTGTAGTACCGAGTGGGTGAATGTGTGCATACTGCCGTGTAGTACTGAGTATAGTACAGTGCCTGTACTGCCGTGTAGTACCGAGTGGAGTACTGTGTGCATACTGCCGTGTAGTACTGAGTGGAGTACAGTACCTGTACTGCCATGTAGTACCGATTGGGGGACTAAGTGTATACTGCCGTGTAGTACTGAGTGGAGTACTGTGTGTATAGTGCAGTGTATTGCTGAGTGGAGTACAGTACCTGTACTGCCGTGTAGTACTGAGTATAGTACATTGCCTGTACTGCCTTGTAGTACTGAGTGGAGTACAGTGTGTTTAGTGCCTTGTAGTACCGAGTGGGTGAATGTGTGCATACTGCCGTGTAGTACTGAGTGGAGTATAGTGCCTGTACTGCCAAGTAGTCCCGAGTGGAGTACTGTGTGTATAGTGCCGTGTAGTACCGAGTGGAGTACAGTGCATGTACTGTCGTGTATTACCGAGTGGAGTACTGTGTGTTTAGTGCGGTGTAGTACCGAGTGGAGTACAGTGCATGTACTGCCGTGTAGTACCGAGTGGAGTATGTGTGTATAGTGCCGTGTAGTACCGAGTGGAGTACAGTGCATTTATTGCCGTGTAGTACCGAGTGGAGTACTGTGTGTATAGTGCCGTGTAGTACAGAGTGGAGTACTGTGTGCATGCTGCCGTGTAGTACTGAGTGGAGAACAGTACCTGCACTGCCGTGTAGTACCGAGTGGAGTACTGTGTGTATAGTGCCGTGTAGTACCGAGTGGAGTACAGTGCCTGTACTGCCGTGTAGTACTGCTTGGAGTACAGTGCCTGTACTGCCGTGTAGTCTCGAGTGGAGTACAGTGCCTGTACTGCCGTGTAGTAGATAGTGGAGTACTGTGCCTGTACTGCCGTGTAGTACAGAGCGGAGTACTGTGTGTATAGTGCCGTGTAGTACCGAGTGGAATACAGTTGGTGTACTGCCGTGTAGTACTGAGTGGAGTACAGTGCCTGTACTGCCGTGTAGTACTGAGTGGGGTACAGTGCCTGTATTGCCGTGTAGTCCCGAGTGGATTAGAGTGCCTGTACTGCCGTGTAGTACTGAGTGGAGTACTGTATGTATAGTGCCGTGTAGTACCGAGTGGAGTACAGTGCATGTACTCCCTTGTAGTACTGAGTGGATTGCAGTGCCTGTACTGCCGTGTAGTATTGAGTGGAGTACATTGCCTGTACTGCCGTGTAGTACTGAGTGGAGTACAGTGCCTGTAATCCGTGTAGTACTGAGTGGAGTACTGTGTGTATAGTGCCGTGAAGTACCGAGTTGAGTACAGTGCCTGTACTCCCTTGTAGTACTGAGTGGATTCCAGTGCCTGTACTGCCGTGTAGTACTGAGTGGAGTACAGTTCCTGTACTGCCGTGTAGTACCGAGTGGAGTACAGTGCCTGTACTGCCGTATAGTACTGAGTGTAGTACAGTGCCTGTACTCCCGTGTAGTCCCGAGTGGATTACTGTGTGTATAGTGCCGTGTAGTACTGAGTGGAGTACAGTGCCTGTACTGCCGTGTAGTCCGGAATGGAGTACAGTGCCTGTACTGCCGTGTTGTCCCGAGTGGAGTACTGTGTGTATAGTGCCGTGTAGTACCGAGTGGAGTACAGTGCCTGTACTGCCGTGTAGTAGTAAGTGGAGTACAGTGCCTGTACTACCGTGTAGTCCCGAGTGGAGTACTGTGTGTATAGTGCAGTGTAGTACTGAGTGGTGTCCAGTGCCTGTACTGCCGTGTAGTACTGAGTGGATTACAGTGCCTGTACTGCCGTGTAGTACTGGGTGGAGTACAGTGCCTGTACTGCCGTGTAGTACCGCGTGGGGGACTGTGTGTATACTGCCGTGTAGTACTGAGTGGAGTACAGTGCCTGTACTGCCGTGTAGTACCGAGTGGAGTATTGTGTGTATAGTGCCGTTTAGTACCGAGTGGAGTACAGTGCATGTACTGCGGTGTTGTACCGAGTGGAGTACTGTGTGTATAGTGCGGTGTAGTACCGAGTGGAGTACAGTGCATGTACTGCCGTGTAGTACCGAGTGGAGTACTGTGTGCATACTGCCGTGTAGTACTGAGTGGAGTACAGTACCTGTACTGCCGTGTAGTACCGAGTGGAGTACTGTGTGTATAGTGCCGTGTAGTACCGAGTGGAGTACAGTGCCCGTACTGCCGTGTAGTACTGAGTGGAGTAGAGTGCCTGTACTGCCGTGTAGTCCCGAGTGGAGTACAGTGCCTGTACTGCCGTGTAGTAGTGAGTGGAGTACTGTGCCTGTACTGCCGTGTAGTACTGAGTGGAGTACTGTGTGTATAGTGCCGTGTAGTACCCAGTGGAGTACAGTGGCTGTACTGCCGTGTAGTACTGAGTGGAGTACACTACCTGTACTGCCGTGTAGTCCCTAGTGGAGTACAGTGCCTGTACTGCCGTGTAGTACTGAGTGGAGTACTGTGTGTATAGTGCCGAGTAGTACCGAGTGGAGTACAGTGTCTGTACTGCCGTGTAGTACTGAGTGGAGTACAGTGCCTGTACTGAAGTGTAGTACTGAGTGGAGTACAGTACCTCTACTGCCGTGTAGTACCGAGTGGAGTACTGTGCGTATAGTGGCGTGTAGTTCCGAGTGGAGTACAGTGCCTGTACTGCCATATAGTCCCGAGTGGAGTACAGTGCCTGTACTGCCGTGTAGTACTGAGTGGAGTACTGTGTATATAGAGCCGTGTAGTACCGAGTGGAGTACAGTGCCTGTACTGCCGTGTAGTACTGAGTGGAGTACAGTGCCTGTACTGCCCTTAAGTACTGAGTGGAGTACACTGCCTGTACTGCCGTGTAGTCCCGAATGGAGTACTGTGTGTATAGTGCCGTGTAGTACCGAGTGGAGTACAGTGTGTATAGTGGCGTGTAGTACCGAGTGGAGTACAGTGCCTGTACTGCCGTGTAGTCTGAGTGGAGTACAGTGCCTGTAATGCCGTGTAGTACCGCGTGAAGTATTTTCTGTATAGTGCCGTTTAGTCCCGTATGGAGTACAGTGCCTGTACTGCCGTGTAGTAGCGAGTGGGGGACTGTGTGTATACTGCCGTGTAGTACAGAGTGGAGTACAGTGTGTATAGTGCCGTGAAGTACCGAGTGGGGGACTGTGTGCATACTGCCGTGTTGTACTGAGTGGAGTACAGTGCCTGTACTGCCGTGTAGTACCGAGTGGAGTACTGTGTGCATACTGCCGTGTAGTACTGAGTGGAGTACAGTGCCGGTACTGCCGTGTAGTACCGAGTGGAGTACTCTGTGCATAGTGCCGTGTAGTACCGAGTGGAGTACTGTGTGCATACTGCCGTGTAGTACTGAGTGGAGTACAGTGCCTGTACTGCCGTGTAGTACCGAGTGTAGTACTGTGTGTATAGTGCCGTGTAGTACCGAGTGGAGTACAGTGCATGTACTGCCGTGTAGTACCGAGTGGAGTACTGTGTGTATAGTGCGGTGTAGTACCAAGTGGAGTACAGTGCATGTACTGCCGTGTAGTCTTGAGTGGAGTACTGTGTGTATTGTGCCGTGTAGTACCGAGTGGAGTACAATGCCTGTATTGCCGTGTAGTACCGAGTGGAGTACTGTGTGTATAGTGCCGTGTAGTACCGAGTGGAGTGCTGTGTGCATACTGCCGTGTAGTACAGAGTGGAGTACAGTACCAGTACTGCCGTGAAATACCGAGTGGAGTACTGTGAGTATAGTGGCGTGTAGTACCCAGTGGAGTACAGTGCCTGTACTTTCGTGTAGTACTGAGTGGAGTAGAGTGTCTGTAGTGCCGTGTAGTCCCGAGTGGAGTACAGTGAGTGTACTGCCGTGTAGTTGTGAGTGGAGTGCTGTGCCTGTACTGCCGTGTAGTACTGAGTGGAGTACTGTGTGTATAGTGCCGTGTAGTAGTACCGAGTGGAGTCCAGTGGGTGTACTGCCGTGTAGTACTGTGTGGAGTATAGTGCCTGTACTGCCCAGTAGTACTGAGTGGAGTACAGTGCCTGTACTGCCGTGTAGTCCCGAGTGGATTACAGTGCCTGTACTGCCGTGTAGTACTGAGTGGAGTACTGTGTGTATAGTGCCGTGTAGTACCGAGTGGAGTACCGTGCCTGTACTGCCGTGTAGTACTGAGTGGAGTACAGTGCCTGTACTGCCGTGTAGTCCCGAGTGGATTACAGTGCCTGTACTGCCGTGTAGTCTGAGTGGAGTACTGTGCGTATAGTGCCGTGTAGTACCGAGTGGAGTAAAGTGCCTGTACTGCCGTGTAGTACTGAGTGGAGTACAGTGCCTGTACTGCCGTGTAGTACTCAGTGGAGTACAGTGCCTGTACTGCCGTGTAGTACTGAGTGGAGTACAATGCCTGTACTGCCGTGTAGTACTGAGTGGACTACAGTGCCTGTACTGCCGTGTAGTCCCGAGTGGAGTACAGTGCTTGTACTGCCGTGTAGTACTGAGTGGAGTACTGTGTGTATAGTGCCGTGTAGTACCGAGTGGAGTACAGTGCCTGTACTGCCGTGTAGTACTGAATGGAGTACAGTGCCTGTACTGCCGTGTATTCCCGAATGGAGTACTGTGTGTATAGTGCCGTGTAGTACTGAGTGGAGTACTGTGTGTATAGTGCCGTGTAGTAACGAGTGGAGTACAGTGCCTGTACTGCCGTGTTGTCCCGAGTGGAGTACTGTGTGTATAGTGCCGTGTAGTACCGAGTGGAGTACAGTGCCTGTACTGCCGTGTAGTAGTAAGTGGAGTACAGTGCCTGTACTACCGTGTAGTCCCGAGTGGAGTACTGTGTGTATAGTGCAGTGTAGTACTGAGTGGTGTACAGTGCCTGCACTGCCGTGTAGTACTGAGTGGATTACAGTCCCTGTACTGCCGTGTAGTACTGGGTGGTGTACAGTGCCTGTACTGCCGTGTAGTACCGCGTGGGGGACTGTGTGTATACTGCCGTGTAGTACCGAGTGGAGTACAGTGCCTGCACTGCCGTGTAGTACCGAGTGGAGTACTGTGTGTATAGTGCGTGTAGTACCGAGTGGAGTACTGTTTGCATACAGCCGTGTGGTACCGAGTGGAGTATTGTGTGTATAGTGCCGTGTAGCACCGAGTGGAGTACAGTGCATGTACTGCCGTGTAGTACCGAGTGGAGTACTGTGTGTATAGTGCGGTGTAGTACCGAGTGGAGTACAGTGCATGTACTGCCGTGTAGTACCGAGTGGAGTACTGTGTGTATACTGCCGTGTAGTACCGAGTGGAGTACAGTGCCTGTATTGCCGTGTAGTACCGAGTGGAGTACTGTGTGTATAGTGCCGTGTAGTACCGAGTGGAGTACTGTGTGCATACTGCCGTGTAGTACTGAGTGGAATACAGTACCTGTACTGCCGTGTAGTACCGAGTGGAGTACTGTGTGTATAGTGCCGTGTAGTACCCTGTGGAGTACAGTGCCTGTACTGCCGTGTAGTCCTGAGTGGAGTACAGTGCCTGTACTGCCGTGTAGTAGTGAGTGGAGTACTGTGTGTATAGTGCCGTGTAGTAACGAGTGGAGTACAGTGCGTGTACTGCCGTGTAGTACTGAGTGGAGTACAGTGCCTGTACTGCCGTGTAGTACTGAGTGGAGTACAGTGCCTGTACTTCCGTGTAGTCCCGAATGTGGTACTGTGTGTATAGTGCCGTGTAGTACCGAGTGGAGTACCGTGCCTGTACTGCCGTGTAGTACCGAGTGGAGTACTGTGTGTATAGTGCCGTGTAGAACCGAGTGGAGTACAGTGCCTCTACTGCCGTGTAGTACTGAGTGGAGTACAGTGCCTGTAATGCCGTGTAGTACCGAGTGGAGTACTGTGTGTATAGTGCCGTGTAGTACCGAGTGGAGTACAGTGGGTGTACTGCCGTGTAGTACTGAGTGGAGTACAGTGCCTGTACTGTCGTGTAGTACTGAGTGGAGTACAGTGCCTGTACTGCCGTGTAGTACTGAGTGGAGTACTGTGTGTATAGTGCCGTGTGGTACCGAGTGGATTAAAGTGCCTGTACTGCCGTGTAGTACTGAGTGGAGTACAGTGCCCGTACTGCCGTGTAGTACTGAGTGGAGTACAGTGCCTGTACTGCCGTGTAGTCCCGAGTGGAGTACAGTGCCTGTACTGCCGTGTAGTACTGAGTGGAGTACTGTGTGTATAGTGCCGTGTAGTAACGAGTGGAGTACAGTGCCTGTACTGCCGTGTAGTACTGAGTGGAGTACAGTGCCTGTACTGCCGTGGAGTACTGAGTGGAGTACAGTGCCTGTACTTCCGTGTAGTCCCGAATGGGGTACTGTGTGTATAGTGCCGTGTAGTACCGAGTGGAGTACCGTGCCTGTACTGCCGTGTAGTACCGAGTGGAGTACTGTGTGTATAGTGCCGTGTAGAACCGAGTGGAGTACAGTGCCTTTACTGCCGTGTAGTACTGAGTGGAGTACAGTGCCTGTAATGCCGTGTAGTACCGAGTGGAGTACTGTGTGTATAGTGCCGTGTAGTACCGAGTGGAGTACAGTGCATGTACTGCCGTGTAGTACTGAGTGGAGTACAGTGCCTGTACTGCCGTGTAGTCCCGAGTGGAGTACAGTGAATGTACTGCCATGTAGTACTGATTGGAGTACAGTGCCTGTACTGCCGTGTAGTACCGAGTGGAGTACATTGCTTGTACTGTCGTGTAGTACTGAGTGGAGTACAGTGTCTGTACTGTCGTGTAGTGCCGAGTGGAGTACTGTGTGTATAGTGCAGTGTAGTACTGAGTGGAGTACAGTGCCTGTACTGCCGTGTAGCTCCGAGTGGAGTACATTGCCTGTACTGCCGTGCGGTCCCGAGTTGAGTATTGTGTGTATAGTGCAGTGTAGTACTGAGTGGAGTACTGTGTGTATAGTGCCGTGTAGTACTGAGTGGAGTACAGTGCCTGTACTGCCGTGTAGCACCGAGTGGAGTACTGTGTGCATACTGCCGTGTAGTACTGAGTGGAGTACAGTGCCTGTACTGCCGTGTAGTTCTCAGTGGAGTGCAGTGCCTGTACTGCCGTGTAGTACTGAGTGGAGTACAGTGCCTGTACTGCCGTGTAGTACCGAGTGGAGTACAGTGCCTGTACTGCGTGTAGTACCGAGTGGAGTACTGTGTGTATAGGGCCGTGTAGTACCGAGTGGAGTACAGTGCCTGTACTGCCGTGTAGTACTGAGTGGAGTACAGTGTGTATAGTGCCGTGTAGTACCGAGTGGAGTAACAGTGCCTGTACTGCCGTGTAGTACCGAGTGGAGTACAGTGCGTATAGTGCCGTCTAGTACCGAGTGGAGTACAGTGTGTATATTGCCGTGTAGTACTGAGTGGAGTACAGTGCCTGTACTGCCGTGTAGTACCGAGTGGAGTACAGTGCGTATAGTGCCGTCTAGTACCGAGTGGAGTACAGTGTGTATATTGCCGTGTAGTACTGAGTGGAGTACAGTGCCTGTACTGCCGTGTAGTACCGAGTGGAGTACAGTGTGTATAGTGCCGTGTAGTACCGAGTGGTGTACAGTGAATGCACTGCCGTGTAGTACTGAGTGGAGTACAGTGCCTCTACTGCCGTGTAGTACCGAGTGGAGTACAGTGTGTCTAGTGCCGTGTAGTACTGAGTGGAGTACAGTGCCTGTACAGCCGTGTAGCACTGAGTGGGGTACAGTGACTGTACTGCCGTGTAGTACCGAGTGGGGGACCGTGTGTATACTGCCGTGTAGTACTGAGTATAGTACAGTGCCTGTACTGCCGTGTAGTACCGAGTGGAGTACTGTGTGCATACTGCCGTGTAGTACTAAGGGGAGTACAGTGTGTATAGTGCAGTGTAGTGCTGAGTGGAGTACAGTACCTGTACTGCCGTGTAGTACTGAGTATAGTACAGTGCCTGTACTGCCGTGTAGTACCGAGTGGGGGACTGTGTGTATACAGCCGTGTAAGACTGAGTGGAGTACAGTACCTGTACTGCCGAGTAGTCTGGAGTGGAGTAGTGTGTGTATAGTGCAGTGTATTGCTGAGTGGAGTACAGTACCTGTACTGCCGTGTAGTACCGAGTGGGAGACAGTGTGTATACTACCGTGCAGTACTGAGTGGAGTACAGTGCGTGTACTGCCGTGTAGTACCGAGTGGGGGACTGTGTGTATACTGCCGTGTAGTACTGAGTGGAGTACAGTGCCTGTACTGCCGTGTAGTCCCGAGTGGAGTGCTGTGTGCATACTGCCGTGTAGTACTGAGTGGAGTACAGTCCCTGTACTGCCGAGTAGTCCCGTGTGGAGTACAGTGTGTATAGTGCAGTGTAGTACTGAGTGGAGTACAGTGCCTGTACTGCCGTGTAGTACCGAGTGGGGGTTTGTGTGCATACTGCCGTGTAGTACTGAGTGGAGTACAGTGTGTATAGTGCAGTGTAGTACTGAGTGGAGTACAGTGCCTGTACTGCCGTGTAGTACCGAGTGGGGGTTTGTGAGCATACTGCCGTGTAGTACTGAGTGGAGTACTGTGTGTATACTGCTGTGTAGTACTGAGTGGAGTACAGTGTGTATAGTGCCGTGTAGTACCGAGTGGGGGTTTGTGTGCATACTGCCGTGTAGTACTGAGTGGAGTACAGTGCCTGTACTGCCATGTTGTCCCGAGTGGAGTACTGTGTGTATACTGCCGTGTGGTACCGAGTGGAGTACAGTGCATGTACTGCCATGTAGTACCGAGTGGAGTACTGTGTGCATACTGCCGTGTACTACTGAGTGGAGTACAGTGCCTATACTGCCGTGTAGTACCGAGTGGAGTACTGTGTGTATAGTGCCGTGTAGTACCGAGTTTAGTACAGTGCATGTACTGCCGAGTATTACCGAGTGGAGTACTGTGTGTATAGTGCGGTGTAGTACCGAGTGGAGTACAGTGCATGTACTGCCGTGTAGTACCGAGTGGAGTACTGTGTGTATAGTGCCGTGAAGTACCGAGTGGAGTACAGTGCCTGTATTGCCGTGTAGTACCGAGTGGAGTACTTTGTGTATAGTGCCGTGTAGTACCGATTGGAGTACTGTGTGCATACTGCCGTGTAGTACTGAGTGGAGTATATTACCTGTACTGCCGTGTAGTACAGAGTGGAGTACTGTGTGTATAGTGCCGTGTAGTACCGAGTGGAGTACAGTGCCTGTACTTCCGTGTAGTACTGAGTGGAGTAGAATGCTTGTACTGCCGTGTAGTCCCGAGTGGAGTACAGTGCCTGTACTGCCGTGTAGTAGTGAGTGGAGTACTGTGCCTGTACTGCCGTGTAGTACTGAGTGGAGTACTGTGTGTATAGTGCCGTGTAGTACCGAGTGGAGTACAGTGGGTGTACTGCCGTGTAGTACTGAGTGGAGTACAGTGCCTTTACTGCCCTGTAGTAGTGAGTGGAGTA
This sequence comes from Anabrus simplex, assembly GCF_040414725.1. Lineage (NCBI taxonomy): Eukaryota > Metazoa > Arthropoda > Insecta > Orthoptera > Tettigoniidae > Anabrus > Anabrus simplex. The sequence continues at coordinate 103,536,562 of NC_090274.1, read as the reverse complement.
CTGTGCCTGTACTGCCGTGTAGTACTGAGTGGAGTACTGTGTGTATAGTGCCGTGTTCCCGAGTGGAGTAGAGTGCCTGTACTGCCGTGTAGTACTGAGTGGAGTACTGTTTGTATAGTGCCGTGTAGTACCGAGTGGAGTACAGTGCCTGTACTGCTGTGTAGTCCCGAGTGGAGTACAGTGCATGTACTGCCGTGTAGTACAGAGTGGACTACTGTGTGCATACTGCCGTGGAGTACCGATTGGAGTACAGTGCCTGTACTGCCGTGTAGTACCGAGTGGATTACTGTGTGCATACTGCCGTGTAGTACTGAGTGGAGTACAGTACCTGTACTGCCGTGTCGTACCCAGTGGAGTACTGTGTGTATAGTGCCGTGTAGTACCGAGTGGAGTACAGTGCCTGTACTGCCGTGTAGTACTGAGTGGAGTACAGTGCCTGTACTGCCGTGTAGTCCCGAGTGGAGTACAGTGCATGTACTGCCGGGTAGTAGTAAGTGGAGTACTGTGCCTGTACTGCCGTGTAGTAACGAGTGGAGTACAGTGCCTGTACTGCCGTGTAGCACCGAGTGGAGTACAGTGCCTGTACTGCCGTGTAGTACCGAGTGGAGTACAGTGCGTATAGTGCCGTCTAGTACCGAGTGGAGTACAGTGTGTATATTGCCGTGTAGTACTGAGTGGAGTACAGAGCCTGTACTGCCCTGTAGTAGTGAGTGGAGTACTGTGCCTGTACTGCCGTGTAGTACTGAGTGGAGTACTGTGTGTATAGTGCCGTGTAGTCCCGAGTGGAGTAGAGTGCCTGTACTGCCGTGTAGTACTGAGTGGAGTACTGTTTGTATAGTGCCGAGTAGTACCGAGTGGAGTACAGTGCCTGTACTGCCGTGTAGTCCCGAGTGGAGTACAGTGCATGTACTGCCGTGTAGTACCGAGTGGAGTACTGTGTGCATACTGCCGTGGAGTACCGAGTGGAGTACAGTGCCTGTACTGCCGTGTAGTACCGATTGGAGTACAGTGCCTGTACTGCCGTGTAGTACCGAGTGGAGTACTGTGTGCATACTGCCGTGTAGTACTGAGTGGAGTACAGTACCTGTACTGCCGTGTCGTACCCAGTGGAGTACTGTGTGTATAGTGCCGTGTAGTACCGAGTGGAGTACAGTGCCTGTACTGCCGTGTAGTACTGAGTGGAGTACAGTGCCTGTACTGCCGTGTAGTCCCGAGTGGAGTACAGTGCCTGTACTGCCGTGTAGTAGTGAGCGGAGTACTGTGCCTGTACTGCCGTGTAGTACCGAGTGGAGTACAGTGCCTGTACTGCCGTGTAGTACCGAGTGGGGGACTGTGTGTATACTGCCGTGTAGTACTGAGTGGAGTACAGTGCCTGTACTGCCGTGTAGTAGTGAGTGGGGTACAGTGCCTGTACTGCCGTGTAGTCCCGAGTGGAGTACAGTGCCTGTACTGCCGTGTAGTACGAACAATTTATTGAACATCACAGGCGTTTAGCCCCAATACATGTTCACAATAGAGTCTTACCTAAGCCATCCTACAACTAAATAAATAGCTGAATAAATAAACAAACAAATAATATAATAATAATAATAATAATAATAATAATAATAATAATAATAATAATAATAATAATAATAATAATAATAATAATAATAATAATAATAATAATATAATAAAATAATAATAATAAAGGAATAATAATAATAATCATAATATAATAAAATAATAATAATAAAGGAATAATAATATTAATAATCAACTGGCCAACGGTAGATTCCCTCTATGAACCGTTTGCCTTACTTGCAATATATCACATATGTGATCCCGGAGCAAGATTACACCTTCCACCAACTGTCCTTTCTTACTCAGCACATTCCCACACCGCCATTGTTTTTTTCTGTTTGACCTACTCTGCTTTGGTGTGCTCAGGCCAACCATGCCTATGTTTACCTTCAGCATTTACATCAGCTTTATTGTTCCCTGACCTACTCCAAAATAAACTACCACAGCAACATTACGCGACTACATACCAAACCAGCCAAAATAACAACCATATTCCATCATTACATTCCAATCCACCCTACCACAACTTTCACAAAACCTCGGTAATATTGCTTCATTTCATTTCATTCCGTCATACCACTCCATAATAACATTGAAATTTCGACACCTCTCCAACAACATATTTCTTCGACCCTTCTGCACCAACAAACCAAAATTTACAAAATGATCATAAATCATCTCTCTCCAACTCTGAAAAATTCAATACTCATACCAGACACAATACCACCTCCTAACTCCTACGAATTCAGCCGTAAATAAACCATCTCAATACCACACCATACATCACCTCATAACCACATTTCCAACACCTCATTTCTATATATACCACTTCTACTTCTCCGACAATTTCACTCACCTTCTGCTTTCCACTATCTCATATCACCACATCCAACTTCTCTAATTTCAATCTATTTAACAGACATATCACATAACATAACTTATTCAATTTACCATACACTCATACTCCTCCTATTACCCATCATAATTACCTACCGAAAACTCCATCTTCCACCAGACCAAAATTTACAAATAGCCAAATTACATTACTACACTTCATACTTTTCCAACACCACATTTCAACATCCACAAATACCACCCACTCATATACCATCATCACATTCAATACAACTTACTCATGAGTACACCCCCACTTCTCCATACCTTTCCAACACCACATTTCCACATTTACCACCTCTACTTCCAACACCACATTTCAGCCCTAGCATTCACTCGTCATCACAACATTTGCTCGCTATATTACAAACAAACCAAAAATTTACAAAATGATATTAAATTCGCCTCTCTCCAGCTCCAAAAATTCAAACACCAATACAATATACCACCTCCCAACTCCCACGCAATCATCCGTAAATAAACCATCTCAATACACATAATAGCAAACCATACATCACCTAATCATAAATACTAGGCTGTCAGCCCTAACACACACTCGTCTGCCATCACTCCGCATTTATACCAGTCACCAATACAATACAAAATGATAATAAACTCACCTGTTTCCAGCTCCAAAAATTAAATAGCCATCAACACCACATTTCAACCCTATAACATAGCATAACTTAAATACTAAGCCTTCAATACTTCCAACACTACACTTCACCCTCTTATACCACCATTTCTCCCACACCACATTTAAACTCTGTAACATATCATAATTTGCTCAATTTGCCATACACTCATATTCATCCTCTTACCCATCATAATTATCTCCCTAAAACTCCATCTTCCACCGAACCAAAATTTACAAATATCCAAATTACAACACTTATCCAACACCACATTTAGCATCACTCCTCCAGCTCCAAATAACAACAAACTGCCATCCACCATATTATACCACCACTTCTCCGACACCATCTTTCCACCCTTTAACATATCATAACTTGTATACCACTTCTCCATCACAACATTTCAGCCTCCACGCCCTTAATTGCTTACTTACTCACTATATTATTGTTTTTTACTACTTTTAACCTAGCTCTCATCATATTGTCCGTATATCTTCTATCTCTCCCTCTGCTCAAATTCAAATTCTGTGCGAGGTACTCATAGGTTAACTTTGGACTTACTTTTATACCCTGATCTTGTCTAACTACACCACTACACCCAGCTCTCTCGGCTTCTTGTTGCTCATACTCCTTTCCCTCATTACCCCTTTGTTCTTCAGCCTCTCTCCTGCATTGTCCGTCCACTGCTCTTTCCTTACCGTTGATCGTACTTCCACTTAGCACCTCGCTCTGTCTCTCTTGACCCTTTTCAGAACTACTTCCTATAATTACACTTACACTGTTACTTCTTGTATTTTGCCTATTCTCTCCACTACTCGCTGCACTGCTCCCTTCTTCTTCAGCCCGCTTTGCCTTCATCTCTAAGTCCATACTAATACTGATATCACTCCTCACTTTCCTACCTTCCGTTGCACTACTCACTTTTTCTTCGTCTTCTTTTATCCTCCTGTCTAAGTCAATCAGTCCATTTACAGTCCAAATTTTCTTCCAATTTCTGCCTGCTACCACTAGCTCTTGCCCTTTAATAGTCGCTCTCAAACCTTGATTTATTGCACGAATCTTGTGTTTTCTAAGTATTTTCTCGTTCCTAATCGTCTCCCATCCAACGTCTCTCTTGATCCATATTTTCTCTCTCTGCATGTTACTCGCACTTCTTACCACAGCATCAGCCATCAACGTAGAAAACAGTTCTAGTTTGATAGGCCTTTTGCCCCTAATTTTTCCCACCCTCTGCACATCATCTATATCTACTTCACTAAAATTAAGTTTCAACTTCCCCTGTATTAAGTCCACAACTTTGTAAGTTGTCAGTACTTTGTCTTCTCTCAACTCTTCAGGCACACCATAGATAAATAAGCACTTCTTTCTTCGATATAAAGTATTTGCTTCCACTTCTATTTTCAGCTTCAAGTTCTCCTTTTCTATTCGTCCTATTTCTTCCCTTAATGCTGCCACTTCTCCGGTGTTATGTCTCACTTGTACTGTTATGTCTTCCGTTTTCTCTCTTAACCATACCTCCATTCTTTCAAATTCCCTGGTTTGTTCCTTAATCATATTTTTAATTTGCTCAAAATGGCCAACTTCTTCCACCACCTCTTTTACCGCTCTTTTGAATGCGTCCATATATTCCCTTTCTTCATTTCTACTAGGGGTCGGGCCTGGGTTCAATTCGACCCCCCCCCCCAATACATAGCAAAATTAAAATCACCGCCGCTGATATCAATAATTCACCTTTTCTCTCCAAATCCGTATAACACCTTCCTAATTTCATTTCTTCTTTCTTCATTCTTCCCTGCCATCTTCCTACCGTCGCCCTGTACTGCTCTATGCTAATCATTGTCGGCACACTTCTCCACAACCTTCCAGCTCTCGGCACTTTCACCCACACCTCCCACTCCCGGGACCCTCCGCTCAACGCGACCTCACTCGTCCGTGGCTTAGGCAAGACTGTGCCTGTACTGCCGTGTAGTACTGAGTGGAGTACTGTGTGTATAGTGCCGTGTAGTACCGAGTGGAGTACAGTGCCTGTACTGCCGTCTAGTACTGAGTGGAGTACAGTGCCTGTACTGCCGTGTAGTCCCGAGTGGAGTACAATGCCTGTACTGCCGTGTAGTACTGAGTGGAGTACTGTGTGTATAGTGCCGTGTAGTACCGAGTGGAGTACTGTGCCTGTACTGCCGTGTAGTACTGAGTGGAGTACAGTGCCTGTACTGCCGTGTAGTCCCGAGTGGAGTACAGTGCTTGTACTGCCGTGTAGTACTGAGTGAAGTACAGTGCCTGTACTGCCGTGTAGTGCCGAGTGGAGTACTGTGTGTATAGTGCAGTGTAGTATTGAGTGGAGTACAGTGCATGTACTGCCGTGTAGTACCGTGTGGAGTACAGTGCCTGTACTGCCGTGTAGTCCCGTGTGGAGTACTGTGTGCATACTGCCGTGTAGTACTGAGTGGAGTACAGTGCCTGTACTGCCGTGCAGTACAGAGTGGAGTACAGTGCCTGTACTGCCGTGTAGTCCCGAGTGGAGTACTGTGTGTATAGTGCAGTGTAGTACTGAGTGGAGTACTGTGTGCATGCTGCCGTCTAGTACTGAGTGGAGTACAGTGCCTGTACTGCCGTGTAGTACTGGGTGGAGTATAGTGCCTGTACTGCCGTGTAGTACCGAGTGGTGTACTGTGTGTATAGTGCTGTGTGGTACCGAGTGAAGTACAATGCCTCTACTGCCGTGTAGTACCGAGTGGAGTACTGTGTGTATAGTGCCGTGTAGTACCGAGTGGAGTACAGTGCCTGCACTGCGTGTAGTACCGAGTGGAGTACAGTGTGTATAGTGCCGTCTCGTACCGAGTGGAGTACAGTGTGTATAGTGCCGTGTAGTACTGAGTGGAGTACAGTGCCTGTACTGCCGTGTAGTACCGAGTGGAGTACAGTGTGTATAGTGCCGTGTAGTTCTGAGTGGAGTACAGTGCCTGTACTGCCGTGTAGTACTGAGCGGGGTACAGTTTCTGAACTGCCGTGTAGTACAGAGTGGGGGACTGTGTGTATACTGCCGTGTAGTATTGAGTATATTACAGTGCCTGTACTGCCGTGTAGTACCGAGTGGATTACTGTGTTCATACTGCCGTGTACTACTGAGTGGAGTACAGTACCTGTACTGCCGTGTAGTACTGAGTGGGGGATTGTGTGTATACTGCCGTGTAGTACTGAGTGGAGTACAGTGCCTGTACTGCCGTGTAGTACCGAGTGGGCGACTGTGTGTATACTGCCGTGTAGTACTGAGTGGAGTACAGTGCCTGTACTGCCGTGTTGTACCGAGTGGGGGACTGTGTGTATACTGCCGTGTAGTACTGAGTGGAGTACTGTGTGTATAGTGCAGTGTAGTGCTGAGTGGAGTACAGTGCCTGTACTGCCGTGTAGTACCGAGTGGAATACCGTGTGTATAGTGCAGTGTAGTGCTGAGTGGAGTACAGTACCTGTCATGCCGTGTAGTACTGAGTATAGTACAGTGCCTGTACTGCCGTGTAGTACCGAGTGGGGGACTGTGTGTATACTGCCGTGTAGTATTGAGTGGAGTACAGTACCTGTACTGCCGAGTAGTCCCGAGTGGAGTACTGTGTGTATAGTGCAGTGTAGTGCTGAGTGGAGTATAGTACCTGTACCGCCGTGTAGTACCGGGTGGGGGACTGTGTGTATACTGCCGTGTAGTACTGAGTGGAGTACAGTCCCTGTACTGCCGTGTAGTACCGAGTGGGGGACTGTGTGTATACTGCCGTGTAGTACTGAGTGGAGTACAGTGCCTGTACTGCCGTGTAGTCTCGAGTGGAGTACTGTGTGCATACTGCCGTGTAGTACTGATTGGAGTACAGTCCCTGTACTGCGGAGTATTCCCGAGTGGAGTACAGTATGTATAGTGCAGTGTAGTACTGAGTGGAGTACTGTGTGTATAGTGCTGTGTAGTACTGAGTGGAGTACAGTGCCTGTACTGCCGTGTAGTACCGAGTGGGGGACTGTGTGTATACTGCCGTGTAGTACTGAGTGGAGTACAGTGTGTATAGTGCCGTGTAGTACCGAGTAGGGGACTGTGTGCATACTGCCGTGGAGTACAGAGTGGAGTACAGTGCCTGTACTGCCATGTAGTCCCGATTGGAGTACTGTGTGTATACTGCCGTGTAGTACAGAGTGGAGTACAGTGCCTGTTCTGTCGTGCAGTACAGAGTGGTGTACGGTGAGCATAGTGCCGTGTAGTACCGAGAGGAGTACTGTGTGCATACTGCCGTGTAGTACTGAGTGGAGTACAGTGCCTGTACTGCCGTGTAGTACCGAGTGGAGTACTGTGTGTATATTGCCGTGTAGTACTGAGTGGAGTACAGTGCCTGTACTGCAGTGTAGTACCGAGTGGAGTACAGTGCGTATAGTGCCGTCTAGTACCGAGTGGAGTACAGTGTGTATATTGCCGTGTATTACTGAGTATAGTACAGTGCCTGTACTGCCGTGTAGTACCGAGTGGGGGACTGTGTGTATACTACCGTGCAGTACTGAGTGCAGTACAGTGCCTGTACTGCCGTGTAGTACCGAGTGGTGGACTGTGTGTATAGTGCAGTGTAGTGCTGAGTGGAGTACAGTACCTGTACTGCCGTGAAGTACCGAGTGGGGGACTGTGTGTATACTACCGTGCAGTACTGAGTGCAGTACAGTGCCTGTACTGCCGTGTAGTACCGAGTGGGGGACTGTGTGTATACTGCCGTGTAGTACTGAGTGGAGTACAGTGCCTGTACTGCCGTGTAGTCCCGAGTGGAGTGATGTGTGCATACTGCCGTGTAGTACTGAGTGGAGTACAGTCCCTGTACTGCCGAATAGTCCCGTGTGGAGTACAGTGTGTATAGTGCAGTGTAGTACTGAGTGGAGTACTGTGTGTATAGTGCAGTGTAGCACTGAGTGGAGTACAGTGCCTGTACTGCCGTGTTATACCGAGTGGGGGTTTGTGTGCGTACTGCCGTGTAGTACTGAGTGGAGTATAGTGTGTATAGTGCAGTGTAGTACTGAGTGGAGTACAGTGCCTGTACTGCCGTGTAGTACCGAGTGGGGGTTTGTGAGCATACTGCCGTGTAGTACTGAGTGGAGTACTGTGTGTATACTGCTGTGTAGTACTGAGTGGAGTACAGTGTGTATAGTGCCGTGTAGTACCGAGTGGGGGTTTGTGTGCATACTGCCGTGTAGTACTGAGTGGAGTACAGTGCCTGTACTGCCATGTTGTCCCGAGTGGAGTACTGTGTGTATACTGCCGTGCAGTACCGAGTGTAGTACAGTGCCTGTACTGCCATGTAGTACCGAGTGGAGTACTGTGTGCATACTGCCGTGAAGTACTGAGTGGAGTACAGTGCCTATACTGCCGTGTAGTACCGAGTGGAGTACTGTGTGTATAGTGCCGTGTAGTACCGTGTTTAGTACAGTGCATGTACTGCCGAGTATTACCGAGTGGAGTACTGTGTGTATAGTGCGGTGTAGTACCGAGTGGAGTACAGTGCATGTACTGCCGTGTAGTACCGTTGGAGTACTGTGTGTATAGTGCCGTGAAGTACCGAGTGGAGTACAGTGCCTGTATTGCCGTGTAGTACCGAGTGGAGTACTTTGTGTATAGTGCCGTGTAGTACCGATTGGAGTACTGTGTGCATACTGCCGTGTAGTACTGAGTGGAGTACATTACCTGTACTGCCGTGTAGTACAGAGTGGAGTACTGTGTGAATAGTGCCGTGTAGTACCGAGTGGAGTACAGTGCCTGTACTGCCGTGTAGTACTGAGTGGAGTAGAATGCTTGTACTGCCGTGTAGTCCCGAGTGGAGTACAGTGCCTGTACTGCCGTGTAGTACTGAGTGGATTACAGTCCCTGTACTGCCGTGTAGTACTGGGTGGTGTACAGTGCCTGTACTGCCGTGTAGTACCGCGTGGGGGACTGTGTGTATACTGCCGTGTAGTACCGAGTGGAGTACAGTGCCTGCACTGCCGTGTAGTACCGAGTGGAGTACTGTGTGTATAGTGCGTGTAGTACCGAGTGGAGTACTGTTTGCATACAGCCGTGTAGTACCGAGTGGAGTATTGTGTGTATAGTGCCGTGTAGTACCGAGTGGAGTACAGTGCATGTACTGCCGTGTAGTACCGAGTGGAGTACTGTGTGTATAGTGCGGTGTAGTACCGAGTGGAGTACAGTGCATGTACTGCCGTGTAGTACCGAGTGGAGTACTGTGTGTATACTACCGTGTAGTACCGAGTGGAGTACTGTGTGCATACTGCCGTGTAGTACTGAGTGGAGTACAGTACCTGTACTGCCGTGTAGTACCGAGTGGAGTACTGTGTGTATAGTGCCGTGTAGTACCGAGTGGAGTACAGTGCCTGTACTGCCGTGTAGTCCTGAGTGGAGTACAGTGCCTGTACTGCCGTGTAGTAGTGAGTGGAGTACTGTGTGTATAGTGCCGTGTAGTAACGAGTGGAGTACAGTGCGTGTACTGCCGTGTAGTACTGAGTGGAGTACAGTGCCTGTACTGCCGTGTAGTACTGAGTGGAGTACAGTGCCTGTACTTCCGTGTAGTCCCGAATGTGGTACTGTGTGTATAGTGCCGTGTAGTACCGAGTGGAGTACCGTGCCTGTACTGCCGTGTAGTACCGAGTGGAGTACTGTGTGTATAGTGCCGTGTAGAACCGAGTGGAGTACAGTGCCTCTACTGCCGTGTAGTACTGAGTGGAGTACAGTGCCTGTAATGCCGTGTAGTACCGAGTGGAGTACTGTGTGTATAGTGCCGTGTAGTAACGAGTGGAGTACAGTGGGTGTACTGCCGTGTAGTACTGAGTGGAGTACAGTGCCTGTACTGTCGTGTAGTACTGAGTGGAGTACAGTGCCTGTACTGCCGTGTAGTACTGAGTGGAGTACTGTGTGTATAGTGCCGTGTGGTACCGAGTGGATTAAAGTGCCTGTACTGCCGTGTAGTACTGAGTGGAGTACAGTGCCCGTACTGCCGTGTAGTACTGAGTGGAGTACAGTGCCTGTACTGCCGTGTAGTCCCGAGTGGAGTACAGTGCCTGTACTGCCGTGTAGTAGTGGGTGGAGTACTGTGTGTATAGTGCCGTGTAGTAACGAGTGGAGTACAGTGCCTGTACTGCCGTGTAGTACTGAGTGGAGTACAGTGCCTGTACTGCCGTGTAGTCCCGAGTGGAGTACAGTGCCTGTATCGCCGTGTAGTACTGAGTGGAGTACTGTGTGTATAGTGCCGTGTAGTAACGAGTGGAGTACAGTGCCTGTACTGCCGTGTAGTACTGAGTGGAGTACAGTGCCTGTACTGCCGTGGAGTACTGAGTGGAGTACAGTGCCTGTACTTCCGTGTAGTCCCGAATGGGGTACTGTGTGTATAGTGCCGTGTAGTACCGAGTGGAGTACCGTGCCTGTATTGCCGTGTAGTACCGAGTGGAGTACTGTGTGTATAGTGCCGTGTAGAACCGAGTGGAGTACAGTGCCTCTACTGCCGTGTAGTACTGAGTGGAGTATAGTGCTTGTAATGCCGTGTAGTACCGAGTGGAGTACTGTTTGTATAGTGCCGTGTAGTACCGAGTGGAGTACAGTGCCTGTACTGCCGTGTAGTACTGAGTGGAGTACAGTGCCTGTACTGCCGTGTAGTCCCGAGTGGAGTACAGTGCCTGTACTGCCGTGTAGTACTGAGTGGAGTATAGTGCTTGTAATGCCGTGTAGTACCGAGTGGAGTACTGTTTGTATAGTGCCGTGTAGTACCGAGTGGAGTACAGTGCCTGTACTGCCGTGTAGTACTGAGTGGAGTACAGTGCATGTACTGCCGTGTAGTACCGAGTGGAGTACATTGCTTGTACTGTCGTGTAGTACTGAGTGGAGTACAGTGTCTGTACTGTCGTGTAGTGCCGAGTGGAGTACTGTGTGTATAGTGCAGTGTAGTACTGAGTGGATTACAGTGCATGTACTGCCGTGTAATCCCGAGTGGAGTACTGTGTGCATACTGCCGTGTAGTACTGAGTGGAGTACAGTGCCTGTACTGCCGTGTAGTACCGAGTGGAGTACAGTGCCTGTACTGCCGTGTAGTACCGAGTGGAGTACATTGCCTGTACTGCCGTGCGGTCCCGAGTTGAGTATTGTGTGTATAGTGCAGTGTAGTACTGAGTGGAGTAGTGTGTGTTTAGTGCCGTGTAGTACAGAGTGGAGTACAGTGCCTGTACTGCCGTGTAGCACCGAATGGAGTACTGTGTGCATACTGCCGTGTAGTACTGAGTGGAGTACAGTGCCTGTACTGCCGTGTAGTACTCAGTGGAGTGCAGTGCCTGTACTGCCGTGTAGTACTGAGTGGAGTACAGTGCCTGTACTGCCGTGTAGTACCGAGTGGAGTACAGTGCCTGTACTGCGTGTAGTACCGAGTGGAGTACTGTGTGTATAGTGCCGTGTAGTACCGAGTGGAGTACAGTGCCTGTACTGCCGTGTAGTACTGAGTGGAGTACAGTGTGTATAGTGCCGTGTAGTACCGAGTGGAGTAACAGTGCCTGTACCGCCGTGTAGTACCGAGTGGAGTACAGTGCGTATAGTGCCGTCTAGTACCGAGTGGAGTACAGTGTGTATATTGCCGTGTAGTACTGAGTGGAGTACAGTACCTGTACTGCCGTGTAGTACCGAGTGGAGTACAGTGCGTATAGTGCCGTCTAGTACCGAGTGGAGTACAGTGTGTATATTGCCGTGTAGTACTGAGTGGAGTACAGTGCCTGTACTGCCGTGTAGTACCGAGTGGAGTACAGTGTGTATAGTGCCGTGTAGTACCGAGTGGTGTACAGTGCCTGTACTGCCGTGTAGTACTGAGTGGAGTACAGTGTCTCTACTGCCGTGTAGTACCGAGTGGAGTACAGTGTGTATAGTGCCGTGTAGTACTGAGTGGAGTACAGTGCCTGTACAGCCATGTAGCACTGAGTGGGGTACAGTGACTGTACTGCCGTGTAGTACCGAGTGGGGGACCGTGTGTATACTGCCGTGTAGTACTGAGTATAGTACAGTGCCTGTACTGCCGTGTAGTACCGAGTGGAGTACTGTGTGCATACTGCCGTGTAGTACTAAGTGGAGTACAGTGTGTATAGTGCAGTGTAGTGCTGAGTGGAGTACAGTACCTGTACTGCCGTGTAGTACTGAGTATTGTACAGTGCCTGTACTGCCGTGTAGTACCGAGTGGGGGACTGTGTGTATACAGCCGTGTAAGACTGAGTGGAGTACAGTACCTGTACTGCCGAGTAGTCTGGAGTGGAGTACTGTGTGTATAGTGCAGTGTAGTGCTGAGTGGAATACTGTCCCTGTACTGCCCTGTAGTAGTGAGTGGAGTACTGTGCCTGTACTGCCGTGTAGTACTGAGTGGAGTACTGTGTGTATAGTGCCGTGTAGTCCCGAGTGGAGTAGAGTGCCTGTACTGCCGTGTAGTACTGAGTGGAGTACTGTTTGTATAGTGCCGTGTAGTACCGAGTGGAGTACAGTGCCTGTACTGCCGTGTAGTCCCGAGTGGAGTACAGTGCATGTACTGCCGTGTAGTACCGAGTGGAGTACTGTGTGCATACTGCCGTGGAGTACCGATTGGAGTACAATGCCTGTACTGCCGTGTAGTACCGAGTGGAGTACTGTGTGCATACTGCCGTGTAGTACTGAGTGGAGTACAGTACCTGTACTGCCGTGTCGTACCCAGTGGAGTACTGTGTGTATAGTGCCGTGTAGTACCGACTGGAGTATAGTGCCTGTACTGCCGTGTAGTACTGAGTGGAGTACTGTGTGTATAGTGCCGTGTAGTACCGAGTGGAGTACAGTGAATGTACTGCCGTGTAGTACTGAGTGGAGTACAGTGCCTGTACTGCCGTGTAGTCCCGAGTGGAGTACAGTGCCTGTACTGCCGTGTAGTAGTGAGTGGAGTACTGTGGCTGTACTGCCGTGTAGTACTGAGTGGAGTACTATGTGTATAGTGCCGTGTAGTACCGAGTGGAGTACAGTGCCTGTACTGCCGTGTAGTACCGAGTGGAGTACAGTGCCTGTACTGCCGTGTAGTCCCGTGTGGAGTACTGTGTGCATACTGCCGTGTAGTACTGAGTGGAGTACAGTGCCTGTACTGCCGTGCAGTACCGAGTGGAGTACAGTGCCTGTACTGCCGTGTAGTACCGAGTGGAGTACTGTGTGTATACTGCCGTGTAGTACTGAGTGGAGTACAGTACCTGTACAGCCGTGTCGTACCCAGTGGAGTACTGTGTGTATAGTGCCGTGTAGTACCGAGTGGAGTACAGTGCCTGTACTGCCGTGTAGTACTGAGTGGAGGACAGTGCCTGTACTGCCGTGTAGTCCCGAGTGGAGTACAGTGCCTGTACTGCCGTGTAGTAGTGAGTGGAATACTGGGCCTGTACTGCCGTGTAGTACTGAGTGGAGTACTGTGTGTATAGTGCCGTGTAGTACCGAGTGGAGTACAGTGCCTGTACTGCCGTGTAGTACCGAGTGGGGGACTGTGTGTATACTGCCGTGTAGTATTGAATGGAGTACAGTGCCTGTACTGCCGTGTAGTAGTTAGTGGGGTACAGTGCCTGTACTGCCGTGTAGTCCCGAGTGGAGTACAGTGCCTGTACTGCCGTGTAGTAGTGAGTGGAGTACAGTGCCTGTACTGCCGTGTAGTACTGGGTGGTGTACAGTGCCTGTACTGCCGTGTAGTACCGCGTGGGGGACTGTGTGTATACTGCCGTGTAGTACCGAGTGGAGTACAGTGCCTGCACTGCCGTGTAGTACCGAGTGGAGTACTGTGTGTATAGTGCGTGTAGTACCGAGTGGAGTACTGTTTGCATACAGCCGTGTAGTACCGAGTGGAGTATTGTGTGTATAGTGTCGTGTAGTACCGAGTGGAGTACAGTGCATGTACTGCCGTGTAGTACCGAGTGGAGTACTGTGTGTATAGTGCGGTGTAGTACCGAGTGGAGTACAGTGCATGTACTGCCGTGTAGTACCGAGTGGAGTACTGTGTGTATAGTGCCGTGAAGTACCGAGTGGAGTACAGTGCCTGTATTGCCGTGTAGTACCGAGTGGAGTACTTTGTGTATAGTGCCGTGTAGTACCGATTGGAGTACTGTGTGCATACTGCCGTGTAGTACTGAGTGGAGTACATTACCTGTACTGCCGTGTAGTACAGAGTGGAGTACTGTGTGTATAGTGCCGTGTAGTACCGAGTGGAGTACAGTGCCTGTACTGCCGTGTGGTACTGAGTGGAGTATAATGCTTGTACTGCCGTGTAGTCCCGAGTGGAGTACAGTGCCTGTACTGCCGTGTAGTACTGAGTGGATTACAGTCCCTGTACTGCCGTGTAGTACTGGGTGGTGTACAGTGCCTGTACTGCCGTGTAGTACCGCGTGGGGAACTGTGTGTATACTGCCGTGTAGTACCGAGTGGAGTACAGTGCCTGCACTGCCGTGTAGTACCGAGTGGAGTACTGTGTGTATAGTGCGTGTAGTACCGAGTGGAGTACTGTTTGCATACAGCCGTGTAGTACCGAGTGGAGTATTGTGTGTATATTGCCGTGTAGTACTGAGTGGAGTACAGTACCTGTACTGCCGTGTAGTACCGAGTGGAGTACAGTGCGTATAGTGCCGTCTAGTACCGAGTGGAGTACAGTGTGTATATTGCCGTGTAGTACTGAGTGGAGTACAGTGCCTGTACTGCCGTGTAGTACCGAGTGGAGTACAGTGTGTATAGTGCCGTGTAGTACCGAGTGGTGTACAGTGCCTGTACTGCCGTGTAGTACTGAGTGGAGTACAGTGCCTCTACTGCCGTGTAGTACCGAGTGGAGTACAGTGTGGATAGTGCCGTGTAGTACTGAGTGGAGTACAGTGCCTGTACAGCCATGTAGCACTGAGTGGGGTACAGTGACTGTACTGCCGTGTAGTACCGAGTGGGGGACCGTGTGTATACTGCCGTGTAGTACTGAGTATAGTACAGTGCCTGTACTGCCGTGTAGTACCGAGTGGAGTACTGTGTGCATACTGCCGTGTAGTACTAAGTGGAGTACAGTGTGTATAGTGCAGTGTAGTGCTGAGTGGAGTACAGTACCTGTACTGCCGTGTAGTACTGAGTATTGTACAGTGCCTGTACTGCCGTGTAGTACCGAGTGGGGGACTGTGTGTATACAGCCGTGTAAGACTGAGTGGAGTACAGTACCTGTACTGCCGAGTAGTCTGGAGTGGAGTACTGTGTGTATAGTGCAGTGTAGTGCTGAGTGGAATACTGTCCCTGTACTGCCCTGTAGTAGTGAGTGGAGTACTGTGCCTGTACTGCCGTGTAGTACTGAGTGGAGTACTGTGTGTATAGTGCCGTGTAGTCCCGAGTGGAGTAGAGTGCCTGTACTGCCGTGTAGTACTGAGTGGAGTACTGTTTGTATAGTGCCGTGTAGTACCGAGTGGAGTACAGTGCCTGTACTGCCGTGTAGTCCCGAGTGGAGTACAGTGCATGTACTGCCGTGTAGTACCGAGTGGAGTACTGTGTGCATACTGCCGTGGAGTACCGATTGGAGTACAATGCCTGTACTGCCGTGTAGTACCGAGTGGAGTACTGTGTGCATACTGCCGTGTAGTACTGAGTGGAGTACAGTACCTGTACTGCCGTGTCGTACCCAGTGGAGTACTGTGTGTATAGTGCCGTGTAGTACCGAGTGGAGTATAGTGCCTGTACTGCCGTGTAGTACTGAGTGGAGTACTGTGTGTATAGTGCCGTGTAGTACCGAGTGGAGTACAGTGAATGTACTGCCGTGTAGTACTGAGTGGAGTACAGTGCCTGTACTGCCGTGTAGTCCCGAGTGGAGTACAGTGCCTGTACTGCCGTGTAGTAGTGAGTGGAGTACTGTGGCTGTACTGCCGTGTAGTACTGAGTGGAGTACTATGTGTATAGTGCCGTGTAGTACCGAGTGGAGTACAGTGCCTGTACTGCCGTGTAGTACCGAGTGGAGTACAGTGCCTGTACTGCCGTGTAGTCCCGTGTGGAGTACTGTGTGCATACTGCCGTGTAGTACTGAGTGGAGTACAGTGCCTGTACTGCCGTGCAGTACCGAGTGGAGTACAGTGCCTGTACTGCCGTGTAGTACCGAGTGGAGTACTGTGTGTATACTGCCGTGTAGTACTGAGTGGAGTACAGTACCTGTACAGCCGTGTCGTACCCAGTGGAGTACTGTGTGTATAGTGCCGTGTAGTACCGAGTGGAGTACAGTGCCTGTACTGCCGTGTAGTACTGAGTGGAGGACAGTGCCTGTACTGCCGTGTAGTCCCGAGTGGAGTACAGTGCCTGTACTGCCGTGTAGTAGTGAGTGGAATACTGGGCCTGTACTGCCGTGTAGTACTGAGTGGAGTACTGTGTGTATAGTGCCGTGTAGTACCGAGTGGAGTACAGTGCCTGTACTGCCGTGTAGTACCGAGTGGGGGACTGTGTGTATACTGCCGTGTAGTACTGAATGGAGTACAGTGCCTGTACTGCCGTGTAGTAGTTAGTGGGGTACAGTGCCTGTACTGCCGTGTAGTCCCGAGTGAAGTACAGTGCCTGTACTGCCGTGTAGTAGTGAGTGGAGTACAGTGCCTGTACTGCCGTGTAGTACTGGGTGGTGTACAGTGCCTGTACTGCCGTGTATTACCGCGTGGGGGACTGTGTGTATACTGCCGTGTAGTACCGAGTGGAGTACAGTGCCTGCACTGCCGTGTAGTACCGAGTGGAGTACTGTGTGTATAGTGCGTGTAGTACCGAGTGGAGTACTGTTTGCATACAGCCGTGTAGTACCGAGTGGAGTATTGTGTGTATAGTGCCGTGTAGTACCGAGTGGAGTACAGTGCATGTACTGCCGTGTAGTACCGAGTGGAGTACTGTGTGTATAGTGCGGTGTAGTACCGAGTGGAGTACAGTGCATGTACTGCCGTGTAGTACCGAGTGGAGTACTGTGTGTATAGTGCCGTGAAGTACCGAGTGGAGTACAGTGCCTGTATTGCCGTGTAGTACCGAGTGGAGTACTTTGTGTATAGTGCCGTGTAGTACCGATTGGAGTACTGTGTGCATACTGCCGTGTAGTACTGAGTGGAGTACATTACCTGTACTGCCGTGTAGTACAGAGTGGAGTACTGTGTGTATAGTGCCGTGTAGTACCGAGTGGAGTACAGTGCCTGTACTGCCGTGTAGTACTGAGTGGAGTATAATGCTTGTACTGCCGTGTAGTCCCGAGTGGAGTACAGTGCCTGTACTGCCGTGGAGTACTGAGTGGATTACAGTCCCTGTACTGCCGTGTAGTACTGGGTGGTGTACAGTGCCTGTACTGCCGTGTAGTACCGCGTGGGGAACTGTGTGTATACTGCCGTGTAGTACCGAGTGGAGTACAGTGCCTGCACTGCCGTGTAGTACCGAGTGGAGTACTGTGTGTATAGTGCGTGTAGTACCGAGTGGAGTACTGTTTGCATACAGCCGTGTAGTACCGAGTGGAGTATTGTGTGTATAGTGCCGTGTAGTACCGAGTGGAGTACTGTGCCTGTACTGCCGTGTAGTACTGAGTGGAGTACAGTGCCTGTACTGCCGTGTAGTCCCGAGTGGAGTACAGTGCTTGTACTGCCGTGTAGTACTGAGTGAAGTACAGGGCCTGTACTGCCGTGTAGTGCCGAGTGGAGTACTGTGTGTATAGTGCAGTGTAGTACTGAGTGGAGTACAGTGCATGTACTGCCGTGTAGTACCGTGTGGAGTACAGTGCCTGTACTGCCGTGTAGTCCCGTGTGGAGTACTGTGTGCATACTGCCGTGTAGTACTGAGTGGAGTACAGTGCCTGTACTGCCGTGCAGTACCGAGTGGAGTACAGTGCCTGTACTGCCGTGTAGTCCCGAGTGGAGTACTGTGTGTATAGTGCAGTGTAGTACTGAGTGGAGTACTGTGTGTATAGTGCCGTGTAGTATTGAGAGGAGTACAGTGCCTGTACTGCCGTGTAGTACCTATTGGAGTACTGTGTGCATGCTGCCGTCTAGTACTGAGTGGAGTACAGTGCCTGTACTGCCGTGTAGTACTGGGTGGAGTACAGTGCCTGTACTGCCGTGTAGTACCGAGTGGTGTACTGTGTGTATAGTGCTGTGTGGTACCGAGTGGAGTACAATGCCTCTACTGCCGTGTAGTACCGAGTGGAGTACTGTGTGTATAGTGCCGTGTAGTACCGAGTGGAGTACAGTGCCTGCACTGCGTGTAGTACCGAGTGGAGTACAGTGTGTATAGTGCCGTCTCGTACCGAGTAGAGTACAGTGTGTATAGTGCCGTGTAGTACTGAGTGGAGTACAGTGCCTGTACTGCCGTGTAGTACCGAGTGGAGTACAGTGTGTATAGTGCCGTGTAGTTCTGAGTGGAGTACAGTGCCTGTACTGCCGTGTAGTACTGAGCGGGGTACAGTTTCTGAACTGCCGTGTAGTACAGAGTGGGGGACTGTGTGTATACTGCCGTGTAGTATTGAGTATATTACAGTGCCTGTACTGCCGTGTAGTACCGAGTGGATTACTGTGTTCATACTGCCGTGTACTACTGAGTGGAGTACAGTACCTGTACTGCCGTGTAGTACTGAGTGGGGGACTGTGTGTATACTGCCGTGTAGTACTGAGTGGAGTACAGTGCCTGTACTGCCGTGTAGTACCGAGTGGGCGACTGTGTGTATACTGCCGTGTAGTACTGAGTGGAGTACAGTGCCTGTACTGCCGTGTTGTACCGAGTGGGGGACTGTGTGTATACTGCCGTGTAGTACTGAGTGGAGTACTGTGTGTATAGTGCAGTGTAGTGCTGAGTGGAGTACAGTGCCTGTACTGCCGTGTAGTACCGAGTGGAGTACCGTGTGTATAGTGCAGTGTAGTGCTGAGTGGAGTACAGCACCTGGCATGCCGTGTAGTACTGAGTATAGTACAGTGCCTGTTCTGCCGTGTAGTACCGAGTGGGGGACTGTGTGTATACTGCCGTGTAGTATTGAGTGGAGTACATTACCTGTACTGCCGTGTAGTACAGAGTGGAGTACTGTGTGAATAGTGCCGTGTAGTACCGAGTGGAGTACAGTGCCTGTACTGCCGTGTAGTACTGAGTGGAGTAGAATGCTTGTACTGCCGTGCAGTCCCGAGTGGAGTACAGTGCCTGTACTGCCGTGTAGTACTGAGTGGATTACAGTCCCTGTACTGCCGTGTAGTACTGGGTGGTGTACAGTGCCTGTACTGCCGTGTAGTACCGCGTGGGGGACTGTGTGTATACTGCCGTGTAGTACCGAGTGGAGTACAGTGCCTGCACTGCCGTGTAGTACCGAGTGGAGTACTGTGTGTATAGTGCGTGTAGTACCGAGTGGAGTACTGTTTGCATACAGCCGTGTAGTACCGAGTGGAGTATTGTGTGTATAGTGCCGTGTAGTACCGAGTGGAGTACAGTGCATGTACTGCCGTGTAGTACCGAGTGGAGTACTGTGTGTATAGTGCGGTGTAGTACCGAGTGGAGTACAGTGCATGTACTGCCGTGTAGTACCGAGTGGAGTACTGTGTGTATACTACCGTGTAGTACCGAGTGGAGTACTGTGTGCATACTGCCGTGTAGTACTGAGTGGAGTACAGTACCTGTACTGCCGTGTAGTACCGAGTGGAGTACTGTGTGTATAGTGCCGTGTAGTACCGAGTGGAGTACAGTGCCTGTACTGCCGTGTAGTCCTGAGTGGAGTACAGTGCCTGTACTGCCGTGTAGTAGTGAGTGGAGTACTGTGTGTATAGTGCCGTGTAGTAACGAGTGGAGTACAGTGCGTGTACTGCCGTGTAGTACTGAGTGGAGTACAGTGCCTGTACTGCCGTGTAGTACTGAGTGGAGTACAGTGCCTGTACTTCCGTGTAGTCCCGAATGTGGTACTGTGTGTATAGTGCCGTGTAGTACCGAGTGGAGTACCGTGCCTGTACTGCCGTGTAGTACCGAGTGGAGTACTGTGTGTATAGTGCCGTGTAGAACCGAGTGGAGTACAGTGCCTCTACTGCCGTGTAGTACTGAGTGGAGTACAGTGCCTGTAATGCCGTGTAGTACCGAGTGGAGTACTGTGTGTATAGTGCCGTGTAGTAACGAGTGGAGTACAGTGGGTGTACTGCCGTGTAGTACTGAGTGGAGTACAGTGCCTGTACTGTCGTGTAGTACTGAGTGGAGTACAGTGCCTGTACTGCCGTGTAGTACTGAGTGGAGTACTGTGTGTATAGTGCCGTGTGGTACCGAGTGGATTAAAGTGCCTGTACTGCCGTGTAGTACTGAGTGGAGTACAGTGCCCGTACTGCCGTGTAGTACTGAGTGGAGTACAGTGCCTGTACTGCCGTGTAGTCCCGAGTGGAGTACAGTGCCTGTACTGCCGTGTAGTACTGAGTGGAGTACTGTGTGTATAGTGCCGTGTAGTATCGAGTGGAGTACAGTGCCTGTACTGCCGTGTAGTACTGAGTGGAGTACAGTGCCTGTACTGCCGTGTAGTCCCGAGTGGAGTACAGTGCCTGTACTGCCGTGTAGTACTGAGTGGAGTACTGTGTGTATAGTGCCGTGTAGTAACGAGTGGAGTACAGTGCCTGTACTGCCGTGTAGTACTGAGTGGAGTACAGTGCCTGTACTGCCGTGGAGTACTGAGTGGAGTACAGTGCCTGTACTTCCGTGTAGTCCCGAATGGGGTACTGTGTGTATAGTGCCGTGTAGTACCGAGTGGAGTACCGTGCCTGTATTGCCGTGTAGTACCGAGTGGAGTACTGTGTGTATAGTGCCGTGTAGAACCGGGTGGAGTACAGTGCCTCTACTGCCGTGTAGTACTGAGTGGAGTATAGTGCTTGTAATGCCGTGTAGTACCGAGTGGAGTACTGTTTGTATAGTGCCGTGTAGTACCGAGTGGAGTACAGTGCCTGTACTGCCGTGTAGTACTGAGTGGAGTACAGTGCCTGTACTGCCGTGTAGTCCCGAGTGGAGTACAGTGCCTGTACTGCCGTGTAGTACTGAGTGGAGTATAGTGCTTGTAATGCCGTGTAGTACCGAGTGGAGTACTGTTTGTATAGTGCCGTGTAGTACCGAGTGGAGTACAGTGCCTGTACTGCCGTGTAGTACTGAGTGGAGTACAGTGCCTGTACTGCCGTGTAGTACCGAGTGGAGTACATTGCTTGTACTGTCGTGTAGTACTGAGTGGAGTACAGTGTCTGTACTGTCGTGTAGTGCCGAGTGGAGTACTGTGTGTATAGTGCAGTGTAGTACTGAGTGGATTACAGTGCATGTACTGCCGTGTAATCCCGAGTGGAGTACTGTGTGCATACTGCCGTGTAGTACTGAGTGGAGTACAGTGCCTGTACTGCCGTGTAGTACCGAGTGGAGTACAGTGCCTGTACTGCCGTGTAGTACCGAGTGGAGTACATTGCCTGTACTGCCGTGCGGTCCCGAGTTGAGTATTGTGTGTATAGTGCAGTGTAGTACTGAGTGGAGTACTGTGTGTTTAGTGCCGTGTAGTACAGAGTGGAGTACAGTGCCTGTACTGCCGTGTAGCACCGAATGGAGTACTGTGTGCATACTGCCGTGTAGTACTGAGTGGAGTACAGTGCCTGTACTGCCGTGTAGTACTCAGTGGAGTGCAGTGCCTGTACTGCCGTGTAGTACTGAGTGGAGTACAGTGCCTGTACTGCCGTGTAGTACCGAGTGGAGTACAGTGCCTGTACTGCGTGTAGTACCGAGTGGAGTACTGTGTGTATAGTGCCGTGTAGTACCGAGTGGAGTACAGTGCCTGTACTGCCGTGTAGTACTGAGTGGAGTACAGTGTGTATAGTGCCGTGTAGTACCGAGTGGAGTAACAGTGCCTGTACTGCCGTGTAGTACTGAGTGGAGTACAGTGCCTCTACTGCCGTGTAGTACCGAGTGGAGTACAGTGTGTATAGTGCCGTGTAGTACTGAGTGGAGTACAGTGCCTGTACAGCCATGTAGCACTGAGTGGGGTACAGTGACTGTACTGCCGTGTAGTACCGAGTGGGGGACCGTGTGTATACTGCCGTGTAGTACTGAGTATAGTACAGTGCCTGTACTGCCGTGTAGTACCGAGTGGAGTACTGTGTGCATACTGCCGTGTAGTACTAAGTGGAGTACATTGTGTATAGTGCAGTGTAGTGCTGAGTGGAATACAGTACCTGCACTGCCGTGTAGTACTGAGTATTGTACAGTGCCTGTACTGCCGTGTAGTACCGAGTTGGGGACTGTGTGTATACAGCCGTGTAAGACTGAGTGGAGTACAGTACCTGTACTGCCGAGTAGTCTGGAGTGGAGTACTGTGTGTATAGTGCAGTGTAGTGCTGAGTGGAATACTGTCCCTGTACTGCCCTGTAGTAGTGAGTGGAGTACTGTGCCTGTACTGCCGTGTAGTACTGAGTGGAGTACTGTGTGTATAGTGCCGTGTAGTCCCGAGTGGAGTACAGTGCCTGTACTGCCGTGTAGTCCCGAGTGGAGTACAGTGCATGTACTGCCGTGTAGTACCTTTGGAGTACTGTGTGCATACTGCCGTGGAGTACCGATTGGAGTACAATGCCTGTACTGCCGTGTAATACCGAGTGGAGTACTGTGTGCATACTGCCGTGTAGTACTGAGTGGAGTACAGTACCTGTACTGCCGTGTCGTACCCAGTGGAGTACTGTGTGTATAGTGCCGTGTAGTACCGAGTGGAGTATAGTGCCTGTACTGCCGTGTAGTACTGAGTGGAGTACTGTGTGTATAGTGCCGTGTAGTACCGAGTGGAGTACAGTGAATGTACTGCCGTGTAGTACTGAGTGGAGTACAGTGCCTGTACTGCCGTGTAGTCCCGAGTGGAGTACAGTGCCTGTACTGCCGTGTAGTAGTGAGTGGAGTACTGTGGCTGTACTGCCGTGTAGTACTGAGTGGAGTACTATGTGTATAGTGCCGTGTAGTACCGAGTGGAGTACAGTGCCTGTACTGCCGTGTAGTACCGAGTGGAGTACAGTGCCTGTACCGCCGTGTAGTCCCGTGTGGAGTACTGTGTGCATACTGCCGTGTAGTACTGAGTGGAGTACAGTGCCTGTACTGCCGTGCAGTACCGAGTGGAGTACAGTGCCTGTACTGCCGTGTAGTACCGAGTGGAGTACTGTGTGTATACTGCCGTGTAGTACTGAGTGGAGTACAGTACCTGTACAGCCGTGTCGTACCCAGTGGAGTACTGTGTGTATAGTGCCGTGTAGTACCGAGTGGAGTACAGTGCCTGTACTGCCGTGTAGTACTGAGTGGAGGACAGTGCCTGTACTGCC
Source organism: Anabrus simplex (assembly GCF_040414725.1). Lineage (NCBI taxonomy): Eukaryota > Metazoa > Arthropoda > Insecta > Orthoptera > Tettigoniidae > Anabrus > Anabrus simplex. The sequence continues at coordinate 103,513,157 of NC_090274.1, read as the reverse complement.
GTGTAGTCCCGAGTGGAGTACAGTGCCTGTACTGCCGTGTAGTAGTGAGTGGAATACTGGGCCTGTACTGCCGTGTAGTACTGAGTGGAGTACTGTGTGTATAGTGCCGTGTAGTACCGAGTGGAGTACAGTGCCTGTACTGCCGTGTAGTACCGAGTGGGGGACTGTGTGTATACTGCCGTGTAGTACTGAATGGAGTACAGTGCCTGTACTGCCGTGTAGTAGTTAGTGGGGTACAGTGCCTGTACTGCCGTGTAGTCCCGAGTGGAGTACAGTGCCTGTACTGCCGTGTAGTAGTGAGTGGAGTACAGTGCCTGTACTGCCGTGTAGTACTGGGTGGTGTACAGTGCCTGTACTGCCGTGTAGTACCGCGTGGGGGACTGTGTGTATACTGCCGTGTAGTACCGAGTGGAGTACAGTGCCTGCACTGCCGTGTAGTACCGAGTGGAGTACTGTGTGTATAGTGCGTGTAGTACCGAGTGGAGTACTGTTTGCATACAGCCGTGTAGTACCGAGTGGAGTATTGTGTGTATAGTGCCGTGTAGTACCGAGTGGAGTACTTTGTGTATAGTGCCGTGTAGTACCGAGTGGAGTACAGTGCCTGTACTGTCGTGTAGTACTGAGTGGAGTATAATGCTTGTACTGCCGTGTAGTCCCGAGTGGAGTACAGTGCCTGTACTGCCGTGGAGTACTGAGTGGATTACAGTCCCTGTACTGCCGTGTAGTACTGGGTGGTGTACAGTGCCTGTACTGCCGTGTAGTACCGCGTGGGGAACTGTGTGTATACTGCCGTGTAGTACCGAGTGGAGTACAGTGCCTGCACTGCCGTGTAGTACCGAGTGGAGTACTTTGTGTATAGTGCCGTGTAGTACCGAGTGGAGTACAGTGCCTGTACTGTCGTGTAGTACTGAGTGGAGTATAATGCTTGTACTGCCGTGTAGTCCCGAGTGGAGTACAGTGCCTGTACTGCCGTGGAGTACTGAGTGGATTACAGTCCCTGTACTGCCGCGTAGTACTGGGTGGTGTACAGTGCCTGTACTGCCGTGTAGTACCGCGTGGGGAACTGTGTGTATACTGCCGTGTAGTACCGAGTGGAATACTGGGCCTGTACTGCCGTGTAGTACTGAGTGGAGTACTGTGTGTATAGTGCCGTGTAGTACCGAGTGGAGTACAGTGCCTGTACTGCCGTGTAGTACCGAGTGGGGGACTGTGTGTATACTGCCGTGTAGTACTGAATGGAGTACAGTGCCTGTACTGCCGTGTAGTAGTTAGTGGGGTACAGTGCCTGTACTGCCGTGTAGTCCCGAGTGGAGTACAGTGCCTGTACTGCCGTGTAGTAGTGAGTGGAGTACAGTGCCTGTACTGCCGTGCAGTACCGAGTGGAGTACAGTGCCTGTACTGCCGTGTAGTCCCGAGTGGAGTACTGTGTGTATAGTGCAGTGTAGTACTGAGTGGAGTACTGTGTGTATAGTGCCGTGTAGTATTGAGAGGAGTACAGTGCCTGTACTGCCGTGTAGTACCTATTGGAGTACTGTGTGCATGCTGCCGTCTAGTACTGAGTGGAGTACAGTGCCTGTACTGCCGTGTAGTACTGGGTGGAGTACAGTGCCTGTACTGCCGTGTAGTACCGAGTGGTGTACTGTGTGTATAGTGCTGTGTGGTACCGAGTGGAGTACAATGCCTCTACTGCCGTGTAGTACCGAGTGGAGTACTGTGTGTATAGTGCCATGTAGTACCGAGTGGAGTACAGTGCCTGCACTGCGTGTAGTACCGAGTGGAGTACAGTGTGTATAGTGCCGTCTCGTACCGAGTAGAGTACAGTGTGTATAGTGCCGTGTAGTACTGAGTGGAGTACAGTGCCTGTACTGCCGTGTAGTACCGAGTGGAGTACAGTGTGTATAGTGCCGTGTAGTTCTGAGTGGAGTACAGTGCCTGTACTGCCGTGTAGTACTGAGCGGGGTACAGTTTCTGAACTGCCGTGTAGTACAGAGTGGGGGACTGTGTGTATACTGCCGTGTAGTATTGAGTATATTACAGTGCCTGTACTGCCGTGTAGTACCGAGTGGATTACTGTGTTCATACTGCCGTGTACTACTGAGTGGAGTACAGTACCTGTACTGCCGTGTAGTACTGAGTGGGGGACTGTGTGTATACTGCCGTGTAGTACTGAGTGGAGTACAGTGCCTGTACTGCCGTGTAGTACCGAGTGGGCGACTGTGTGTATACTGCCGTGTAGTACTGAGTGGAGTACAGTGCCTGTACTGCCGTGTTGTACCGAGTGGGGGACTGTGTGTATACTGCCGTGTAGTACTGAGTGGAGTACTGTGTGTATAGTGCAGTGTAGTGCTGAGTGGAGTACAGTGCCTGTACTGCCGTGTAGTACCGAGTGGAGTACCGTGTGTATAGTGCAGTGTAGTGCTGAGTGGAGTACAGCACCTGTCATGCCGTGTAGTACTGAGTATAGTACAGTGCCTGTTCTGCCGTGTAGTACCGAGTGGGGGACTGTGTGTATACTGCCGTGTAGTATTCAGTGGGGTACAGTACCTGTACTGCCGAGTAGTCCCGAGTGGAGTACTGTGTGTTTAGTGCAGTGTAGTGCTGAGTGGAGTATAGTACCTGTACCGCCGTGTAGTACCGAGTGGGGGACTGTGTGTATACTGCCGTGTAGTACTGAGTGGAGTACAGTGTGTATAGTGCCGTGTAGTACCGAGTAGGGGACTGTGTGCATACTGCCGTGGAGTACAGTGTGGAGTACAGTGCCTGTACTGCCATGTAGTCCCGATTGGAGTACTGTGTGTATACTGCCGTGTAGTACCGAGTGGAGTACAGTGCCTGTACTGCCGTGTAGTACCGAGTGGGGTACTGTGTGTATATTGCCGTGTAGTACTGAGTGGAGTACAGTGCCTGTACTGCCGTGTAGTACCGAGTGGAGTACAGTGCGTATAGTGCCGTCTAGTACCGAGTGGAGTACAGTGTGTATATTGCCGTGTATTACTGAGTATAGTACAGTGCCTGTACTGCCGTGTAGTACCGAGTGGGGCACTGTGTGTATACAGCCGAGTAAGACTGAGTGGAGTACAGTACCTGTACTGCCGAGTAGTCTGAAGTGGAGTACTGTGTGTATAGTGCAGTGTAGTGCTGAGTGGAGTACAGTACCTGTACTGCCGTGAAGTACCGAGTGGAGGACTGTGTGTATACTACCGTGTAGTACTGAGTGGAGTACAGTGCCTGTACTGCCGTGTAGTCCCGAGTGGGGTACTGTGTGTATATTGCCGTGTAGTACTGAGTGGAGTACAGTGCCTCTACTGCCGTGTAGTACCGAGTGGAGTACAGTGCGTATAGTGCCGTCTAGTACCGAGTGGAGTACAGTGTGTATATTGCCGTGTATTACTGAGTATAGTACAGTGCCTGTACTGCCGTGTAGTACCGAGTGGGGGACTGTGTGTATACAGCCGTGTAAGACTGAGTGGAGTACAGTACCTGTACTGCCGAGTAGTCTGGAGTGGAGTACTGTGTGTATAGTGCAGTGTAGTGCTGAGTGGAGTACAGTACCTGTACTGCCGTGAAGTACCGAGTGGGGGACTGTGTGTATACTACCGTGTAGTACTGAGTGGAGTACAGTGCCTGTACTGCCGTGTAGTCCCGAGTGGAGTGATGTTTGCATACTGCCGTGTAGTACTGAGTGGAGTACAGTCCCTGTACTGCCGAATAGTCCCGTGTGGAGTACAGTGTGTATAGTGCAGTGTAGTACTGAGTGGAGTACTGTGTGTATAGAGCAGTGTAGTACTGAGTGGAGTACAGTGCCTGTACTGCCGTGTAGTACCGAGTGGGGGTTTGTGTGCATACTGCCGTGCAGTACTGAGTGGAGTACAGTGTGTATAGTGCAGTGTAGTACTGAGTGGAGTACAGTGCCTGTACTGCCGTGTTGTACCGAGTGGTGTACTGTGAGCATAGTGCCGTGTAGTACCGAGTGGAGTACTGTGTGCATACTGCCGTGTAGTACTGAGTGGAGTACAGTGCCTGTACTGCCGTGTAGTACCGTGTGGGGTACTGTGTGTATATTGCCGTGTAGTACCGAGTGGAGTACAGTGCCTGTACTGCCGTGTAGTACCGAGTGGAGTACAGTGCGTATAGTGCCGTCTAGTACCGAGTGGAGTACAGTGTGTATATTGCCGTGTATTACTGAGTATAGTACAGTGCCTGTACTGCCGTGTAGTACCGAGTTGGGGACTGTGTGTATACAGCCGTGTAAGACTGAGTGGAGTACAGTACTTGTACTGCCGAGTAGTCTGGAGTGGAGTACTGAGTGTATAGTGCAGTGTAGTGCTGAGTGGAGTACAGTACCTGTACTGCCGTGAAGTACCGAGTGGGGGACTGTGTGTATACTACCGTGTAGTACTGAGTGGAGTACAGTGCCTGTACTGCCGTGTAGTCCCGAGTGGAGTGATGTGTGCATACTGCCGTGTAGTACTGAGTGGAGTACAGTCCCTGTACTGCCGAATAGTCCCGTGTGGAGTACAGTGTGTATAGTTCAGTGTAGTACTGAGTGGAGTACTGTGTGTATAGTGCAGTGTAGTACTGAGTGGAGTACAGTGCCTGTACTGCCGTGTAGTACCGAGTGGGGGTTTGTGTGCATACTGCCGTGTAGTACTGAGTGGAGTACAGTGTGTATAGTGCAGTGTAGTACTGAGTGGACTACAGTGCCTGTACTGCCGTGTAGTACCGAGTGGGGGTTTGTGAGCATACTGCCGTGTAGTACTGAGTGGAGTACTGTGTGTATACTGCTGTGTAGTACTGAGTGGAGTACAGTGTGTATAGTGCCGTGTAGTACCGAGTGGGGGTTTGTGTGCATACTGCCGTGTAGTACTGAGTGGAGTACAGTGCCTGTACTGCCATGTTGTCCCGAGTGGAGTACTGTGTGTATACTGCCGTGCAGTACCTAGTGGAGTACAGTGCCTGTACTCCCATGTAGTACCGAGTGGAGTACTGTGTGCATACTGCCGTGTAGTACTGAGTGGAGTACAGTGCCTATACTGCCGTGTAGTACCGAGTGGAGTACTGTGTGTATAGTGCCGTGTAGTACCGAGTTTAGTACAGTGCATGTACTGCCGAGTATTACCGAGTGGAGTACTGTGTGTACAGTGCGGTGTAGTACCGAGTGGAGTACAGTGCATGTACTGCCGTGTAGTACCGAGTGGAGTACTGTGTGTATAGTGCCATGAAGTACCGAGTGGAGTACAGTGCCTGTATTGCCGTGTAGTACCGAGTGGAGTACTTTGTGTATAGTGCCGCGTAGTACCGATTGGAGTACTGTGTGCATACTGCCGTGTAGTACTGAGTGGAGTACATTACCTGTACTGCCGTGTAGTACAGAGTGGAGTACTGTGTGTATAGTGCCGTGTAGTACCGAGTGGAGTACAGTGCCTGTACTGCCGTGTAGTACTGAGTGGAGTAGAATGCTTGTACTGCCGTGTAGTCCCGAGTGGAGTACAGTGCCTGTACTGCCGTGTAGTACTGAGTGGATTACAGTCCCTGTACTGCCGTGTAGTACTGGGTGGTGTACAGTGCCTGTACTGCCGTGTAGTACCGCGTGGGGGACTGTGTGTATACTGCCGTGTAGTACCGAGTGGAGTACAGTGCCTGCACTGCCGTGTAGTACCGAGTGGAGTACTGTGTGTATAGTGCGTGTAGTACCGGGTGGAGTACTGTTTGCATACAGCCGTGTAGTACCGAGTGGAGTATTGTGTGTATAGTGCCGTGTAGTACCGAGTGGAGTACAGTGCATGTACTGCCGTGTAGTACCGAGTGGAGTACTGTGTGTATAGTGCGGTGTAGTACCGAGTGGAGTACAGTGCATGTACTGCCGTGTAGTACCGAGTGGAGTACTGTGTGTATACTGCCGTGTAGTACCGAGTGGAGTACAGTGCCTGTACTGCCGTGTAGTCCTGAGTGGAGTACAGAGCCTGTACTGCCGTGTAGTAGTGAGTGGATTACTGTGTGTATAGTGCCGTGTAGTAACGAGTGGAGTACAGTGCGTGTACTGCCGTGTAGTACTGAGTGGGGTACAGTGCCTGTACTGCCGTGTAGTACTGAGTGGAGTACAGTGCCTGTACTTCCGTGTAGTCCCGAATGTGGTACTGTGTGTATAGTGCCGTGTAGTACCGAGTGGAGTACCGTGCCTGTACTGCCGTGTAGTACCGTGTGGAGTACTGTGTGTATAGTGCCGTGTAGAACCGAGTGGAGTACAGTGCCTCTACTGCCGTGTAGTACTGAGTGGAGTACAGTGCCTGTAATGCCGTGTAGTACCGAGTGGAGTACTGTGTGTATAGTGCCGTGTAGTACCGAGTGGAGTACAGTGGGTGTACTGCCGTGTAGTACTGAGTGGAGTACAGTGCCTGTACTGTCGTGTAGTACTGAGTGGAGTACAGTGCCTGTACTGCCGTGTAGTACTGAGTGGAGTACTGTGTGTATAGTGCCGTGTGGTACCGAGTGGATTAAAGTGCCTGTACTGCCGTGTAGTACTGAGTGGAGTACAGTGCCCGTACTGCCGTGTAGTACTGAGTGGAGTACAGTGAGTGTACTGCCGTGTAGTCCCGAGTGGAGTACAGTGCCTGTACTGCCGTGTAGTACTGAGTGGAGTACTGTGTGTATAGTGCCGTGTAGTAACGAGTGGAGTACAGTGCCTGTACTGCCGTGTAGTACTGAGTGGAGTACAGTGCCTGTACTGCCGTGGAGTACTGAGTGGAGTACAGTGCCTCTACTTCCGTGTAGTCCCGAAAGGGGTACTGTGTGTATAGTGCCGTGTAGTACCGAGTGGAGTACTGTGTGTATAGTGCCGTGTAGAACCGAGTGGAGTACAGTGCCTCTACTGCCGTGTAGAACTGAGTGGAGTATAGTGCCTGTAATGCCGTGTAGTACCGAGTGGAGTACTGTTTGTATAGTGCCGTGTAGTACCGAGTGGAGTACAGTGCCTGTACTGCCGTGTAGTACTGAGTGGAGTACAGTGCCTGTACTGCCGTGTAGTCCCGAGTGGAGTACAGTGAATGTACTGCCATGTAGTATTGATTGGAGTACAGTGCCTGTACTGCCGTGTAGTACCGAGTGGAGTACATTGCTTGTACTGTCGTGTAGTACTGAGTTTTGTACAGTGTCTGTACTGCCGTGTAGTGCCGAGTGGAGTACTGTGTGTATAGTGCAGTGTAGTACTGAGTGGATTACAGTGCATGTACTGCCGTGTAATCCCGAGTGGAGTACTGTGTGCATACTGCCGTGTAGTACTGAGTGGAGTACAGTGCCTGTACTGCCGTGTAGTACCGAGTGGAGTACAGTGCCTGTACTGCCGTGCAGTACCGAGTGGAGTACATTGCCTGTACTGCCGTGCGGTCCCGAGTTGAGTATTGTGTGTATAGTGCAGTGTAGTACTGAGTGGAGTACTGTGTGTATAGTGCCGTGTAGTACTGAGTGGAGTACAGTGCCTGTACTGCCGTGTAGCACCGAGTGGAGTACTGTGTGCATACTGCCGTGTAGTACTGAGTGGAGTACAGTGCCTGTACTGCCGTGTAGTACTCAGTGAAGTGCAGTGCCCGTACTGCCGTGTAGTACTGAGTGGAGTACAGTGCCTGTACTGCCGTGTAGTACCGAGTGGAGTACAGTGCCTGTACTGCGTGTAGTACCGAGTGGAGTACTGTGTGTATAGTGCCGTGTAGTACCGAGTGGAGTACAGTGCCTGTACTGCCGTGTAGTACTGAGTGGAGTACAGTGTGTATAGTGCCGTGTAGTACCGAGTGGAGTACCGTGCCTGTATTGCCGTGTAGTACCGAGTGGAGTACTGTGTGTATAGTGCCGTGTAGAACCGAGTGGAGTAGAGTGCCTCTACTGCCGTGTAGTACTGAGTGGAGTATAGTACCTGTAATGCCGTGTAGTACCGAGTGGAGTACTGTTTGTATAGTGCCGTGTAGTCCCGAGTGGATTACAGTGCCTGTACTGCCGTGTAGTACTGAGTGGAGTACTGTGTGTATAGTGCCGTGTAGTACCGAGTGGAGTACCGTGCCTGTACTGCCGTGTAGTACCGAGTGGAGTACAGTGCCTGTACTGCCGTGTAGTACCGAGTGGAGTACAGTGTGTATAGTGCCGTCTAGTACCGAGTGGAATACAGTGTGTATACTGCCGTGTAGTACTGAGTGGAGTACAGTGCCTGTACTGCCGTGTAGTACCGAGTGGAGTACAGTGTGTATAGTGCCGTGTAGTACCGAGTGGAGTACAGTGCCTGTACTGCCGTGTAGTACTGAGTGGAGTACATTGCCTGTACTGCCGTGTAGTACCGAGTGGGTGAATGTGTGCATACTGCCGTGTAGTACTGAGTATAGTACAGTGCCTGTACTGCCGTGTAGTACCGAGTGGAGCACTGTGTGCATACTGCCGTGTAGTACTGAGTGGAGTACAGTACCTGTACTGCCATGTAGTACCGAGTGGGGGACTAAGTGTATACTGCCGTGTAGTACTGAGTGGAGTACTGTGTGTATAGTGCAGTGTAGTGCTGAGTGGAGTACAGTACCTGTACTGCCGTGTAGTACTGAGTATAGTACATTGCCTGTACTGCCTTGTAGTACTGAGTGGAGTACAGTGTGTTTAGTGCCTTGTAGTACCGAGTGGGTGAATGTGTGCATACTGCCGTGTAGTACTGAGTGGAGTACAGTGCCAGTACTGCCATGTAGTGCCGAGTGGAGTACTGTGTGTATAGTGCCGTGTAGTACCGAGTGGAGTACAGTGCATGTACTGTCGTGTATTACCGAGTGGAGTACTGTGTGTTTAGTGCGGTGTAGTACCGAGTGGAGTACAGTGCATGTACTGCCGTGTAGTACCGAGTGGAGTATGTGTGTATAGTGCCGTGTAGTACCGAGAGGAGTACAGTGCCTTTATTGCCGTGTAGTACCGAGTGGAGTACTGTGTGTATAGTGCCGTGTAGTACAGAGTGGAGTACTGTGTGCATGCTGCCGTGTAGTACTGAGTGGAGAACAGTACCTGTACTGCCGTGTAGTACCGAGTGGAGTACTGTGTGTATAGTGCCGTGTAGTACCGAGTGGAGTACAGTGCCTGTACTGCCGTGTAGTACTGCTTGGAGTACAGTGCCTGTACTGCCGTGTAGTCTCGAGTGGAGTACAGTGCCTGTACTGCCGTGTAGTAGATAGTGGAGTACTGTGCCTGTACTGCCGTGTAGTACAGAGCGGAGTACTGTGTGTATAGTGCCGTGTAGTACCGAGTGGAATACAGTGGGTGTACTGCCGTGTAGTACTGAGTGGAGTACAGTGCCTGTACTGCCGTGTAGTACTGAGTGGGGTACAGTGCCTGTATTGCCGTGTAGTCCCGAGTGGAGTAGAGTGCCTGTACTGCCGTGTAGTACTGAGTGGAGTACTGTATGTATAGTGCCGTGTAGTACCGTGTGGAGTACAGTGCCTGTACTCCCTTGTAGTACTGAGTGGATTGCAGTGCCTGTACTGCCGTGTAGTATTGAGTGGAGTACATTGCCTGTACTGCCGTGTAGTACTGAGTGGAGTACAGTGCCTGTAATCCGTGTAGTACTGAGTGGAGTACTGTGTGTATAGTGCCGTGAAGTACCGAGTTGAGTACAGTGCCTGTACTCCCTTGTAGTACTGAGTGGATTCCAGTGCCTGTACTGCCGTGTAGTACTGAGTGGAGTACAGCTCCTGTACTGCCGTGTAGTACCGAGTGGAGTACAGTGCCTGTACTGCCGTATAGTACTGAGTGTAGTACAGTGCCTGTACTCCCGTGTAGTCCCGAGTGGATTACTGTGTGTATAGTGCCGTGTAGTACTGAGTGGAGTACAGTGCCTGTACTGCCGTGTAGTCCGGAATGGAGTACAGTGCCTGTACTGCCGTGTAGTCCCGAGTGGAGTACTGTGTGTATAGTGCCGTGTAGTACCGAGTGGAGTACAGTGCCTGTACTGCCGTGTAGTAGTAAGTGGAGTACAGTGCCTGTACTACCGTGTAGTCCCGAGTGGAGTACTGTGTGTTTAGTGCAGTGTAGTACTGAGTGGTGTCCAGTGCCTGTACTGCCGTGTAGTACTGAGTGGATTACAGTGCCTGTACTGCCGTGTAGTACTGGGTGGAGTACAGTGCCTGTACTGCCGTGTAGTACCGCGTGGGGGACTGTGTGTATACTGCCGTGTAGTACTGAGTGGAGTACAGTGCCTGTACTGCCGTGTAGTACCGAGTGGAGTATTGTGTGTATAGTGCCGTTTAGTACCGAGTGGAGTACAGTGCATGTACTGCCGTGTTGTACCGAGTGGAGTACTGTGTGTATAGTGCGGTGTAGTACCGAGTGGAGTACAGTGCATGTACTGCCGTGTAGTACTGAGTGGAGTACAGTACCTGTACTGCCGTGTAGTACCGAGTGGAGTACTGTGTGTATAGTGCCGTGTAGTACCGAGTGGAGTACAGTGCCCGTACTGCCGTGTAGTACTGAGTGGAGTAGAGTGCCTGTACTGCCGTGTAGTCCCGAGTGGAGTACAGTGCCTGTACTGCCGTGTAGTAGTGAGTGGAGTACTGTGCCTGTACTGCCGTGTAGTACTGAGTGGAGTACTGTGTGTATAGTGCCGTGTAGTACCCAGTGGAGTACAGTGGCTGTACTGCCGTGTAGTACTGAGTGGAGTACACTACCTGTACTGCCGTGTAGTCCCTAGTGGAGTACAGTGCCTGTACTGCCGTGTAGTACTGAGTGGAGTACTGTGTGTATAGTGCCGAGTAGTACCGAGTGGAGTACAGTGTCTGTACTGCCGTGTAGTACTGAGTGGAGTACAGTGCCTGTACTGAAGTGTAGTACTGAGTGGAGTAGAGTACCTGTACTGCCGTGTAGTACCGAGTGGAGTACTGTGCGTATAGTGCCGTGTAGTTCCGAGTGGAGTACAGTGCCTGTACTGCCATATAGTCCCGAGTGGAGTACAGTGCCTGTACTGCCGTGTAGTACTGAGTGGAGTACTGTGTGTATAGAGCCGTGTAGTACCGAGTGGAGTACAGTGCCTGTACTGCCGTGTAGTACTGAGTGGAGTACAGTGCCTGTACTGCCCTTAAGTACTGAGTGGAGTACACTGCCTGTACTGCCGTGTAGTCCCGAATGGAGTACTGTGTGTATAGTGCCGTGTAGTACCGAGTGGAGTACAGTGCCTGTACTGCCGTGTAGTACCGAGTGGAGTACTGTGTGTATAGTGGCGTGTAGTACCGAGTGGAGTACAGTGCCTGTACTGCCGTGTAGTCTGAGTGGAGTACAGTGCCTGTACTGCCGTGTAGTACTGAGTGGAGTATAATGCTTGTACTGCCGTGTAGTCCCGAGTGGAGTACAGTGCCTGTACTGCCGTGGAGTACTGAGTGGATTACAGTCCCTGTACTGCCGTGTAGTACTGGGTGGTGTACACTGCCTGTACTGCCGTGTAGTACCGCGTGGGGAACTGTGTGTATACTGCCGTGTAGTACCGAGTGGAGTACAGTGCCTGCACTGCCGTGTAGTACCGAGTGGAGTACTGTGTGTATAGTGCGTGTAGTACCGAGTGGAGTACTGTTTGCATACAGCCGTGTAGTACCGAGTGGAGTATTGTGTGTATAGTGCCGTGTAGTACAGAGTGGAGTACTGTGCCTGTACTGCCGTGTAGTACTGAGTGGAGTACAGTGCCTGTACTGCCGTGTAGTCCCGAGTGGAGTACAGTGCTTGTACTGCCGTGTAGTACTGAGTGAAGTACAGGGCCTGTACTGCCGTGTAGTGCCGAGTGGAGTACTGTGTGTATAGTGCAGTGTAGTACTGAGTGGAGTACAGTGCATGTACTGCCGTGTAGTACCGTGTGGAGTACAGTGCCTGTACTGCCGTGTAGTCCCGTGTGGAGTACTGTGAGCATACTGCCGTGTAGTACTGAGTGGAGTACAGTGCCTGTACTGCCGTGCAGTACCGAGTGGAGTACAGTGCCTGTACTGCCGTGTAGTCCCGAGTGGAGTACTGTGTGTATAGTGCAGTGTAGTACTGAGTGGAGTACTGTGTGTATAGTGCCGTGTAGTATTGAGAGGAGTACAGTGCCTGTACTGCCGTGTAGTACCTATTGGAGTACTGTGTGCATGCTGCCGTGTAGTACTGAGTGGAGTACAGTGCCTGTACTGCCGTGTAGTACTGGGTGGAGTACAGTGCCTGTACTGCCGTGTAGTACCGAGTGGTGTACTGTGTGTATAGTGCTGTGTGGTACCGAGTGGAGTACAATGCCTCTACTGCCGTGTAGTTCCGAGTGGAGTACTGTGTGTATAGTGCCGTGTAGTACCGAGTGGAGTACAGTGCCTGCACTGCGTGTAGTACCGAGTGGAGTACAGTGTGTATAGTGCCGTCTCGTACCGAGTAGAGTACAGTGTGTATAGTGCCGTGTAGTACTGAGTGGAGTACAGTGCCTGTACTGCCGTGTAGTACCGAGTGGAGTACAGTGTGTATAGTGCCGTGTAGTTCTGAGTGGAGTACAGTGCCTGTACTGCCGTGTAGTACTGAGCGGGGTACAGTTTCTGAACTGCCGTGTAGTACAGAGTGGGGGACTGTGTGTATACTGCCGTGTAGTATTGAGTATATTACAGTGCCTGTACTGCCGTGTAGTACCGAGTGGATTACTGTGTTCATACTGCCGTGTACTACTGAGTGGAGTACAGTACCTGTACTGCCGTGTAGTACTGAGTGGGGGACTGTGTGTATACTGCCGTGTAGTACTGAGTGGAGTACAGTGCCTGTACTGCCGTGTAGTACCGAGTGGGCGACTGTGTGTATACTGCCGTGTAGTACTGAGTGGAGTACAGTGCCTGTACTGCCGTGTTGTACCGAGTGGGGGACTGTGTGTATACTGCCGTGTAGTACTGAGTGGAGTACTGTGTGTATAGTGCAGTGTAGTGCTGAGTGGAGTACAGTGCCTGTACTGCCGTGTAGTACCGAGTGGAGTACCGTGTATATAGTGCAGTGTAGTGCTGAGTGGAGTACAGCACCTGTCATGCCGTGTAGTACTGAGTATAGTACAGTGCCTGTTCTGCCGTGTAGTACCGAGTGGGGGACTGTGTGTATACTGCCGTGTAGTATTGAGTGGAGTACAGTACCTGTACTGCCGAGTAGTCCCGAGTGGAGTACTGTGTGTTTAGTGCAGTGTAGTGCTGAGTGGAGTATAGTACCTGTACCGCCGTGTAGTACCGAGTGGGGGACTGTGTGTATACTGCCGTGTAGTACTGAGTGGAGTACAGTGTGTATAGTGCCGTGTAGTACCGAGTAGGGGACTGTGTGCATACTGCCGTGGAGTACAGAGTGGAGTACAGTGCCTGTACTGCCATGTAGTCCCGATTGGAGTACTGTGTGTATACTGCCGTGTAGTACCGAGTGGAGTACAGTGCCTGTACTGCCGTGTAGTACCGAGTGGGGTACTGTGTGTATATTGCCGTGTAGTACTGAGTGGAGTACAGTGCCTGTACTGCCGTGTAGTACCGAGTGGAGTACAGTGCGTATAGTGCCGTCTAGTACCGAGTGGAGTACAGTGTGTATATTGCCGTGTATTACTGAGTATAGTACAGTGCCTGTACTGCCGTGTAGTACCGAGTGGGGGACTGTGTGTATACAGCCGAGTAAGACTGAGTGGAGTACAGTACCTGTACTGCCGAGTAGTCTGGAGTGGAGTACTGTGTGTATAGTGCAGTGTAGTGCTGAGTGGAGTACAGTACCTGTACTGCCGTGAAGTACCGAGTGGGGGACTGTGTGTATACTACCGTGTAGTACTGAGTGGAGTACAGTGCCTGTACTGCCGTGTAGTCCCGAGTGGGGTACTGTGTGTATATTGCCGTGTAGTACTGAGTGGAGTACAGTGCCTGTACTGCCGTGTAGTACCGAGTGGAGTACAGTGCGTATAGTGCCGTCTAGTACCGAGTGGAGTACAGTGTGTATATTGCCGTGTATTACTGAGTATAGTACAGTGCCTGTACTGCCGTGTAGTACCGAGTGGGGGACTGTGTGTATACAGCCGTGTAAGACTGAGTGGAGTACAGTACCTGTACTGCCGAGTAGTCTGGAGTGGAGTACTGTGTGTATAGTGCAGTGTAGTGCTGAGTGGAGTACAGTACCTGTACTGCCGTGAAGTACCGAGTGGGGGACTGTGTGTATACTACCGTGTAGTACTGAGTGGAGTACAGTGCCTGTACTGCCGTGTAGTCCCGAGTGGAGTGATGTGTGCATACTGCCGTGTAGTACTGAGTGGAGTACAGTCCCTGTACTGCCGAATAGTCCCGTGTGGAGTACAGTGTGTATAGTGCAGTGTAGTACTGAGTGGAGTACTGTGTGTATAGTGCAGTGTAGTACTGAGTGGAGTACAGTGCCTGTACTGCCGTGTAGTACCGAGTGGGGGTTTGTGTGCATACTGCCGTGTAGTACTGAGTGGAGTACAGTGTGTATAGTGCAGTGTAGTACTGAGTGGAGTACAGTGCCTGTACTGCCGTGTTGTACCGAGTGGTGTACTGTGAGCATAGTGCCGTGTAGTACCGAGTGGAGTACTGTGTGCATACTGCCGTGTAGTACTGAGTGGAGTACAGTGCCTGTACTGCCGTGTAGTACCGTGTGGGGTACTGTGTGTATATTGCCGTGTAGTACCGAGTGGAGTACAGTGCCTGTACTGCCGTGTAGTACCGAGTGGAGTACAGTGCGTATAGTGCCGTCTAGTACCGAGTGGAGTACAGTGTGTATATTGCCGTGTATTACTGAGTATAGTACAGTGCCTGTACTGCCGTGTAGTACCGAGTGGGGGACTGTGTGTATACAGCCGTGTAAGACTGAGTGGAGTACAGTACTTGTACTGCCGAGTAGTCTGGAGTGGAGTACTGAGTGTATAGTGCAGTGTAGTGCTGAGTGGAGTACAGTACCTGTACTGCCGTGAAGTACCGAGTGGGGGACTGTGTGTATACTACCGTGTAGTACTGAGTGGAGTACAGTGCCTGTACTGCCGTGTAGTCCCGAGTGGAGTGATGTGTGCATACTGCCGTGTAGTACTGAGTGGAGTACAGTCCCTGTACTGCCGAATAGTCCCGTGTGGAGTACAGTGTGTATAGTGCAGTGTAGTACTGAGTGGAGTACTGTGTGTATAGTGCAGTGTAGTACTGAGTGGAGTACAGTGCCTGTACTGCCGTGTAGTACCGAGTGGGGGTTTGTGTGCATACTGCCGTGTAGTACTGAGTGGAGTACAGTGTGTATAGTGCAGTGTAGTACTGAGTGGAGTACAGTGCCTGTACTGCCGTGTAGTACCGAGTGGGGGTTTGTGAGCATACTGCCGTGTAGTACTGAGTGGAGTACAGTGCCTATACTGCCGTGTAGTACCGAGTGGAGTACTGTGTGTATAGTGCCGTGTAGTACCGAGTTTAGTACAGTGCATGTACTGCCGAGTATTACCGAGTGGAGTACTGTGTGTACAGTGCGGTGTAGTACCGAGTGGAGTACAGTGCATGTACTGCCGTGTAGTACCGAGTGGAGTACTGTGTGTATAGTGCCGTGTAGTACCGAGTGGAGTACAGTGGGTGTACTGCCGTGTAGTACTGAGTGGAGTACAGTGCCTGTACTGTCGTGTAGTACTGAGTGGAGTACAGTGCCTGTACTGCCGTGTAGTACTGAGTGGAGTACTGTGTGTATAGTGCCGTGTGGTACCGAGTGGATTAAAGTGCCTGTACTGCCGTGTAGTACTGAGTGGAGTACAGTGCCCGTACTGCCGTGTAGTACTGAGTGGAGTACAGTGAGTGTACTGCCGTGTAGTCCCGAGTGGAGTACAGTGCCTGTACTGCCGTGTAGTACTGAGTGGAGTACTGTGTGTATAGTGCCGTGTAGTAACGAGTGGAGTACAGTGCCTGTACTGCCGTGTAGTACTGAGTGGAGTACAGTGCCTGTACTGCCGTGGAGTACTGAGTGGAGTACAGTGCCTCTACTTCCGTGTAGTCCCGAAAGGGGTACTGTGTGTATAGTGCCGTGTAGTACCGAGTGGAGTACTGTGTGTATAGTGCCGTGTAGAACCGAGTGGAGTACAGTGCCTCTACTGCCGTGTAGAACTGAGTGGAGTATAGTGCCTGTAATGCCGTGTAGTACCGAGTGGAGTACTGTTTGTATAGTGCCGTGTAGTACCGAGTGGAGTACAGTGCCTGTACTGCCGTGTAGTACTGAGTGGAGTACAGTGCCTGTACTGCCGTGTAGTCCCGAGTGGAGTACAGTGAATGTACTGCCATGTAGTATTGATTGGAGTACAGTGCCTGTACTGCCGTGTAGTACCGAGTGGAGTACATTGCTTGTACTGTCGTGTAGTACTGAGTTTTGTACAGTGTCTGTACTGCCGTGTAGTGCCGAGTGGAGTACTGTGTGTATAGTGCAGTGTAGTACTGAGTGGATTACAGTGCATGTACTGCCGTGTAATCCCGAGTGGAGTACTGTGTGCATACTGCCGTGTAGTACTGAGTGGAGTACAGTGCCTGTACTGCCGTGTAGTACCGAGTGGAGTACAGTGCCTGTACTGCCGTGTAGTACCGAGTGGAGTACATTGCCTGTACTGCCGTGCGGTCCCGAGTTGAGTATTGTGTGTATAGTGCAGTGTAGTACTGAGTGGAGTACTGTGTGTATAGTGCCGTGTAGTACTGAGTGGAGTACAGTGCCTCTACTGCCGTGTAGCACCGAGTGGAGTACTGTGTGCATACTGCCGTGTAGTACTGAGTGGAGTACAGTGCCTGTACTGCCGTGTAGTACTCAGTGGAGTGCAGTGCCTGTACTGCCGTGTAGTACTGATTGGAGTACAGTGCCTGTACTGCCGTGTAGTACCGAGTGGAGTACAGTGCCTGTACTGCGTGTAGTACCGAGTGGAGTACTGTGTGTATAGTGCCGTGTAGTACCGAGTGGAGTACAGTGCCTGTACTGCCGTGTAGTACTGAGTGGAGTACAGTGTGTATAGTGCCGTGTAGTACCGAGTGGAGTACCTTGCCTGTATTGCCGTGTAGTACCGAGTGGAGTACTGTGTGTATAGTGCCGTGTAGAACCGAGTGGAGTAGAGTGCCTCTACTGCCGTGTAGTACTGAGTGGAGTATAGTACCTGTAATGGCGTGTAGTACCGAGTGGAGTACTGTTTGTATAGTGCCGTGTAGTACCGAGTGGAGTACAGTGCCTGTACTGCCGTGTAGTACTGAGTGGAGTACAGTGCCGGTACTGCCGTGTAGTACCGAGTGGAGTACTCTGTGTATAGTGCCGTGTAGTACCGTGTGGAGTACTGTGGGTGTACTGCCGTGTTGTACTGTGTGGAGTATAGTGCCTGTGCTGCCGAGTAGTACTGAGTGGAGTACAGTGCCTGTACTGCCGTGTAGTCCCGAGTGGATTACAGTGCCTGTACTGCCGTGTAGTACTGAGTGGAGTACTGTGTGTATAGTGCCGTGTAGTACCGAGTGGAGTACCGTGCCTGTACTGCCGTGTAGTACCGAGTGGAGTACAGTGCCGGTACTGCCGTGTAGTACCGAGTGGAGTACTCTGTGTATAGTGCCGTGTAGTACCGTGTGGAGTACTGTGGGTGTACTGCCGTGTAGTACTGAGTGGAGTACAGTGCCTGTACTGCCGTGTAGTACCGAGTGGAGTACAGTGCGTATAGTGCCGTCTAGTACCGAGTGGAGTACAGTGTGTATATTACCGTGTATTACTGAGTATAGTACAGTGCCTGTACGGCCGTGTAGTACCGAGTGGGGGACTGTGTGTATACAGCCGAGTAAGACTGAGTGGAGTACAGTACCTGTACTGCCGAGTAGTCTGGAGTGGAGTACTGTGTGTATAGTGCAGTGTAGTGCTGAGTGGAGTACAGTACCTGTACTGCCGTGAAGTACCGAGTGGGGGACTGTGTGTATACTACCGTGTAGTACTGAGTGGAGTACAGTGCCTGTACTGCCGTGTAGTCCCGAGTGGGGTACTGTGTGTATATTGCCGTGTAGTACTGAGTGGAGTACAGTGCCTGTACTGCCGTGTAGTACCGAGTGGAGTACAGTGCGTATAGTGCCGTCTAGTACCGAGTGGAGTACAGTGTGTATATTGCCGTGTATTACTGAGTATAGTACAGTGCCTGTACTGCCGTGTAGTACCGAGTGGGGGACTGTGTGTATACAGCCGTGTAAGACTGAGTGGAGTACAGTACCTGTACTGCCGAGTAGTCTGGAGTGGAGTACTGTGTGTATAGTGCAGTGTAGTACTGAGTGGAGTACAGTGCCTGTACTGCCGTGTTGTACCGAGTGGTGTACTGTGAGCATAGTGCCGTGTAGTACCGAGTGGAGTACTGTGTGCATACTGCCGTGTAGTACTGAGTGGAGTACAGTGCCTGTACTGCCGTGTAGTACCGTGTCGGGTACTGTGTGTATATTGCCGTGTAGTACCGAGTGGAGTACAGTGCCTGTACTGCCGTGTAGTACCGAGTGGAGTACAGTGCGTATAGTGCCGTCTAGTACCGAGTGGAGTACAGTGTGTATATTGCCGTGTATTACTGAGTATAGTACAGTGCCTGTACTGCCGTGTAGTACCGAGTGGGGGACTGTGTGTATACAGCCGTGTAAGACTGAGTGGAGTACAGTACTTGTACTGCCGAGTAGTCTGGAGTGGAGTACTGAGTGTATAGTGCAGTGTAGTGCTGAGTGGAGTACAGTACCTGTACTGCCGTGAAGTACCGAGTGGGGGACTGTGTGTATACTACCGTGTAGTACTGAGTGGAGTACAGTGCCTGTACTGCCGTGTAGTCCCGAGTGGAGTGATGTGTGCATACTGCCGTGTAGTACTGAGTGGAGTACAGTCCCTGTACTGCCGAATAGTCCCGTGTGGAGTACAGTGTGTATAGTGCAGTGTAGTACTGAGTGGAGTACTGTGTGTATAGTGCAGTGTAGTACTGAGTGGAGTACAGTGCCTGTACTGCCGTGTAGTACCGAGTGGGGGTTTGTGTGCATACTGCCGTGTAGTACTGAGTGGAGTACAGTGTGTATAGTGCAGTGTAGTACTGAGTGGAGTACAGTGCCTGTACTGCCGTGTAGTACCGAGTGGGGGTTTGTGAGCATACTGCCGTGTAGTACTGAGTGGAGTACTGTGTGTATACTGCTGTGTAGTACTGAGTGGAGTACAGTGTGTATAGTGCCGTGTAGTACCGAGTGGGGGTTTGTGTGCATACTGCCGTGTAGTACTGAGTGGAGTACAGTGCCTGTACTGCCATGTTGTCCCGAGTGGAGTACTGTGTGTATACTGCCGTGCAGTACCTAGTGGAGTACAGTGCCTGTACTCCCATGTAGTACCGAGTGGAGTACTGTGTGCATACTGCCGTGTAGTACTGAGTGGAGTACAGTGCCTATACTGCCGTGTAGTACCGAGTGGAGTACTGTGTGTATAGTGCCGTGTAGTACCGAGTTTAGTACAGTGCATGTACTGCCGAGTATTACCGAGTGGAATACTGTGTGTACAGTGCGGTGTAGTACCGAGTGGAGTACAGTGCATGTACTGCCGTGTAGTACCGAGTGGAGTACTGTGTGTATAGTGCCATGAAGTACCGAGTGGAGTACAGTGCCTGTATTGCCGTGTAGTACCGAGTGGAGTACTTTGTGTATAGTGCCGCGTAGTACCGATTGGAGTACTGTGTGCATACTGCCGTGTAGTACTGAGTGGAGTACATTACCTGTACTGCCGTGTAGTACAGAGTGGAGTACTGTGTGTATAGTGCCGTGTAGTACCGAGTGGAGTACAGTGCCTGTACTGCCGTGTAGTACTGAGTGGAGTAGAATGCTTGCACTGCCGTGTAGTCCCGAGTGGAGTACAGTGCCTGTACTGCCGTGTAGTACTGAGTGGATTACAGTCCCTGTACTGCCGTGTAGTACTGGGTGGTGTACAGTGCCTGTACTGCCGTGTAGTACCGCGTGGGGGACTGTGTGTATACTGCCGTGTAGTACCGAGTGGAGTACAGTGCCTGCACTGCCGTGTAGTACCGAGTGGAGTACTGTGTGTATAGTGCGTGTAGTACCGAGTGGAGTACTGTTTGCATACAGCCGTGTAGTACCGACTGGAGTATTGTGTGTATAGTGCCGTGTAGTACCGAGTGGAGTACAGTGCATGTACTGCCGTGTAGTACCGAGTGGAGTACTGTGTGTATAGTGCGGTGTAGTACCGAGTGGAGTACAGTGCATGTACTGCCGTGTAGTACCGAGTGGAGTACTGTGTGTATACTGCCGTGTAGTACCGAGTGGAGTACAGTGCCTGTACTGCCGTGTAGTCCTGAGTGGAGTACAGAGCCTGTACTGCCGTGTAGTAGTGAGTGGATTACTGTGTGTATAGTGCCGTGTAGTAACGAGTGGAGTACAGTGCGTGTACTGCCGTGTAGTACTGAGTGGGGTACAGTGCCTGTACTGCCGTGTAGTACTGAGTGGAGTACAGTGCCTGTACTTCCGTGTAGTCCCGAATGTGGTACTGTGTGTATAGTGCCGTGTAGTACCGAGTGGAGTACCGTGCCTGTACTGCCGTGTAGTACCGAGTGGAGTAATGTGTGTATAGTGCCGTGTAGAACCGAGTGGAGTACAGTGCCTCTACTGCCGTGTAGTACTGAGTGGAGTACAGTGCCTGTAATGCCGTGTAGTACCGAGTGGAGTACTGTGTGTATAGTGCCGTGTAGTACCGAGTGGAGTACAGTGGGTGTACTGCCGTGTAGTACTGAGTGGAGTACAGTGCCTGTACTGTCGTGTAGTACTGAGTGGAGTACAGTGCCTGTACTGCCGTGTAGTACTGAGTGGAGTACTGTGTGTATAGTGCCGTGTGGTACCGAGTGGATTAAAGTGCCTGTACTGCCGTGTAGTACTGAGTGGAGTACAGTGCCCGTACTGCCGTGTAGTACTGAGTGGAGTACAGTGAGTGTACTGCCGTGTAGTCCCGAGTGGAGTACAGTGCCTGTACTGCCGTGTAGTACTGAGTGGAGTACTGTGTGTATAGTGCCGTGTAGTAACGAGTGGAGTACAGTGCCTGTACTGCCGTGTAGTACTGAGTGGAATACAGTGCCTGTACTGCCGTGGAGTACTGAGTGGAGTACAGTGCCTCTACTTCCGTGTAGTCCCGAAAGGGGTACTGTGTGTATAGTGCCGTGTAGTACCGAGTGGAGTACTGTGTGTATAGTGCCGTGTAGAACCGAGTGGAGTACAGTGCCTCTACTGCCGTGTAGAACTGAGTGGAGTATAGTGCCTGTAATGCCGTGTAGTACCGAGTGGAGTACTGTTTGTATAGTGCCGTGTAGTACCGAGTGGAGTACAGTGCCTGTACTGCCGTGTAGTACTGAGTGGAGTACATTGCCTGTACTGCCGTGTAGTCCCGAGTGGAGTACAGTGAATGTACTGCCATGTAGTATTGATTGGAGTACAGTGCCTGTACTGCCGTGTAGTACCGAGTGGAGTACATTGCTTGTACTGTCGTGTAGTACTGAGTTTTGTACAGTGTCTGTACTGCCGTGTAGTGCCGAGTGGAGTACTGTGTGTATAGTGCAGTGTAGTACTGAGTGGATTACAGTGCATGTACTGCCGTGTAATCCCGAGTGGAGTACTGTGTGCATACTGCCGTGTAGTACTGAGTGGAGTACAGTGCCTGTACTGCCGTGTAGTACCGAGTGGAGTACAGTGCTGTACTGCCGTGTAGTACCGAGTGGAGTACATTGCCTGTACTGCCGTGCGGTCCCGAGTTGAGTATTGTGTGTATAGTGCAGTGTAGTACTGAGTGGAGTACTGTGTGTATAGTGCCGTGTAGTACTGAGTGGAGTACAGTGCCTGTACTGCCGTGTAGCACCGAGTGGAGTACTGTGTGCATACTGCCGTGTAGTACTGAGTGGAGTACAGTGCCTGTACTGCCGTGTAGTACTCAGTGGAGTGCAGTGCCTGTACTGCCGTGTAGTACTGAGTGGAGTACAGTGCCTGTACTGCCGTGTAGTACCGAGTGGAGTACAGTGCCTGTACTGCGTGTAGTACCGAGTGGAGTACTGTGTGTATAGTGCCGTGTAGTACCGAGTGGAGTACAGTGCCTGTACTGCCGTGTAGTACTGAGTGGAGTACAGTGTGTATAGTGCCGTGTAGTACCGAGTGGAGTACGGTGCCTGTATTGCCGTGTAGTACCGAGTGGAGTACTGTGTGTATAGTGCCGTGTAGAACCGAGTGGAGTAGAGTGCCTCTACTGCCGTGTAGTACTGAGTGGAGTATAGTACCTGTAATGCCGTGTAGTACCGAGTGGAGTACTGTTTGTATAGTGCCGTGTAGTACCGAGTGGAGTACAGTGCCTGTACTGCCGTGTAGTACTGAGTGGAGTACAGTGCCGGTACTGCCGTGTAGTACCGAGTGGAGTACTCTGTGTATAGTGCCGTGTAGTACCGTGTGGAGTACTGTGGGTGTACTGCCGTGTAGTACTGTGTGGAGTATAGTGCCTGTGCTGCCGAGTAGTACTGAGTGGAGTACAGTGCCTGTACTGCCGTGTAGTCCCGAGTGGATTACAGTGCCTGTACTGCCGTGTAGTACTGAGTGGAGTACTGTGTGTATAGTGCCGTGTAGTACCGAGTGGAGTACCGTGCCTGTACTGCCGTGTAGTACCGAGTGGAGTACAGTGCCTGTACTGCCGTGTAGTACCGAGTGGAGTACAGTGTGTATAGTGCCGTCTAGTACCGAGTGGAGTACAGTGTGTATACTGCCGTGTAGTACTGAGTGGAGTACAGTGCCTGTACTGCCGTGTAGTACCGAGTGGAGTACAGTGTGTATAGTGCGGTGTAGTACCGAGTGGAGTACAGTGCCTGTACTGCCGTGTAGTACTGAGTGGAGTACATTGCCTGTACTGCCGTGTAGTACCGAGTGGGTGAATGTGTGCATACTGCCGTGTAGTACTGAGTATAGTACAGTGCCTGTACTGCCGTGTAGTACCGAGTGGAGTACTGTGTGCATACTGCCGTGTAGTACTGAGTGGAGTACAGTACCTGTACTGCCATGTAGTACCGAGTGGGGGACTAAGTGTATACTGCCGTGTAGTACTGAGTGGAGTACTGTGTGTATAGTGCAGTGTAGTGCTGAGTGGAGTACAGTACCTGTACTGCCGTGTAGTACTGAGTATAGTACATTGCCTGTACTGCCTTGTAGTACTGAGTGGAGTACAGTGTGTTTAGTGCCTTGTAGTACCGAGTGGGTGAATGTGTGCATACTGCCGTGTAGTACTGAGTGGAGTACAGTGCCTGTACTGCCATGTAGTCCCGAGTGGAGTACTGTGTGTATAGTGCCGTGTAGTACCGAGTGGAGTACAGTGCATGTACTGTCGTGTATTACCGAGTGGAGTACTGTGTGTTTAGTGCGGTGTAGTACCGAGTGGAGTACAGTGCATGTACTGCCGTGTAGTACCGAGTGGAGTATGTGTGTATAGTGCCGTGTAGTACCGAGTGGAGTACAGTGCCTTTATTGCCGTGTAGTACCGAGTGGAGTACTGTGTGTATAGTGCCGTGTAGTACAGAGTGGAGTACTGTGTGCATGCTGCCGTGTAGTACTGAGTGGAGAACAGTACCTGTACTGCCGTGTAGTACCGAGTGGAGTACTGTGTGTATAGTGCCGTGTAGTACCGAGTGGAGTACAGTGCCTGTACTGCCGTGTAGTACTGCTTGGAGTACAGTGCCTGTACTGCCGTGTAGTCTCGAGTGGAGTACAGTGCCTGTACTGCCGTGTAGTAGATAGTGGAGTACTGTGCCTGTACTGCCGTGTAGTACAGAGCGGAGTACTGTGTGTATAGTGCCGTGTAGTACCGAGTGGAATACAGTGGGTGTACTGCCGTGTAGTACTGAGTGGAGTACAGTGCCTGTACTGCCGTGTAGTACTGAGTGGGGTACAGTGCCTGTATTGCCGTGTAGTCCCGAGTGGAGTAGAGTGCCTGTACTGCCGTGTAGTACTGAGTGGAGTACTGTATGTATAGTGCCGTGTAGTACCGTGTGGAGTACAGTGCCTGTACTCCCTTGTAGTACTGAGTGGATTGCAGTGCCTGTACTGCCGTGTAGTATTGAGTGGAGTACATTGCCTGTACTGCCGTGTAGTACTGAGTGGAGTACAGTGCCTGTAATCCGTGTAGTACTGAGTGGAGTACTGTGTGTATAGTGCCGTGAAGTACCGAGTTGAGTACAGTGCCTGTACTCCCTTGTAGTACTGAGTGGATTCCAGTGCCTGTACTGCCGTGTAGTACTGAGTGGAGTACAGTTCCTGTACTGCCGTGTAGTACCGAGTGGAGTACAGTGCCTGTACTGCCGTATAGTACTGAGTGTAGTACAGTGCCTGTACTCCCGTGTAGTCCCGAGTGGATTACTGTGTGTATAGTGCCGTGTAGTACTGAGTGGAGTACAGTGCCTGTACTGCCGTGTAGTCCGGAATGGAGTACAGTGCCTGTACTGCCGTGTAGTCCCGAGTGGAGTACTGTGTGTATAGTGCCGTGTAGTACCGAGTGGAGTACAGTGCCTGTACTGCCGTGTAGTAGTAAGTGGAGTACAGTGCCTGTACTACCGTGTAGTCCCGAGTGGAGTACTGTGTGTATAGTGCAGTGTAGTACTGAGTGGTGTCCAGTGCCTGTACTGCCGTGTAGTACTGAGTGGATTACAGTGCCTTGTACTGCCGTGTAGTACTGGGTGGAGTACAGTGCCTGTACTGCCGTGTAGTACCGAGTGGAGTACTGTGTGTATACTGCCGTGTAGTACTGAGTGGAGTACAGTGCCTGTACTGCCGTGTAGTACCGAGTGGAGTATTGTGTGTATAGTGCCGTTTAGTACCGAGTGGAGTACAGTGCATGTACTGCCGTGTTGTACCGAGTGGAGTACTGTGTGTATAGTGCGGTGTAGTACCGAGTGGAGTACAGTGCATGTACTGCCGTGTAGTACCGAGTGGAGTACTGTGTGCATACTGCCGTGTAGTACTGAGTGGAGTACAGTACCTGTACTGCCGTGTAGTACCGAGTGGAGTACTGTGTGTATAGTGCCGTGTAGTACCGAGTGGAGTACAGTGCCCGTACTGCCGTGTAGTACTGAGTGGAGTAGAGTGCCTGTACTGCCGTGTAGACCCGAGTGGAGTACAGTGCCTGTACTGCCGTGTAGTAGTGAGTGGAGTACTGTGCCTGTACTGCCGTGTAGTACTGAGTGGAGTACTGTGTGTATAGTGCCGTGTAGTACCCAGTGGAGTACAGTGGCTGTACTGCCGTGTAGTACTGAGTGGAGTACACTACCTGTACTGCCGTGTAGTCCCTAGTGGAGTACAGTGCCTGTACTGCCGTGTAGTACTGAGTGGAGTACTGTGTGTATAGTGCCGAGTAGTACCGAGTGGAGTACAGTGTCTGTACTGCCGTGTAGTACTGAGTGGAGTACAGTGCCTGTACTGAAGTGTAGTACTGAGTGGAGTACAGTACCTGTACTGCCGTGTAGTACCGAGTGGAGTACTGTGCGTATAGTGCCGTGTAGTTCCGAGTGGAGTACAGTGCCTGTACTGCCATATAGTCCCGAGTGGAGTACAGTGCCTGTACTGCCGTGTAGTACTGAGTGGAGTACTGTGTGTATAGAGCAGTGTAGTACCGAGTGGAGTACAGTGCCTGTACTGCCGTGTAGTACTGAGTGGAGTACAGTGCCTGTACTGCCCTTAAGTACTGAGTGGAGTACACTGCCTGTACTGCCGTGTAGTCCCGAATGGAGTACTGTGTGTATAGTGCCGTGTAGTACCGAGTGGAGTACAGTGCCTGTACTGCCGTGTAGTACCGAGTGGAGTACTGTGTGTATAGTGGCGTGTAGTACCGAGTGGAGTACAGTGCCTGTACTGCCGTGTAGTCTGAGTGGAGTACAGTGCCTGTAATGCCGTGTAGTACCGCGTGAAGTATTTTCTGTATAGTGCCGTTTAGTCCCGTATGGAGTACAGTGCCTGTACTGCCGTGTAGTAGCGAGTGGGGGACTGTGTGTATACTGCCGTGTAGTACAGAGTGGAGTACAGTGTGTATAGTGCCGTGTAGTACCGAGTGGGGGACTGTGTGCATACTGCCGTGTTGTACTGAGTGGAGTACAGTGACTGTACTGCCATGTAGTCGCGAGTGGAGTACTGTGTGTATACTGCCGTGTAGTACCGAGTGGAGTACAGTGCCTGTACTGCCGTGTAGTACCGAGTGGAGTACTGTGTGCATACTGCCGTGTAGTACTGAGTGGAGTACAGTGCCGGTACTGCCGTGTAGTACCGAGTGGAGTACTCTGTGTATAGTGCCGTGTAGTACCGAGTGGAGTACTGTGTGCATACTGCCGTGTAGTACTGAGTGGAGTACAGTGCCTGTACTGCCGTGTAGTACCGAGTGTAGTACTGTGTGTATAGTGCCGTGTAGTACCGAGTGGAGTACAGTGCATGTACTGCCGTGTAGTACCGAGTGGAGTACTGTGTGTATAGTGCGGTGTAGTACCAAGTGGAGTACAGTGCATGTACTGCCGTGTAGTCTTGAGTGGAGTACTGTGTGTATTGTGCCGTGTAGTACCGAGTGGAGTACAGTGCCCGTATTGCCGTGTAGTACCGAGTGGAGTACTGTGTGTATAGTGCCGTGTAGTACCGAGTGGAGTGCTGTGTGCATACTGCCGTGTAGTACAGAGTGGAGTACAGTACCAGTACTGCCGTGAAATACCGAGTGGAGTACTGTGAGTATAGTGGCGTGTAGTACCCAGTGGAGTACAGTGCCTGTACTTTCGTGTAGTACTGAGTGGAGTAGAGTGTCTGTAGTGCCGTGTAGTCCCGAATGGAGTACAGTGACTGTACTGCCGTGTAGTTGTGAGTGGAGTACTGTGCCTGTACTGCCGTGTAGTACTGAGTGGAGTACTGTGTGTATAGTGCCGTGTAGTAGTACCGAGTGGAGTCCAGTGGGTGTACTGCCGTGTAGTACTGTGTGGAGTATAGTGCCTGTACTGCCCAGTAGTACTGAGTGGAGTACAGTGCCTGTACTGCCGTGTAGTCCCGAGTGGATTACAGTGCCTGTACTGCCGTGTAGTACTGAGTGGAGTACTGTGTGTATAGTGCCGTGTAGTACCGAGTGGAGTACCGCGCCTGTACTGCCGTGTAGTACTGAGTGGAGTACAGTGCCTGTACTGCCGTGTAGTCCCGAGTGGATTACAGTGCCTGTACTGCCGTGTAGTACTGAGTGGAGTACTGTGCGTATAGTGCCGTGTAGTACCGAGTGGAGTAAAGTGCCTGTACTGCCGTGTAGTACTGAGTGGAGTACAGTGCCTGTACTGCCGTGTAGTACTCAGTGGAGTACAGTGCCTGTACTGCCGTGTAGTACTGAGTGGAGTACAATGCCTGTACTGCCGTGTAGTACTGAGTGGACTACAGTGCCTGTACTGCCGTGTAGTCCCGAGTGGAGTACAGTGCTTGTACTGCCGTGTAGTACTGAGTGGAGTACTGTGTGTATAGTGCCGTGTAGTACCGAGTGGAGTACAGTGCCTGTACTGCCGTGTAGTACTGAATGGAGTACAGTGCCTGTACTGCCGTGTATTCCCGAATGGAGTACTGTGTGTATAGTGCCGTGTAGTACTGAGTGGAGTACTGTGTGTATAGTGCCGTGTAGTAACGAGTGGAGTACAGTGCCTGTACTGCCGTGTAGTACTGAGTGGAGTACTGTGTGTATAGTGCCGTGTAGTACCGAGTGGAGTACAGTGCCTGTACTGCCGTGTAGTACTGAGTGGAGTACAATGCCTGTACTGCCGTGTAGTCCCGAGTGGAGTACTGTGTGTAAAGTGCAATGTAGTACTGAGTGGTGTACAGTGCCTGTACTGGCGTGTAGTACTGAGTGGATTACAGTGCCTGTACTGCCGTGTAGTACTGGGTGGTGTACAGTGCCAGTACTGCCGTGTAGTCCCGAGCGGAGTACTGTGTGTATAGAGCAGTGTAGTACTGAGTGGTGTACAGTGCCTGCACTGCCGTGTAGTACTGAGTGGATTACAGTCCCTGTACTGCCGTGTAGTACTGGGTGGTGTACAGTGCCTGTACTGCCGTGTAGTACCGCGTGGGGGACTCTGTGTATACTGCCGTGTAGTACCGAGTGGAGTACAGTGCCTGCACTGCCGTGTAGTACCGAGTGGAGTACTGTGTGTATAGTGCGTGTAGTACCGAGTGGAGTACTGTTTGCATACAGCCGTGTGGTACCGAGTGGAGTATTGTGTGTATAGTGCGGTGTAGTACCGAGTGGAGTACAGTGCATGTACTGCCGTGTAGTACCGAGTGGAGTACTGTGTGTATACTGCCGTGTAGTACCGAGTGGAGTACAGTGCCTGTATTGCCGTGTAGTACCGAGTGGAGTACTGTGTGTATAGTGCCGTGTAGTACCGAGTGGAGTACTGTGTGCATACTGCCGTGTAGTACTGAGTGGAATACAGTACCTGTACTGCCGTGTAGTACCGAGTGGAGTACTGTGTGTATAGTGCCGTGTAGTACCCTGTGGAGTACAGTGCCTGTACTGCCGTGTAGTCCTGAGTGGAGTACAGTGCCTGTACTGCCGTGTAGTAGTGAGTGGAGTACTGTGTGTATAGTGCCGTGTAGTAACGAGTGCAGTACAGTGCGTGTACTGCCGTGTAGTACTGAGTGGAGTACAGTGCCTGTACTGCCGTGTAGTACTGAGTGGAGTACAGTGCCTGTACTTCCGTGTAGTCCCGAATGTGGTACTGTGTGTATAGTGCCGTGTAGTACCGAGTGGAGTACCGTGCCTGTACTGCCGTGTAGTACCGAGTGGAGTACTGTGTGTATAGTGCCGTGTAGAACCGAGTGGAGTACAGTTCCTCTACTGCCGTGTAGTACTGAGTGGAGTACAGTGCCTGTAATGCAGTGTAGTACCGAGTGGAGTACTGTGTGTATAGTGGCGTGTAGTACCGAGTGGAGTACAGTGGGTGTACTGCCGTGTAGTACTGAGTGGAGTACAGTGCCTGTACTGTCGTGTAGTACTGAGTGGAGTACAGTGCCTGTACTGCCGTGTAGTACTGAGTGGAGTACTGTGTGTATAGTGCCGTGTGGTACCGAGTGGATTAAAGTGCCTGTACTGCCGTGTAGTACTGAGTGGAGTACAGTGCCCGTACTGCCGTGTAGTACTGAGTGGAGTACAGTGCCTGTACTGCCGTGTAGTCCCGAGTGGAGTACAGTGCCTGTACTGCCGTGTAGTACTGAGTGGAGTACTGTGTGTATAGTGCCGTGTAGTAACGAGTGGAGTACAGTGCCTGTACTGCCGTGTAGTACTGAGTGGAGTACAGTGCCTGTACTGCCGTGGAGTACTGAGTGGAGTACAGTGCCTGTACTTCCGTGTAGTCCCGAATGGGGTACTGTGTGTATAGTGCCGTGTAGTACCGAGTGGAGTACCGTGCCTGTACTGCCGTGTAGTACCGAGTGGAGTACTGTGTGTATAGTGCCGTGTAGAACCGAGTGGAGTACAGTGCCTTTACTGCCGTGTAGTACTGAGTGGAGTACAGTGCCTGTAATGCCGTGTAGTACCGAGTGGAGTACTGTGTGTATAGTGCCGTGTAGTACCGAGTGGAGTACAGTGCATGTACTGCCGTGTAGTACTGAGTGGAGTACAGTGCCTGTACTGCCGTGTAGTCCCGAGTGGAGTACAGTGAATGTACTGCCATGTAGTACTGATTGGAGTACAGTGCCTGTACTGCCGTGTAGTACCGAGTGGAGTACATTGCTTGTACTGTCGTGTAGTACTGAGTGGAGTACAGTGTCTGTACTGTCGTGTAGTGCCGAGTGGAGTACTGTGTGTATAGTGCAGTGTAGTACTGAGTGGATTACAGTGCATGTACTGCCGTGTAATCCCGAGTGGAGTACTGTGTGCATACTGCCGTGTAGTACTGAGTGGAGTACAGTGCCTGTACTGCCGTGTAGTACCGAGTGGAGTACAGTGCCTGTACTGCCGTGTAGTACCGAGTGGAGTACATTGCCTGTACTGCCGTGCGGTCCCGAGTTGAGTATTGTGTGTATAGTGCAGTGTAGTACTGAGTGGAGTACTGTGTGTATAGTGCCGTGTAGTTCTCAGTGGAGTGCAGTGCCTGTACTGCCGTGTAGTACTGAGTGGAGTACAGTGCCTGTACTGCCGTGTAGTACCGAGTGGAGTACAGTGCCTGTACTGCGTGTAGTACCGAGTGGAGTACTGTGTGTATAGGGCCGTGTAGTACCGAGTGGAGTACAGTGCCTGTACTGCCGTGTAGTACTGAGTGGAGTACAGTGTGTATAGTGCCGTGTAGTACCGAGTGGAGTAACAGTGCCTGTACTGCCGTGTAGTACCGAGTGGAGTACAGTGCGTATAGTGCCGTCTAGTACCGAGTGGAGTACAGTGTGTATATTGCCGTGTAGTACTGAGTGGAGTACAGTGCCTGTACTGCCGTGTAGTACCGAGTGGAGTACAGTGCGTATAGTGCCGTCTAGTACCGAGTGGAGTACAGTGTGTATATTGCCGTGTAGTACTGAGTGGAGTACAGTGCCTGTACTGCCGTGTAGTACCGAGTGGAGTACAGTGTGTATAGTGCCGTGTAGTACCGAGTGGTGTACAGTGAATGCACTGCCGTGTAGTACTGAGTGGAGTACAGTGCCTCTACTGCCGTGTAGTACCGAGTGGAGTACAGTGTGTCTAGTGCCGTGTAGTACTGAGTGGAGTACAGTGCCTGTACAGCCGTGTAGCACTGAGTGGGGTACAGTGACTGTACTGCCGTGTAGTACCGAGTGGGGGACCGTGTGTATACTGCCGTGTAGTACTGAGTATAGTACAGTGCCTGTACTGCCGTGTAGTACCGAGTGGAGTACTGTGTGCATACTGCCGTGTAGTACTAAGTGGAGTACAGTGTGTATAGTGCAGTGTAGTGCTGAGTGGAGTACAGTACCTGTACTGCCGTGTAGTACTGAGTATAGTACAGTGCCTGTACTGCCGTGTAGTACCGAGTGGGGGACTGTGTGTATACAGCAGTGTAAGACTGAGTGGAGTACAGTACCTGTACTGCCGAGTAGTCTGGAGTGGAGTAGTGTGTGTATAGTGCAGTGTATTGCTGAGTGGAGTACAGTACCTGTACTGCCGTGTAGTACCGAGTGGGAGACAGTGTGTATATTACCGTGCAGTACTGAGTGGAGTACAGTGCCTGTACTGCCGTGTAGTACCGAGTGGGGGACTGTGTGTATACTGCCGTGTAGTACTGAGTGGAGTACAGTGCCTGTACTGCCGTGTAGTCCCGAGTGGAGTGCTGTGTGCATACTGCCGTGTAGTACTGAGTGGAGTACAGTCCCTGTACTGCCGAGTAGTCCCGTGTGGAGTACAGTGTGTATAGTGCAGTGTAGTACTGAGTGGAGTACAGTGCCTGTACTGCCGTGTAGTACCGAGTGGGGGTTTGTGTGCATACTGCCGTGTAGTACTGAGTGGAGTACAGTGTGTATAGTGCAGTGTAGTACTGAGTGGAGTACAGTGCCTGTACTGCCGTGTAGTACCGAGTGGGGGTTTGTGAGCATACTGCCGTGTAGTACTGAGTGGAGTACTGTGTGTATACTGCTGTGTAGTACTGAGTGGAGTACAGTGTGTATAGTGCCGTGTAGTACCGAGTGGGGGTTTGTGTGCATACTGCCGTGTAGTACTGAGTGGTGTACAGTGCCTGTACTGCCATGTTGTCCCGAGTGGAGTACTGTGTGTATACTGCCGTGTAGTACCGAGTGGAGTACAGTGCCTGTACTGCCATGTAGTACCGAGTGGAGTACTGTGTGCATACTGCCGTGTAGTACTGAGTGGAGTACAGTGCCTATACTGCCGTGTAGTACCGAGTGGAGTACTGTGTGTATAGTGCCGTGTAGTACCGAGTTTAGTACAGTGCATGTACTGCCGAGTATTACCGAGTGGAGTACTGTGTGTATAGTGCGGTGTAGTACCGAGTGGAGTACAGTGCATGTACTGCCGTGTAGTACCGAGTGGAGTACTGTGTGTATAGTGCCGTGAAGTACCGAGTGGAGTACAGTGCCTGTATTGCCGTGTAGTACCGAGTGGAGTACTTTGTGTATAGTGCCGTGTAGTACCGATTGGAGTACTGTGTGCATACTGCCGTGTAGTACTGAGTGGAGAACAGTGCCTGTACTGCCGTGTAGTACTCAGTGGAGTGCAGTGCCGGTACTGCCGTGTAGTACTGAGTGGAGTACAGTGCCTGTACTGCGTGTAGTACCGAGTGGAGTACTGTGTGTATACTGCCGTGTAGTCCCGAGTGGAGTACAGTGCCTGTACTGCCGTGTAGTAGTGAGTGGAGTACTGTGCCTGTACTGCCGTGTAGTACTGAGTGGAGTACTGTGTGTATAGTGCCGTGTAGTACCGAGTGGAGTACAGTGGGTGTACTGCCGTGTAGTACTGAGTGGAGTACAGTGCCTGTACTGCCCTGTAGTAGTGAGTGGAGTACTGTGCCTGTACTGCCGTGTAGTACTGAGTGGAGTACTGTGTGTATAGTGCCGTGTTCCCGAGTGGAGTAGAGTGCCTGTACTGCCGTGTAGTACTGAGTGGAGTACTGTTTGTATAGTGCCGTGTAGTACCGAGTGGAGTACAGTGCCTGTACTGCCGTGTAGTCCCGAGTGGAGTACAGTGCATGTACTGCCGTGTAGTACAGAGTGGACTACTGTGTGCATACTGCCGTGGAGTACCGATTGGAGTACAGTGCCTGTACTGCCGTGTAGTACCGAGTGGATTACTGTGTGCATACTGCCGTGTAGTACTGAGTGGAGTACAGTACCTGTACTGCCGTGTCGTACCCAGTGGAGTACTGTGTGTATAGTGCCGTGTAGTACCGAGTGGAGTACAGTGCCTGTACTGCCGTGTAGTACTGAGTGGAGTACAGTGCCTGTACTGCCGTGTAGTCCCGAGTGGAGTACAGTGCATGTACTGCCGTGTAGTAGTAAGTGGAGTACTGTGCCTGTACTGCCGTGTAGTAACGAGTGGAGTACAGTGCCTGTACTGCCGTGTAGCACCGAGTGGAGTACAGTGCCTGTACTGCCGTGTAGTACCGAGTGGAGTACAGTGCGTATAGTGCCGTCTAGTACCGAGTGGAGTACAGTGTGTATATTGCCGTGTAGTACTGAGTGGAGTACAGAGCCTGTACTGCCCTGTAGTAGTGAGTGGAGTACTGTGCCTGTACTGCCGTGTAGTACTGAGTGGAGTACTGTGTGTATAGTGCCGTGTAGTCCCGAGTGGAGTAGAGTGCCTGTACTGCCGTGTAGTACTGAGTGGAGTACTGTTTGTATAGTGCCGAGTAGTACCGAGTGGAGTACAGTGCCTGTACGGCCGTGTAGTCCCGAGTGGAGTACAGTGCATGTACTGCCGTGTAGTACCGAGTGGAGTACTGTGTGCATACTGCCGTGTAGTACTGAGTGGAGTACAGTACCTGTACTGCCGTGTCGTACCCAGTGGAGTACTGTGTGTATAGTGCCGTGTAGTACCGAGTGGAGTACAGTGCCTGTACTGCCGTGTAGTACTGAGTGGAGTACAGTGCCTGTACTGCCGTGTAGTCCCGAGTGGAGTACAGTGCCTGTACTGCCGTGTAGTAGTGAGCGGAGTACTGTGCCTGTACTGCCGTGTAGTACCGAGTGGAGTACAGTGCCTGTACTGCCGTGTAGTACCGAGTGGGGGACTGTGTGTATACTGCCGTGTAGTACTGAGTGGAGTACAGTACCTGTACTGCCGTGTCGTACCCAGTGGAGTACTGTGTGTATAGTGCCGTGTAGTACCGAGTGGAGTACAGTGCCTGTACTGCCGTGTAGTACTGAGTGGAGTACAGTGCCTGTACTGCCGTGTAGTCCCGAGTGGAGTACAGTGCCTGTACTGCCGTGTAGTAGTGAGCGGAGTACTGTGCCTGTACTGCCGTGTAGTACCGAGTGGAGTACAGTGCCTGTACTGCCGTGTAGTACCGAGTGGGGGACTGTGTGTATACTGCCGTGTAGTACTGAGTGGAGTACAGTGCCTGTACTGCCGTGTAGTAGTGAGTGGGGTACAGTGCCTGTACTGCCGTGTAGTCCCGAGTGGAATACAGTGCCTGTACTGCCGTGTAGTACGAACAATTTATTGATGAACATCACAGGCGTTTAGCCCCAATACATGTTCACAATAGAGTCTTACCTAAGCCAAATTACAACTAAATAAATAGCTGAATAAATAAACAAACAAATAATATAATAATAATAATAATAATAATAATAATAATAATAATAATAATAATAATAATAATAATATAATAAAATAATAATAATAAAGGAATAATAATAATAATCATAATATAATAAAATAATAATAATAAAGGAATAATAATATTAATAATCAACTGGCCAACGGTAGATTCCCTCTATGAACCGTTTGCCTTACTTGCAATATATCACATATGTGATCCCGGAGCAAGATTACACCTTCCACCAACTGTCCTTTCTTACTCAGCACATTCCCACACCGCCATTGTTTTTTTCTGTTTGACCTACTCTGCTTTGGTGTGCTCAGGCCAACCATGCCTATGTTTACCTTCAGCATTTACATCAGCTTTATTGTTCCCTGACCTACTCCAAAATAAACTACCACAGCAACATTACGCGACTACATACCAAACCAGCCAAAATAACAACCATATTCCATCATTACATTCCAATCCACCCTACCACAACTTTCACAAAACCTCGGTAATATTGCTTCATTTCATTTCATTCCGTCATACCACTCCATAATAACATTGAAATTTCGACACCTCTCCAACAACATATTTCTTCGACCCTTCTGCACCAACAAACCAAAATTTACAAAATGATCATAAATCATCTCTCTCCAACTCTGAAAAATTCAATACTCATACCAGACACAATACCACCTCCTAACTCCTACGAATTCAGCCGTAAATAAACCATCTCAATACCACACCATACATCACCTCATAACCACATTTCCAACACCTCATTTCTATATATACCACTTCTACTTCTCCGACAATTTCACTCACCTTCTGCTTTCCACTATCTCATATCACCACATCCAACTTCTCTAATTTCAATCTATTTAACAGACATATCACATAACATAACTTATTCAATTTACCATACACTCATACTCCTCCTATTACCCATCATAATTACCTACCGAAAACTCCATCTTCCACCAGACCAAAATTTACAAATAGCCAAATTACATTACTACACTTCATACTTTTCCAACACCACATTTCAACATCCACAAATACCACCCACTCATATACCATCATCACATTCAATACAACTTACTCATGAGTACACCCCCACTTCTCCATACCTTTCCAACACCACATTTCCACATTTACCACCTCTACTTCCAACACCACATTTCAGCCCTAGCATTCACTCGTCATCACAACATTTGCTCGCTATATTACAAACAAACCAAAAATTTACAAAATGATATTAAACTCGCCTCTCTCCAGCTCCAAAAATTCAAACACCAATACAATATACCACCTCCCAACTCCCACGCAATCATCCGTAAATAAACCATCTCAATACACATAATAGCAAACCATACATCACCTAATCATAAATACTAGGCTGTCAGCCCTAACACACACTCGTCTGCCATCACTCCGCATTTATACCAGTCACCAATACAATACAAAATGATAATAAACTCACCTGTTTCCAGCTCCAAAAATTAAATAGCCATCAACACCACATTTCAACCCTATAACATAGCATAACTTAAATACTAAGCCTTCAATACTTCCAACACTACACTTCACCCTCTTATACCACCATTTCTCCCACACCACATTTAAACTCTGTAACATATCATAATTTGCTCAATTTGCCATACACTCATATTCATCCTCTTACCCATCATAATTATCTCCCTAAAACTCCATCTTCCACCGAACCAAAATTTACAAATAGCCAAATTACAACACTTATCCAACACCACATTTAGCATCACTCCTCCAGCTCCAAATAACAACAAACTGCCATCCACCATATTATACCACCACTTCTCCGACACCATCTTTCCACCTTTTAACATATCATAACTTGTATACCACTTCTCCATCACAACATTTCAGCCTCCACGCCCTTAATTGCTTACTTACTCACTATATTATTGTTTTTTACTACTTTTAACCTAGCTCTCATCATATTGTCCGTATATCTTCTATCTCTCCCTCTGCTCAAATTCAAATTCTGTGCGAGGTACTCATAGGTTAACTTTGGACTTACTTTTATACCCTGATCTTGTCTAACTACACCACTACACCCAGCTCTCTCGGCTTCTTGTTGCTCATACTCCTTTCCCTCATTACCCCTTTGTTCTTCAGCCTCTCTCCTGCATTGTCCGTCCACTGCTCTTTCCTTACCGTTGATCGTACTTCCACTTAGCACCTCGCTCTGTCTCTCTTGACCCTTTTCAGAACTACTTCCTATAATTACACTTACACTGTTACTTCTTGTATTTTGCCTATTCTCTCCACTACTCGCTGCACTGCTCCCTTCTTCTTCAGCCCGCTTTGCCTTCATCTCTAAGTCCATACTAATACTGATATCACTCCTCACTTTCCTACCTTCCGTTGCACTACTCACTTTTTCTTCGTCTTCTTTTATCCTCCTGTCTAAGTCAATCAGTCCATTTACAGTCCAAATTTTCTTCCAATTTCTGCCTGCTACCACTAGCTCTTGCCCTTTAATAGTCGCTCTCAAACCTTGATTTATTGCACGAATCTTGTGTTTTCTAAGTATTTTCTCGTTCCTAATCGTCTCCCATCCAACGTCTCTCTTGATCCATATTTTCTCTCTCTGCATGTTACTCGCACTTCTTACCACAGCATCAGCCATCAACGTAGAAAACAGTTCTAGTTTGATAGGCCTTTTGCCCCTAATTTTTCCCACCCTCTGCACATCATCTATATCTACTTCACTAAAATTAAGTTTCAACTTCCCCTGTATTAAGTCCACAACTTTGTAAGTTGTCAGTACTTTGTCTTCTCTCAACTCTTCAGGCACACCATAGATAAATAAGCACTTCTTTCTTCGATATAAAGTATTTGCTTCCACTTCTATTTTCAGCTTCAAGTTCTCCTTTTCTATTCGTCCTATTTCTTCCCTTAATGCTGCCACTTCTCCGGTGTTATGTCTCACTTGTACTGTTATGTCTTCCGTTTTCTCTCTTAACCATACCTCCATTCTTTCAAATTCCCTGGTTTGTTCCTTAATCATATTTTTAATTTGCTCAAAATGGCCAACTTCTTCCACCACCTCTTTTACCGCTCTTTTGAATGCGTCCATATTTTCCCTTTCTTCATTTCTACTAGGGGTCGGGCCTGGGTTCAATTCGACCCCCCCCCAATACATAGCAAAATTAAAATCACCGCCGCTGATATCAATAATTCACCTTTTCTCTCCAAATCCGTATAACACCTTCCTAATTTCATTTCTTCTTTCTTCATTCTTCCCTGCCATCTTCCTACCGTCGCCCTGTACTGCTCTATGCTAATCATTGTCGGCACACTTCTCCACAACCTTCCAGCTCTCGGCACTTTCACCCACACCTCCCACTCCCGGGACCCTCCGCTCAACGCGACCTCACTCGTCCGTGGCTTAGGCAAGACTGTGCCTGTACTGCCGTGTAGTACTGAGTGGAGTACTGTGTGTATAGTGCCGTGTAGTACCGAGTGGAGTACAGTGCCTGTACTGCCGTCTAGTACTGAGTGGAGTACAGTGCCTGTACTGCCGTGTAGTCCCGAGTGGAGTACAATGCCTGTACTGCCGTGTAGTACTGAGTGGAGTACTGTGTGTATAGTGCCGTGTAGTACCGAGTGGAGTACTGTGCCTGTACTGCCGTGTAGTACTGAGTGGAGTACAGTGCCTGTACTGCCGTGTAGTCCCGAGTGGAGTACAGTGCTTGTACTGCCGTGTAGTACTGAGTGAAGTACAGTGCCTGTACTGCCGTGTAGTGCCGAGTGGAGTACTGTGTGTATAGTGCAGTGTAGTATTGAGTGGAGTACAGTGCATGTACTGCCGTGTAGTACCGTGTGGAGTACAGTGCCTGTACTGCCGTGTAGTCCCGTGTGGAGTACTGTGTGCATACTGCCGTGTAGTACTGAGTGGAGTACAGTGCCTGTACTGCCGTGCAGTACAGAGTGGAGTACAGTGCCTGTACTGCCGTGTAGTCCCGAGTGGAGTACTGTGTGTATAGTGCAGTGTAGTACTGAGTGGAGTACTGTGTGCATGCTGCCGTCTAGTACTGAGTGGAGTACAGTGCCTGTACTGCCGTGTAGTACTGGGTGGAGTACAGTGCCTGTACTGCCGTGTAGTACCGAGTGGTGTACTGTGTGTATAGTGCTGTGTGGTACCGAGTGGAGTACAATGCCTCTACTGCCGTGTAGTACCGAGTGGAGTACTGTGTGTATAGTGCCGTGTAGTACCGAGTGGAGTACAGTGCCTGTACTGCGTCTAGTACCGAGTGGAGTACAGTGCCTGCACTGCGTGTAGTACCGAGTGGAGTACAGTGTGTATAGTGCCGTCTCGTACCGAGTGGAGTACAGTGTGTATAGTGCCGTGTAGTACGGAGTGGAGTACAGTGCCTGTACTGCCGTGTAGTATCGAGTGGAGTACAGTGTGTATAGTGCCGTGTAGTTCTGAGTGGAGTACAGTGCCTGTACTGCCGTGTAGTACTGAGCGGGGTACAGTTTCTGAACTGCCGTGTAGTACAGAGTGGGGGACTGTGTGTATACTGCCGTGTAGTATTGAGTATATTACAGTGCCTGTACTGCCGTGTAGTACCGAGTGGATTACTGTGTTCATACTGCCGTGTACTACTGAGTGGAGTACAGTACCTGTACTGCCGTGTAGTACCGAGTGGGGGATTGTGTGTATACTGCCGTGTAGTACTGAGTGGAGTACAGTGCCTGTACTGCCGTGTAGTACCGAGTGGGCGACTGTGTGTATACTGCCGTGTAGTACTGAGTGGAGTACAGTGCCTGTACTGCCGTGTTGTACCGAGTGGGGGACTGTGTGTATACTGCCGTGTAGTACTGAGTGGAGTACTGTGTGTATAGTGCAGTGTAGTGCTGAGTGGAGTACAGTGCCTGTACTGCCGTGTAGTACCGAGTGGAGTACCGTGTGTATAGTGCAGTGTAGTGCTGAGTGGAGTACAGTACCTGTCATGCCGTGTAGTACTGAGTATAGTACAGTGCCTGTACTGCCGTGTAGTACCGAGTGGGGGACTGTGTGTATACTGCCGTGTAGTATTGAGTGGAGTACAGTACCTGTACTGCCGAGTAGTCCCGAGTGGAGTACTGTGTGTATAGTGCAGTGTAGTGCTGAGTGGAGTATAGTACCTGTACCGCCGTGTAGTACCGGGTGGGGGACTGTGTGTATACTGCCGTGTAGTACTGAGTGGAGTACAGTCCCTGTACTGCCGTGTAGTACCGAGTGGGGGACTGTGTGTATACTGCCGTGTAGTACTGAGTGGAGTACAGTGCCTGTACTGCCGTGTAGTCTCGAGTGGAGTACTGTGTGCATACTGCCGTGTAGTACTGATTGGAGTACAGTCCCTGTACTGCGGAGTATTCCCGAGTGGAGTACAGTATGTATAGTGCAGTGTAGTACTGAGTGGAGTACTGTGTGTATAGTGCTGTGTAGTACTGAGTGGAGTACAGTGCCTGTACTGCCGTGTAGTACCGAGTGGGGGACTGTGTGTATACTGCCGTGTAGTACTGAGTGGAGTACAGTGTGTATAGTGCCGTGTAGTACCGAGTAGGGGACTGTGTGCATACTGCCGTGGAGTACAGAGTGGAGTACAGTGCCTGTACTGCCATGTAGTCCCGATTGGAGTACTGTGTGTATACTGCCGTGTAGTACAGAGTGGAGTACAGTGCCTGTTCTGTCGTGCAGTACAGAGTGGTGTACTGTGGGCATAGTGCCGTGTAGTACCGAGAGGAGTACTGTGTGCATACTGCCGTGTAGTACTGAGTGGAGTACAGTGCCTGTACTGCCGTGTAGTACCGAGTGGAGTACTGTGTGTATATTGCCGTGTAGTACTGAGTGGAGTACAGTGCCTGTACTGCAGTGTAGTACCGAGTGGAGTACAGTGCGTATAGTGCCGTCTAGTACCGAGTGGAGTACAGTGTGTATATTGCCGTGTATTACTGAGTATAGTACAGTGTCTGTACTGCCGTGTAGTACCGAGTGGGGGACTGTGTGTATACTACCGTGCAGTACTGAGTGCAGTACAGTGCCTGTACTGCCGTGTAGTACCGAGTGGGGGACTGTGTGTATAGTGCAGTGTAGTGCTGAGTGGAGTACAGTACCTGTACTGCCGTGAAGTACCGAGTGGGGGACTGTGTGTATACTACCGTGCAGTACTGAGTGCAGTACAGTGCCTGTACTGCCGTGTAGTACCGAGTGGGGGACTGTGTGTATACTGCCGTGTAGTACTGAGTGGAGTACAGTGCCTGTACTGCCGTGTAGTCCCGAGTGGAGTGATGTGTGCATACTGCCGTGTAGTACTGAGTGGAGTACAGTCCCTGTACTGCCGAATAGTCCCGTGTGGAGTACAGTGTGTATAGTGCAGTGTAGTACTGAGTGGAGT
This sequence comes from Anabrus simplex, assembly GCF_040414725.1. Lineage (NCBI taxonomy): Eukaryota > Metazoa > Arthropoda > Insecta > Orthoptera > Tettigoniidae > Anabrus > Anabrus simplex. The sequence goes on along the minus strand of NC_090274.1, from coordinate 103,472,507 downwards.
ACGGTGTGTATAGTGCAGTGTAGCACTGAGTGGAGTACAGTGCCTGTACTGCCGTGTAGTACCGAGTGGGGGTTTGTGTGCGTACTGCCGTGTAGTACTGAGTGGAGTATAGTGTGTATAGTGCAGTGTAGTACTGAGTGGAGTACAGTGCCTGTACTGCCGTGTAGTACCGAGTGGGGGTTTGTGAGCATACTGCCGTGTAGTACTGAGTGGAGTACTGTGTGTATACTGCTGTGTAGTACTGAGTGGAGTACAGTGTGTATAGTGCCGTGTAGTACCGAGTGGGGGTTTGTGTGCATACTGCCGTGTAGTACTGAGTGGAGTACAGTGTGTATAGTGCCGTGTAGTACCGAGTGGGGGTTTGTGTGCATACTGCCGTGTAGTACTGAGTGGAGTACAGTGCCTGTACTGCCATGTTGTCCCGAGTGGAGTACTGTGTGTATACTGCCGTGCAGTACCGAGTGTAGTACAGTGCCTGTACTGCCATGTAGTACCGAGTGGAGTACTGTGTGTATAGTGCCGTGAAGTACCGAGTGGAGTACAGTGCCTGTATTGCCGTGTAGTACCGAGTGGAGTACTTTGTGTATAGTGCCGTGTAGTACCGATTGGAGTACTGTGTGCATACTGCCGTGTAGTACTGAGTGGAGTACATTACCTGTACTGCCGTGTAGTACAGAGTGGAGTACTGTGTGAATAGTGCCGTGTAGTACCGAGTGGAGTACAGTGCCTGTACTGCCGTGTAGTACTGAGTGGAGTAGAATGCTTGTACTGCCGTGTAGTCCCGAGTGGAGTACAGTGCCTGTACTGCCGTGTAGTACTGAGTGGATTACAGTCCCTGTACTGCCGTGTAGTACTGGGTGGTGTACAGTGCCTGTACTGCCGTGTAGTACCGCGTGGGGGACTGTGTGTATACTGCCGTGTAGTACCGAGTGGAGTACAGTGCCTGCACTGCCGTGTAGTACCGAGTGGAGTACTGTGTGTATAGTGCGTGTAGTACCGAGTGGAGTACTGTTTGCATACAGCCGTGTAGTACCGAGTGGAGTATTGTGTGTATAGTGCCGTGTAGTACCGAGTGGAGTACAGTGCATGTACTGCCGTGTAGTACCGAGTGGAGTACTGTGTGTATAGTGCGGTGTAGCACCGAGTGGAGTACAGTGCATGTACTGCCGTGTAGTACCGAGTGGAGTACTGTGTGTATACTACCGTGTAGTACCGAGTGGATTACTGTGTGCATACTGCCGTGTAGTACTGAGTGGAGTACAGTACCTGTACTGCCGTGTAGTACCGAGTGGAGTACTGTGTGTATAGTGCCGTGTAGTACCGAGTGGAGTACAGTGCCTGTACTGCCGTGTAGTCCTGAGTGGAGTACAGTGCCTGTACTGCCGTGTAGTAGTGAGTGGAGTACTGTGTGTATAGTGCCGTGTAGTAACGAGTGGAGTACAGTGCGTGTACTGCCGTGTAGTACTGAGTGGAGTACAGTGCCTGTACTGCCGTGTAGTACTGAGTGGAGTACAGTGCCTGTACTTCCGTGTAGTCCCGAATGTGGTACTGTGTGTATAGTGCCGTGTAGTACCGAGTGGAGTACCGTGCCTGTACTGCCGTGTAGTACCGAGTGGAGTACTGTGTGTATAGTGCCGTGTAGAACCGAGTGGAGTACAGTGCCTCTACTGCCGTGTAGTACTGAGTGGAGTACAGTGCCTGTAATGCCGTGTAGTACCGAGTGGAGTACTGTGTGTATAGTGCCGTGTAGTACCGAGTGGAGTACAGTGGGTGTACTGCCGTGTAGTACTGAGTGGAGTACAGTGCCTGTACTGTCGTGTAGTACTGAGTGGAGTACAGTGCCTGTACTGCCGTGTAGTACTGAGTGGAGTACTGTGTGTATAGTGCCGTGTGGTACCGAGTGGATTAAAGTGCCTGTACTGCCGTGTAGTACTGAGTGGAGTACAGTGCCCGTACTGCCGTGTAGTACTGAGTGGAGTACAGTGCCTGTACTGCCGTGTAGTCCCGAGTGGAGTACAGTGCCTGTACTGCCGTGTAGTACTGAGTGGAGTACTGTGTGTATAGTGCCGTGTAGTAACGAGTGGAGTACAGTGCCTGTACTGCCGTGTAGTGCTGAGTGGAGTACAGTGCCTGTACTGCCGTGTAGTCCCGAGTGGAGTACAGTGCCTGTACTGCCGTGTAGTACTGAGTGGAGTACTGTGTGTATAGTGCCGTGTAGTAACGAGTGGAGTACAGTACCTGTACTGCCGTGTAGTACTGAGTGGAGTACAGTGCCTGTACTGCCGTGGAGTACTGAGTGGAGTACAGTGCCTGTACTTCCGTGTAGTCCCGAATGGGGTACTGTGTGTATAGTGCCGTGTAGTACCGAGTGGAGTACCGTGCCTGTATTGCCGTGTAGTACCGAGTGGAGTACTGTGTGTATAGTGCCGTGTAGAACCGAGTGGAGTACAGTGCCTCTACTGCCGTGTAGTACTGAGTGGAGTATAGTGCTTGTAATGCCGTGTAGTACCGAGTGGAGTACTGTTTGTATAGTTCCGTGTAGTACCGAGTGGAGTACGGTGCCTGTATTGCCGTGTAGTACTGAGTGGAGTACAGTGCCTGTACTGCCGTGTAGTCCCGAGTGGAGTACAGTGCCTGTACTGCCGTGTAGTACTGAGTGGAGTATAGTGCTTGTAATGCCGTGTAGTACCGAGTGGAGTACTGTTTGTATAGTGCCGTGTAGTACCGAGTGGAGTACAGTGCCTGTACTGCCGTGTATTACTGAGTGGAGTACAGTGCCTGTACTGCCGTGTAGTACCGAGTGGAGTACATTGCTTGTACTGTCGTGTAGTACTGAGTGGAGTACAGTGTCTGTACTGTCGTGTAGTGCCGAGTGGAGTACTGTGTGTATAGTGCAGTGTAGTACTGAGTGGATTACAGTGCATGTACTGCCGTGTAATCCCGAGTGGAGTACTGTGTGCATACTGCCGTGTAGTACCGAGTGGAGTACAGTGCCTGTACTGCCGTGTAGTACCGAGTGGAGTACATTGCCTGTACTGCCGTGCGGTCCCGAGTTGAGTATTGTGTGTATAGTGCAGTGTAGTACTGAGTGGAGTACTGTGTGTTTAGTGCCGTGTAGTACAGAGTGGAGTACAGTGCCTGTACTGCCGTGTAGCACCGAATGGAGTACTGTGTGCATACTGCCGTGTAGTACTGAGTGGAGTACAGTGCCTGTACTGCCGTGTAGTACTCAGTGGAGTGCAGTGCCTGTACTGCCGTGTAGTACTGAGTGGAGTACAGTGCCTGTACTGCCGTGTAGTACCGAGTGGAGTACAGTGCCTGTACTGCGTGTAGTACCGAGTGGAGTACTGTGTGTATAGTGCCGTGTAGTACCGAGTGGAGTACAGTGCCTGTACTGCCGTGTAGTACTGAGTGGAGTACAGTGTGTATAGTGCCGTGTAGTACCGAGTGGAGTAACAGTGCCTGTACTGCCGTGTAGTACCGAGTGGAGTACAGTGCGTATAGTGCCGTCTAGTACCGAGTGGAGTACAGTGTGTATATTGCCGTGTAGTACTGAGTGGAGTACAGTACCTGTACTGCCGTGTAGTACCGAGTGGAGTACAGTGCGTATAGTGCCGTCTAGTACCGAGTGGAGTACAGTGTGTATATTGCCGTGTAGTACTGAGTGGAGTACAGTGCCTGTACTGCCGTGTAGTACCGAGTGGAGTACAGTGTGTATAGTGCCGTGTAGTACCGAGTGGTGTACAGTGCCTGTACTGCCGTGTAGTACTGAGTGGAGTACAGTGCTTCTACTGCCGTGTAGTACCGAGTGGAGTACAGTGTGTATAGTGCCGTGTAGTACTGAGTGGAGTACAGTGCCTGTACAGCCATGTAGCACTGAGTGGGGTACAGTGACTGTACTGCCGTGTAGTACCGAGTGGGGGACCGTGTGTATACTGCCGTGTAGTACTGAGTATAGTACAGTGCCTGTACTGCCGTGTAGTACCGAGTGGAGTACTGTGTGCATACTGCCGTGTAGTACTAAGTGGAGTACAGTGTGTATAGTGCAGTGTAGTGCTGAGTGGAGTACAGTACCTGTACTGCCGTGTAGTACTGAGTATTGTACAGTGCCTGTACTGCCGTGTAGTACCGAGTGGGGGACTGTGTGTATACAGCCGTGTAAGACTGAGTGGAGTACAGTACCTGTACTGCCGAGTAGTCTGGAGTGGAGTACTGTGTGTATAGTGCAGTGTAGTGCTGAGTGGAATACTGTCCCTGTACTGCCCTGTAGTAGTGAGTGGAGTACTGTGCCTGTACTGCCGTGTAGTACTGAGTGGAGTACTGTGTGTATAGTGCCGTGTAGTCCCGAGTGGAGTAGAGTGCCTGTACTGCCGTGTAGTACTGAGTGGAGTACTGTATGTATAGTGCCGTGTAGTACCGAGTGGAGTACAGTGCCTGTACTGCCGTGTAGTCCCGAGTGGAGTACAGTGCATGTACTGCCGTGTAGTACCGAGTGGAGTACTGTGTGCATACTGCCGTGGAGTACGGATTGGAGTACAATGCCTGTACTGCCGTGTAGTACCGAGTGGAGTACTGTGTGCATACTGCCGTGTAGTACTGAGTGGAGTACAGTACCTGTACTGCCGTGTCGTACCCAGTGGAGTACTGTGTGTATAGTGCCGTGTAGTACCGAGTGGAGTATAGTGCCTGTACTGCCGTGTAGTACTGAGTGGAGTACTGTGTGTATAGTGCCGTGTTGTACCGAGTGGAGTACAGTGAATGTACTGCCGTGTAGTACTGAGTGGAGTACAGTGCCTGTACTGCCGTGTAGTCCCGAGTGGAGTACAGTGCCTCTACTGCCGTGTAGTAGTGAGTGGAGTACTGTGGCTGTACTGCCGTGTAGTACTGAGTGGAGTACTATGTGTATAGTAACGTGTAGTACCGAGTGGAGTACAGTGCCTGTACTGCCGTGTAGTACCGAGTGGAGTACAGTGCCTGTACTGCCGTGTAGTCCCGTGTGGAGTACTGTGTGCATACTGCCGTGTAGTACTGAGTGGAGTACAGTGCCTGTACTGCCGTGCAGTACCGAGTGGAGTACAGCCTGTACTGCCGTGTAGTACCGAGTGGAGTACTGTGTGTATACTGCCGTGTAGTACTGAGTGGAGTACAGTACCTGTACAGCCGTGTCGTACCCAGTGGAGTACTGTGTGTATAGTGCCGTGTAGTACCGAGTGGAGTACAGTGCATGTACATGCCGTGTAGTACCGAGTGGAGTACTGTGTGTATAGTGCGGTGTAGTACCGAGTGGAGTACAGTGCATGTACTGCCGTGTAGTACCGAGTGGAGTACTGTGTGTATAGTGCCGTGAAGTACCGAGTGGAGTACAGTGCCTGTATTGCCGTGTAGTACCGAGTGGAGTACTGTGTGTATACAGCCGTGTAGTACTGAGTGGAGTACAGTACCTGTACAGCCGTGTCGTACCCAGTGGAGTACTGTGTGCTATAGTGCCGTGTAGTACCGAGTGGAGTACTGTGTGTATACTGCCGTGTAGTACTGAGTGGAGTACAGTACCTGTACAGCCGTGTCGTACCCAGTGGAGTACTGTGTGTATAGTGCCGTGTAGTACCGAGTGGAGTACAGTGCCTGTACTGCCGTGTAGTACTGAGTGGAGTATAATGCTTGTACTGCCGTGTAGTCCCGAGTGGAGTACAGTGCCTGTACTGCCGTGTAGTACTGAGTGGATTACAGTCCCTGTACTGCCGTGTAGTACTGGGTGGTGTACAGTGCCTGTACTGCCGTGTAGTACCGCGCTGGGGAACTGTGTGTATACTGCCGTGTAGTACCGAGTGGAGTACTGTGTGTATAGTGCGTGTAGTACCGAGTGGAGTACTGTTTGCATACAGCCGTGTAGTACCGAGTGGAGTATTGTGTGTATAGTGCCGTGTAGTACCGAGTGGAGTACAGTGCATGTACTGCCGTGTAGTACCGAGTGGAGTACTGTGTGTATAGTGCGGTGTAGTACCGAGTGGAGTACAGTGCATGTACTGCCGTGTAGTACCGAGTGGAGTACTGTGTGTATACTGCCGTGTAGTACCGAGAGTGAGTACTGTGTGCATACTGCCGTGTAGTACTGAGTGGAGTACAGTACCTGTACTGCCGTGTAGTACCGAGTGGAGTACTGTGTGTATTAGTGCCGTGTAGTACCGAGTGGAGTACAGTGCCTGTACTGCCGTGTAGTCCTGAGTGGAGTACAGTGCCTGTACTGCCGTGTAGTAGTGAGTGAGTACTGTGTGTATATGCCGTGTAGTAACGAGTGAGTACAGTGCGTGTACTGCCGTGTAGTACTGGTGGAGTACAGTGCCTGTACTGCCGTGTAGTACTGAGTGGAGGTACAGTGCCTGTACTTCCGTGTAGTCCCGAATGTGGTACTGTGTGTATAGTGCCGTGTAGTACCGAGTGGAGTACCGTGCCTTCCGTGTAATACCGAGTGGAGTACTGTGTTATAGTCCGTGTAGAACCTGATGTAGTATCAGTGCCGTCTAACCGTGTAGTACTAGTGAGTACAGTGCCTGTAATGCCGTGGAGTACAGTGCTGTACTGTGTAGTACCGTGTAGATTGTATAGTGCCGTGTAGTACCGAGTGAGTACAGTGGGTGTACTGCCTGAGTGGAGTACAGTGCCTGTACTGTCGTGTAGTACTGAGTGGAGTACAGTGCCTGTACTGCCGTGTAGTACTGAGTGGAGTACTGTGTGTATAGTGCCGTGTGGTACCGAGTGGATTAACGTGCCTGTACTGCCGTGTAGTACTGAGTGGAGTACAGTGCCCGTACTGCCGTGTAGTACTGAGTGGAGTACAGTGCCTGTACTGCCGTGTAGTACCGAGTGGGAGACAGTGTGTATACTACCGTGCAGTACTGAGTGGAGTACAGTGCCTGTACTGCCGTGTAGTACCGAGTGGGGGACTGTGTGTATACTGCCGTGTAGTACTGAGTGGAGTACAGTGCCTGTACTGCCGTGTAGTCCCGAGTGGAGTACAGTGCCTGTACTGCCGTGTAGTAGTGAGTGGAGTACTGTGGATGTACTGCCGTGTAGTACTGAGTGGAGTACTATGTGTATAGTGCCGTGTAGTACCGAGTGGAGTACAGTGCCTGTACTGCCGTGTAGTACCGAGTTCAGTACAGTGCCTGTACTGCCGTGTAGTCCCGTGTGGAGTACTGTGTGCATACTGCCGTGTAGTACTGAGTGGAGTACAGTGCCTGTACTGCCGTGCAGTACCGAGTGGAGTACAGTGCCTGTACTGCCGTGTAGTACCGAGTGGAGTACTGTGTGCATACTGCCGTGTAGTACTGAGTGGAGTACAGTACCTGTACTGCCGTGTCGTACCCAGTGGAGTACTGTGTGTATAGTGCCGTGTAGTACCGAGTGGAGTACAGTGCCTGTACTGCCGTGTAGTACTGAGTGGAGGACAGTGCCTGTACTGCCGTGTAGTCCCGAGGGGAGTACAGTGCCTGTACTGCCGTGTAGTAGTGAGTGGAATACTGTGCCTGTACTGCCGTGTAGTACTGAGTGGAGTACTGTGTGTATAGTGCCGTGTAGTACCGAGTGGAGTACAGTGCCTGTACTGCCGTGTAGTACCGAGTGGGGGACTGTGTGTATACTGCCGTGTAGTACTGAATGGAGTACAGTGCCTGTACTGCCGTGTAGTAGTTAGTGGGGTACAGTGCCTGTACTGCCGTGTAGTCCCGAGTGGAGTACAGTGCCTGTACTGCCGTGTAGTAGTGAGTGGAGTACAGTGCCTGTACTGCCGTGTAGTACTGGGTGGTGTACAGTGCCTGTACTGCCGTGTAGTACCGAGTGGAGTACTGTGTGTATAGTGCGTGTAGTACCGAGTGGAGTACTGTTTGCATACAGCCGTGTAGTACCGAGTGGAGTATTGTGTGTATAGTGCCGTGTAGTACCGAGTGGAGTACAGTGCATGTACTGCCGTGTAGTACCGAGTGGAGTACTGTGTGTATAGTGCGGTGTAGTACCGAGTGGAGTACAGTGCATGTACTGCCGTGTAGTACCGAGTGGAGTACTGTGTGTATAGTGCCGTGAAGTACCGAGTGGAGTACAGTGCCTGTATTGCCGTGTAGTACCGAGTGGAGTACTTTGTGTATAGTGCCGTGTAGTACCGATTGGAGTACTGTGTGCATACTGCCGTGTAGTACTGAGTGGAGTACATTACCTGTACTGCCGTGTAGTACAGAGTGGAGTACTGTGTGTATAGTGCCGTGTAGTACCGAGTGGAGTACAGTGCCTGTACTGCCGTGTAGTACTGAGTGGAGTAGAATGCTTGTACTGCCGTGTAGTCCCGAGTGGAGTACAGTGCCTGTACTGCCGTGTAGTACTGAGTGGATTACAGTCCCTGTACTGCCGTGTAGTACTGGGTGGTGTACAGTGCCTGTACTGCCGTGTAGTACCGCGTGGGGGACTGTGTGTATACTGCCGTGGAGTACCGAGTGGAGTACAGTGCCTGCACTGCCGTGTAGTACCGAGTGGAGTACTGTGTGTATAGTGCGTGTAGTACCGAGTGGAGTACTGTTTGCATACAGCCGTGTAGTACCTAGTGGAGTATTGTGTGTATAGTGCCGTGTAGTACCGAGTGGAGTACAGTGCATGTACTGCCGTGTAGTACCGAGTGGAGTACTGTGTGTATAGTGCGGTGTAGTACCGAGTGGAGTACAGTGCATGTACTGCCGTGTAGTACCGAGTGGAGTACTGTGTGTATACTGCCGTGTAGTACCGAGTGGAGTACTGTGTGCATACTGCCGTGTAGTACTGAGTGGAGTACAGTACCTGTACTGCCGTGTAGTACCGAGTGGAGTACTGTGTGTATAGTGCCGTGTAGTACCGAGTGGAGTACAGTGCCTGTACTGCCGTGTAGTCCTGAGTGGAGTACAGTGCCTGTACTGCCGTGTAGTAGTGAGTGGAGTACTGTGTGTATAGTGCCGTGTAGTAACGAGTGGAGTACAGTGCGTGTACTGCCGTGTAGTACTGAGTGGAGTACAGTGCCTGTACTGCCGTGTAGTACTGAGTGGAGTACAGTGCCTGTACTTCCGTGTAGTCCCGAATGTGGTACTGTGTGTATAGTGCCGTGTAGTACCGAGTGGAGTACCGTGCCTGTACTGCCGTGTAGTACCGAGTGGAGTACTGTGTGTATAGTGCCATGTAGAACCGAGTGGAGTACAGTGCCTCTACTGCCGTGTAGTACTGAGTGGAGTACAGTGCCTGTAATGCCGTGTAGTACCGAGTGGAGTACTGTGTGTATAGTGCCGTGTGGTACCGAGTGGATTAAAGTGCCTGTACTGCCGTGTAGTACTGAGTGGAGTACAGTGCCCGTACTGCCGTGTAGTACTGAGTGGAGTGCAGTGCCTGTACTGCCGTGTAGTACTGAGTGGAGTACTGTGTGTATAGTGCCGTGTAGTAACGAGTGGAGTACAGTGCCTGTACTGCCGTGTAGTACTGAGTGGAGTACAGTGCCTGTACTGCCGTGTAGTCCCGAGTGGAGTACAGTGCCTGTACTGCCGTGTAGTACTGAGTGGAGTACTGTGTGTATAGTGCCGTGTAGTAACGAGTGGAGTACAGTGCCTGTACTGCCGTGTAGTACTGAGTGGAGTACAGTGCCTGTACTGCCGTGGAGTACTGAGTGGAGTACAGTGCCTGTACTTCCGTGTAGTCCCGAATGGGGTACTGTGTGTATAGTGCCGTGTAGTACCGAGTGGAGTACCGTGCCTGTATTGCCGTGTATACCGAGTGGAGTACTGTGTGTATAGTGCCGTGTGGTACCGAGTGGATTAAAGTGCCTGTACTGCCGTGTAGTACTGAGTGGAGTACAGTGCCCGTACTGCCGTGTAGTACTGAGTGGAGTGCAGTGCCTGTACTGCCGTGTAGTACCGAGTGGAGTACAGTGCCTGTACTGCCGTGTGGTACTGAGTGGAGTACAGTGCCTGTACTGCCGTGTAGTCCCGAGTGGAGTACAGTGAATGTACTGCCATGTAGTATTGATTGGAGTACAGTGCCTGTACTGCCGTGTAGTACCGAGTGGAGTACATTGCTTGTACTGTCGTGTAGTACTGAGTGGATTACAGTGCATGTACTGCCGTGTAATCCCGAGTGGAGTACTGTGTGCATACTGCCGTGTAGTACTGAGTGGAGTACAGTGCCTGTACTGCCGTGTAGTACCGAGTGGAGTACAGAGCCTGTACTGCCGTGTAGTACCGAGTGGAGTACATTGCCTGTACTGCCGTGCGGTCCCGAGTTGAGTATTGTGTGTATAGTGCAGTGTAGTACTGAGTGGAGTACTGTGTGTATAGTGCCGTGTAGTACTGAGTAGAGTACAGTGCCTGTACTGCCGTGTAGCACCGAATGGAGTACTGTGTGCATACTGCCGTGTAGTACTGAGTGGAGAACAGTGCCTGTACTGCCGTGTAGTACTCAGTGGAGTGCAGTGCCTGTACTGCCGTGTAGTACTGAGTGGAGTACAGTGCCTGTACTGCGTGTAGTACCGAGTGGAGTACTGTGTGTATACTGCCGTGTAGTACCGAGTGGAGTACAGTGCCTGTACTGCCGTGTAGTACTGAGTGGAGTACAGTGTGTATAGTGCCGTGTAGTACCGAGTGGAGTAACAGTGCCTGTACTGCCGTGTAGTACCGAGTGGAGTACAGTGCGTATAGTGCCGTCTAGTACCGAGTGGAGTACAGTGTGTATATTGCCGTGTAGTACTGAGTGGAGTACAGTGCCTGTACTGCCGTGTAGTACCGAGTGGAGTACAGTGCGTATAGTGCCGTCTAGTACCGAGTGGAGTACAGTGCGTATAGTGCCGTCTAGTACCGAGTGGAGTACAGTGTGTATATTGCCGTGTAGTACTGAGTGGAGTACAGTGCCTGTACTGCCGTGTAGTACCGAGTGGAGTACAGTGTGTATAGTGCCGTGTAGTACCGAGTGGTGTACAGTGCCTGTACTGCCGTGTAGTACTGAGTGGAGTACAGTGCCTCTACTGCCGTGTAGTCCCGAGTGGAGTACAGTGCCTGTACTGCCGTGTAGTAGTGAGTGGAGTACAGTGCCTGTACTGCCGTGTAGTACTGAGTGGAGTACTGTGTGTATAGTCCCGTGAAGTACCGAGTGGAGTACAGTGCCTGTACTGCCGTATAGTACTGAGTGGAGTACAGTGCCTGTACTCCCGTGTAGTCCCGAGTGGAGTACAATGCCTGTACTGCCGTGTAGTACTGAGTGGAGTACTGTGTGTATAGTGCCGTGTAGTACCGAGTGGAGTACTGTGCCTGTACTGCCGTGTAGTACTGAGTGGAGTACAGTGCCTGTACTGCCGTGTAGTCCCGAGTGGAGTACAGTGCTTGTACTGCCGTGTAGTACTGAGTGAAGTACAGTGCCTGTACTGCCGTGTAGTACTGAGTGGAGTACTGTGTGTATAGTGCCGTGTAGTACCGAGTGGAGTACTGTGCCTGTACTGCCGTGTAGTACTGAGTGGAGTACAGTGCCTGTACTGCCGTGTAGTCCCTAGTGGAGTACAGTGCTTGTACTGCCGTATACTACTGAGTGGAGTACAGTGCCTGTACTGCCGTGTAGTCCCGAGTGGAGTATAATGCCTGTACTGCCGTGTAGTACTGATTGGAGTACTGTGTGTATAGTGCCGTGTAGTACTGAGAGGAATACAGTGCCTGTACTGCCGTGTAGTACCGATTGGAGTACTGTGTGCATGCTGCCGTCTAGTACTGAGTGGAGTACGGTGCCTGTACTGCCGTGTAGTACTGGGTGGAGTACAGTGCCTGTACTGCCGTGTAGTACCGAGTGGTGTACTGTGTGTATAGTGCCGTGTAGTACCGAGTGGAGTACAGTGCCTGTACTGCGTGTAGTACCGAGTGGAGTACAGTGCCTGCACTGCGTGTAGTACCGAGTGGAGTACAGTGTGTATAGTGCCGTCTCGTACCGAGTGGAGTACAGTGTGTATAGTGCCGTGTAGTACTGAGTGGAGTACAGTGCCTGTACTGCCGTGTAGTACCGAGTGGAGTACAGTGTGTATAGTGCCGTGTAGTTCTGAGTGGAGTACTGTGCCTGTACTGCCGTGTAGTACCGAGTGGGCGACTGTGTGTATACTGCCGTGTAGTACTGAGTGGAGTACAGTGCCTGTACTGCCGTGTAGTACCGAGTGGTGGACTGTGTGTATACTGCCGTGTAGTACTGAGTGGAGTACTGTGTGTATAGTGCAGTGTAGTGCTGAGTGGAGTACAGTGCCTGTACTGCCGTGTAGTACCGAGTGGAGTACCGTGTGTATAGTGCAGTGTAGTGCTGAGTGGAGTACAGTACCTGTCATACCGTGTAGTACTGAGTATAGTACAGTGCCTGTACTGCCGTGTAGTACCGAGTGGGGGACTGTGTGTATACTGCCGTGTAGTATTGAGTGGAGTACAGTACCTGTACTGCCGAGTAGTCCCGAGTGGAGTACTGTGTGTATAGTGCAGTGTAGTGCTGAGTGGAGTATAGTACCTGTACCGCCGTGTAGTACCGAGTGGGGGAGTGTGTGTATACTGCCGTGTAGTACTGAGTGGAGTACAGTCCTTGTACTGCCGTGTAGTACCGAGTGGGGGACTGTGTGTATACTGCCGTGTAGTCTCGAGTGGAGTACTGTGTGCATACTGCCGTGTAGTACTGATTGGAGTACAGTCCCTGTACTGCGGAGTATTCCCGAGTGGAGTACAGTATGTATAGTGCAGTGTAGTACTGAGTGGTGTACTGTGTGTATAGTGCTGTGTAGTACTGAGTGGAGTACAGTGCCTGTACTGTTGTGTAGTACCGAGTGGGGGACTGTGTGTATACTGCCGTGTAGTACTGAGTGGAGTACAGTGTGTATAGTGCCGTGTAGTACCGAGTAGGGGACTGTGTGCATACTGCCGTGGAGTACAGAGTGGAGTACAGTGCCTGTACTGCCATGTAGTCCCGATTGGAGTACTGTGTGTATACTGCCGTGTAGTACCGAATGGAGTACAGTGCCGGTTCTGTCGTGCAGTACCGAGTGGTGTACTGTGTGCATAGTGCCGTGTAGTACCGAGTGGAGTACTGCGTGCATGCTGCCGTGTAGTACTGAGTGGAGTACAGTGCCTGTACTGCCGTGTAGTACCGAGTGGAGTACTGTGTGTATATTGCCGTGTAGTACTGAGTGGAGTACAGTGCCAGTACTGCCGTGTAGTACCGAGTGGAGTACAGTGCGTATAGTGCCGTCTAGTACCGAGTGGAGTACAGTGTGTATATTGCCGTGTAGTACTGAGTATAGTACAGTGCCTGTACTGCCGTGTAGTACCGAGTGGGGGACTGTGTGTATACAGCCGTGTAAGACTGAGTGGAGTACAGTATCTGTACTGCCGAGTAGTCTGGAGTGGAGTACTGTGTGTATAGTGCAGTGTAGTGCTGAGTGGAGTACAGTACCTGTACTGCCGTGTAGTACCGAGTGGGGGACTGTGTGTATACTACCGTGCAGTACTGAGTGGTGTACAGTGCCTGTACTGCCGTGTAGTCCCGAGTGGAGTGCTGTGTGCATACTGCCGTGTAGTACTGAGTGGAGTACATTCCCTGTACTGCAGAATAGTCCCGTGTGGAGTACAGTGTGTATAGTGCAGTGTAGTACTGAGTGGAGTACTGTGTGTATAGTGCAGTGTAGTACTGAGTGGAGTACAGTGTGTATAGTGCCGTGTAGTACCGAGTGGGGGTTTGTGTGCATACTGCCGTGTAGTACTGAGTGGAGTACAGTGCTTCTACTGCCGTGTAGTACCGAGTGGAGTACAGTGCCTGTACAGCCATGTAGCACTGAGTGGGGTACAGTGACTGTACTGCCGTGTAGTACCGTGTGGGGGACCGTGTGTATACTGCCGTGTAGTACTGAGTATAGTACAGTGCCTGTACTGCCGTGTAGTACCGAGTGGAGTACTGTGTGCATACTGCCGTGTAGTACTAAGTGGAGTACAGTGTGTATAGTGCAGTGTAGTGCTGAGTGGAGTACAGTACCTGTACTGCCGTGTAGTACTGAGTATTGTACAGTGCCTGTACTGCCGTGTAGTACCGAGTGGGGGACTGTGTGTATACAGCCGTGTAAGACTGAGTGGAGTACAGTACCTGTACTGCCGAGTAGTCTGGAGTGGAGTACTGTGTGTATAGTGCAGTGTAGTGCTGAGTGGAATACTGTCCCTGTACTGCCCTGTAGTAGTGAGTGGAGTACTGTGCCTGTACTGCCGTGTAGTACTGAGTGGAGTACTGTGTGTATAGTGCCGTGTAGTCCCGAGTGGAGTAGAGTGCCTGTACTGCCGTGTAGTACTGAGTGGAGTACTGTATGTATAGTGCCGTGTAGTACCGAGTGGAGTACAGTGCCTGTACTGCCGTGTAGTCCCGAGTGGAGTACAGTGCATGTACTGCCGTGTAGTACCGAGTGGAGTACTGTGTGCATACTGCCGTGGAGTACGGATTGGAGTACAATGCCTGTACTGCCGTGTAGTACCGAGTGGAGTACTGTGTGCATACTGCCGTGTAGTACTGAGTGGAGTACAGTACCTGTACTGCCGTGTCGTACCCAGTGGAGTACTGTGTGTATAGTGCCGTGTAGTACCGAGTGGAGTATAGTGCCTGTACTGCCGTGTAGTACTGAGTGGAGTACTGTGTGTATAGTGCCGTGTTGTACCGAGTGGAGTACAGTGAATGTACTGCCGTGTAGTACTGAGTGGAGTACAGTGCCTGTACTGCCGTGTAGTCCCGAGTGGAGTACAGTGCCTGTACTGCCGTGTAGTAGTGAGTGGAGTACTGTGGCTGTACTGCCGTGTAGTACTGAGTGGAGTACTATGTGTATAGTAACGTGTAGTACCGAGTGGAGTACAGTGCCTGTACTGCCGTGTAGTACCGAGTGGAGTACAGTGCCTGTACTGCCGTGTAGTCCCGTGTGGAGTACTGTGTGCATACTGCCGTGTAGTACTGAGTGGAGTACAGTGCCTGTACTGCCGTGCAGTACCGAGTGGAGTACAGTGCCTGTACTGCCGTGTAGTACCGAGTGGAGTACTGTGTGTATACTGCCGTGTAGTACTGAGTGGAGTACAGTACCTGTACAGCCGTGTCGTACCCAGTGGAGTACTGTGTGTATAGTGCCGTGTAGTACCGAGTGGAGTACAGTGCATGTACTGCCGTGTAGTACCGAGTGGAGTACTGTGTGTATAGTGCGGTGTAGTACCGAGTGGAGTACAGTGCATGTACTGCCGTGTAGTACCGAGTGGAGTACTGTGTGTATAGTGCCGTGAAGTACCGAGTGGAGTACAGTGCCTGTATTGCCGTGTAGTACCGAGTGGAGTACTGTGTGTATACTGCCGTGTAGTACTGAGTGGAGTACAGTACCTGTACAGCCGTGTCGTACCCAGTGGAGTACTGTGTGTATAGTGCCGTGTAGTACCGAGTGGAGTACTGTGTGTATACTGCCGTGTAGTACTGAGTGGAGTACAGTACCTGTACAGCCGTGTCGTACCCAGTGGAGTACTGTGTGTATAGTGCCGTGTAGTACCGAGTGGAGTACAGTGCCTGTACTGCCGTGTAGTACTGAGTGGAGTATAATGCTTGTACTGCCGTGTAGTCCCGAGTGGAGTACAGTGCCTGTACTGCCGTGTAGTACTGAGTGGATTACAGTCCCTGTACTGCCGTGTAGTACTGGGTGGTGTACAGTGCCTGTACTGCCGTGTAGTACCGCGTGGGGAACTGTGTGTATACTGCCGTGTAGTACCGAGTGGAGTACTGTGTGTATAGTGCGTGTAGTACCGAGTGGAGTACTGTTTGCATACAGCCGTGTAGTACCGAGTGGAGTATTGTGTGTATAGTGCCGTGTAGTACCGAGTGGAGTACAGTGCATGTACTGCCGTGTAGTACCGAGTGGAGTACTGTGTGTATAGTGCGGTGTAGTACCGAGTGGAGTACAGTGCATGTACTGCCGTGTAGTACCGAGTGGAGTACTGTGTGTATACTGCCGTGTAGTACCGAGTGGAGTACTGTGTGCATACTGCCGTGTAGTACTGAGTGGAGTACAGTACCTGTACTGCCGTGTAGTACCGAGTGGAGTACTGTGTGTATAGTGCCGTGTAGTACCGAGTGGAGTACAGTGCCTGTACTGCCGTGTAGTCCTGAGTGGAGTACAGTGCCTGTACTGCCGTGTAGTAGTGAGTGGAGTACTGTGTGTATAGTGCCGTGTAGTAACGAGTGGAGTACAGTGCGTGTACTGCCGTGTAGTACTGAGTGGAGTACAGTGCCTGTACTGCCGTGTAGTACTGAGTGGAGTACAGTGCCTGTACTTCCGTGTAGTCCCGAATGTGGTACTGTGTGTATAGTGCCGTGTAGTACCGAGTGGAGTACCGTGCCTGTACTGCCGTGTAGTACCGAGTGGAGTACTGTGTGTATAGTGCCGTGTAGAACCGAGTGGAGTACAGTGCCTCTACTGCCGTGTAGTACTGAGTGGAGTACAGTGCCTGTAATGCCGTGGAGTACCGAGTGGAGTACTGTTTGTATAGTGCCGTGTAGTACCGAGTGGAGTACAGTGGGTGTACTGCCGTGTAGTACTGAGTGGAGTACAGTGCCTGTACTGTCGTGTAGTACTGAGTGGAGTACAGTGCCTGTACTGCCGTGTAGTACTGAGTGGAGTACTGTGTGTATAGTGCCGTGTGGTACCGAGTGGATTAACGTGCCTGTACTGCCGTGTAGTACTGAGTGGAGTACAGTGCCCGTACTGCCGTGTAGTACTGAGTGGAGTACAGTGCCTGTACTGCCGTGTAGTACCGAGTGGGAGACAGTGTGTATACTACCGTGCAGTACTGAGTGGAGTACAGTGCCTGTACTGCCGTGTAGTACCGAGTGGGGGACTGTGTGTATACTGCCGTGTAGTACTGAGTGGAGTACAGTGCCTGTACTGCCGTGTAGTCCCGAGTGGAGTACAGTGCCTGTACTGCCGTGTAGTAGTGAGTGGAGTACTGTGGATGTACTGCCGTGTAGTACTGAGTGGAGTACTATGTGTATAGTGCCGTGTAGTACCGAGTGGAGTACAGTGCCTGTACTGCCGTGTAGTACCGAGTTCAGTACAGTGCCTGTACTGCCGTGTAGTCCCGTGTGGAGTACTGTGTGCATACTGCCGTGTAGTACTGAGTGGAGTACAGTGCCTGTACTGCCGTGCAGTACCGAGTGGAGTACAGTGCCTGTACTGCCGTGTAGTACCGAGTGGAGTACTGTGTGCATACTGCCGTGTAGTACTGAGTGGAGTACAGTACCTGTACTGCCGTGTCGTACCCAGTGGAGTACTGTGTGTATAGTGCCGTGTAGTACCGAGTGGAGTACAGTGCCTGTACTGCCGTGTAGTACTGAGTGGAGGACAGTGCCTGTACTGCCGTGTAGTCCCGAGGGGAGTACAGTGCCTGTACTGCCGTGTAGTAGTGAGTGGAATACTGTGCCTGTACTGCCGTGTAGTACTGAGTGGAGTACTGTGTGTATAGTGCCGTGTAGTACCGAGTGGAGTACAGTGCCTGTACTGCCGTGTAGTACCGAGTGGGGGACTGTGTGTATACTGCCGTGTAGTACTGAATGGAGTACAGTGCCTGTACTGCCGTGTAGTAGTTAGTGGGGTACAGTGCCTGTACTGCCGTGTAGTCCCGAGTGGAGTACAGTGCCTGTACTGCCGTGTAGTAGTGAGTGGAGTACAGTGCCTGTACTGCCGTGTAGTACTGGGTGGTGTACAGTGCCTGTACTGCCGTGTAGTACCGAGTGGAGTACTGTGTGTATAGTGCGTGTAGTACCGAGTGGAGTACTGTTTGCATACAGCCGTGTAGTACCGAGTGGAGTATTGTGTGTATAGTGCCGTGTAGTACCGAGTGGAGTACAGTGCATGTACTGCCGTGTAGTACCGAGTGGAGTACTGTGTGTATAGTGCGGTGTAGTACCGAGTGGAGTACAGTGCATGTACTGCCGTGTAGTACCGAGTGGAGTACTGTGTGTATAGTGCCGTGAAGTACCGAGTGGAGTACAGTGCCTGTATTGCCGTGTAGTACCGAGTGGAGTACTTTGTGTATAGTGCCGTGTAGTACCGATTGGAGTACTGTGTGCATACTGCCGTGTAGTACTGAGTGGAGTACATTACCTGTACTGCCGTGTAGTACAGAGTGGAGTACTGTGTGTATAGTGCCGTGTAGTACCGAGTGGAGTACAGTGCCTGTACTGCCGTGTAGTACTGAGTGGAGTAGAATGCTTGTACTGCCGTGTAGTCCCGAGTGGAGTACAGTGCCTGTACTGCCGTGTAGTACTGAGTGGATTACAGTCCCTGTACTGCCGTGTAGTACTGGGTGGTGTACAGTGCCTGTACTGCCGTGTAGTACCGCGTGGGGGACTGTGTGTATACTGCCGTGGAGTACCGAGTGGAGTACAGTGCCTGCACTGCCGTGTAGTACCGAGTGGAGTACTGTGTGTATAGTGCGTGTAGTACCGAGTGGAGTACTGTTTGCATACAGCCGTGTAGTACCTAGTGGAGTATTGTGTGTATAGTGCCGTGTAGTACCGAGTGGAGTACAGTGCATGTACTGCCGTGTAGTACCGAGAGGAGTACTGTGTGTATAGTGCGGTGTAGTACCGAGTGGAGTACAGTGCATGTACTGCCGTGTAGTACCGAGTGGAGTACTGTGTGTATACTGCCGTGTAGTACCGAGTGGAGTACTGTGTGCATACTGCCGTGTAGTACTGAGTGGAGTACAGTACCTGTACTGCCGTGTAGTACCGAGTGGAGTACTGTGTGTATAGTGCCGTGTAGTACCGAGTGGAGTACAGTGCCTGTACTGCCGTGTAGTCCTGAGTGGAGTACAGTGCCTGTACTGCCGTGTAGTAGTGAGTGGAGTACTGTGTGTATAGTGCCGTGTAGTAACGAGTGGAGTACAGTGCGTGTACTGCCGTGTAGTACTGAGTGGAGTACAGTGCCTGTACTGCCGTGTAGTACTGAGTGGAGTACAGTGCCTGTACTTCCGTGTAGTCCCGAATGTGGTACTGTGTGTATAGTGCCGTGTAGTACCGAGTGGAGTACCGTGCCTGTACTGCCGTGTAGTACCGAGTGGAGTACTGTGTGTATAGTGCCATGTAGAACCGAGTGGAGTACAGTGCCTCTACTGCCGTGTAGTACTGAGTGGAGTACAGTGCCTGTAATGCCGTGTAGTACCGAGTGGAGTACTGTGTGTATAGTGCCGTGTGGTACCGAGTGGATTAAAGTGCCTGTACTGCCGTGTAGTACTGAGTGGAGTACAGTGCCCGTACTGCCGTGTAGTACTGAGTGGAGTGCAGTGCCTGTACTGCCGTGTAGTACTGAGTGGAGTACTGTGTGTATAGTGCCGTGTAGTAACGAGTGGAGTACAGTGCCTGTACTGCCGTGTAGTACTGAGTGGAGTACAGTGCCTGTACTGCCGTGTAGTCCCGAGTGGAGTACAGTGCCTGTACTGCCGTGTAGTACTGAGTGGAGTACTGTGTGTATAGTGCCGTGTAGTAACGAGTGGAGTACAGTGCCTGTACTGCCGTGTAGTACTGAGTGGAGTACAGTGCCTGTACTGCCGTGGAGTACTGAGTGGAGTACAGTGCCTGTACTTCCGTGTAGTCCCGAATGGGGTACTGTGTGTATAGTGCCGTGTAGTACCGAGTGGAGTACCGTGCCTGTATTGCCGTGTATACCGAGTGGAGTACTGTGTGTATAGTGCCGTGTGGTACCGAGTGGATTAAAGTGCCTGTACTGCCGTGTAGTACTGAGTGGAGTACAGTGCCCGTACTGCCGTGTAGTACTGAGTGGAGTGCAGTGCCTGTACTGCCGTGTAGTACCGAGTGGAGTACAGTGCCTGTACTGCCGTGTGGTACTGAGTGGAGTACAGTGCCTGTACTGCCGTGTAGTCCCGAGTGGAGTACAGTGAATGTACTGCCATGTAGTATTGATTGGAGTACAGTGCCTGTACTGCCGTGTAGTACCGAGTGGAGTACATTGCTTGTACTGTCGTGTAGTACTGAGTGGATTACAGTGCATGTACTGCCGTGTAATCCCGAGTGGAGTACTGTGTGCATACTGCCGTGTAGTACTGAGTGGAGTACAGTGCCTGTACTGCCGTGTAGTACCGAGTGGAGTACAGAGCCTGTACTGCCGTGTAGTACCGAGTGGAGTACATTGCCTGTACTGCCGTGCGGTCCCGAGTTGAGTATTGTGTGTATAGTGCAGTGTAGTACTGAGTGGAGTACTGTGTGTATAGTGCCGTGTAGTACTGAGTAGAGTACAGTGCCTGTACTGCCGTGTAGCACCGAATGGAGTACTGTGTGCATACTGCCGTGTAGTACTGAGTGGAGAACAGTGCCTGTACTGCCGTGTAGTACTCAGTGGAGTGCAGTGCCTGTACTGCCGTGTA
Source organism: Anabrus simplex (assembly GCF_040414725.1). Taxonomy (NCBI): domain Eukaryota; kingdom Metazoa; phylum Arthropoda; class Insecta; order Orthoptera; family Tettigoniidae; genus Anabrus; species Anabrus simplex. The sequence goes on along the minus strand of NC_090274.1, from coordinate 103,452,054 downwards.
GTACTGAGTGGAGTACAGTGCCTGTACTGCGTGTAGTACCGAGTGGAGTACTGTGTGTATACTGCCGTGTAGTACCGAGTGGAGTACAGTGCCTGTACTGCCGTGTAGTACTGAGTGGAGTACAGTGTGTATAGTGCCGTGTAGTACCGAGTGGAGTAACAGTGCCTGTACTGCCGTGTAGTACCGAGTGGAGTACAGTGCGTATAGTGCCGTCTAGTACCGAGTGGAGTACAGTGTGTATATTGCCGTGTAGTACTGAGTGGAGTACAGTGCCTGTACTGCCGTGTAGTACCGAGTGGAGTACAGTGCGTATAGTGCCGTCTAGTACCGAGTGGAGTACAGTGCGTATAGTGCCGTCTAGTACCGAGTGGAGTACAGTGTGTATATTGCCGTGTAGTACTGAGTGGAGTACAGTGCCTGTACTGCCGTGTAGTACCGAGTGGAGTACAGTGTGTATAGTGCCGTGTAGTACCGAGTGGTGTACAGTGCCTGTACTGCCGTGTAGTACTGAGTGGAGTACAGTGCCTCTACTGCCGTGTAGTCCCGAGTGGAGTACAGTGCCTGTACTGCCGTGTAGTAGTGAGTGGAGTACAGTGCCTGTACTGCCGTGTAGTACTGAGTGGAGTACTGTGTGTATAGTCCCGTGAAGTACCGAGTGGAGTACAGTGCCTGTACTGCCGTATAGTACTGAGTGGAGTACAGTGCCTGTACTCCCGTGTAGTCCCGAGTGGAGTACAATGCCTGTACTGCCGTGTAGTACTGAGTGGAGTACTGTGTGTATAGTGCCGTGTAGTACCGAGTGGAGTACTGTGCCTGTACTGCCGTGTAGTACTGAGTGGAGTACAGTGCCTGTACTGCCGTGTAGTCCCGAGTGGAGTACAGTGCTTGTACTGCCGTGTAGTACTGAGTGAAGTACAGTGCCTGTACTGCCGTGTAGTACTGAGTGGAGTACTGTGTGTATAGTGCCGTGTAGTACCGAGTGGAGTACTGTGCCTGTACTGCCGTGTAGTACTGAGTGGAGTACAGTGCCTGTACTGCCGTGTAGTCCCTAGTGGAGTACAGTGCTTGTACTGCCGTATACTACTGAGTGGAGTACAGTGCCTGTACTGCCGTGTAGTCCCGAGTGGAGTATAATGCCTGTACTGCCGTGTAGTACTGATTGGAGTACTGTGTGTATAGTGCCGTGTAGTACTGAGAGGAATACAGTGCCTGTACTGCCGTGTAGTACCGATTGGAGTACTGTGTGCATGCTGCCGTCTAGTACTGAGTGGAGTACGGTGCCTGTACTGCCGTGTAGTACTGGGTGGAGTACAGTGCCTGTACTGCCGTGTAGTACCGAGTGGTGTACTGTGTGTATAGTGCCGTGTAGTACCGAGTGGAGTACAGTGCCTGTACTGCGTGTAGTACCGAGTGGAGTACAGTGCCTGCACTGCGTGTAGTACCGAGTGGAGTACAGTGTGTATAGTGCCGTCTCGTACCGAGTGGAGTACAGTGTGTATAGTGCCGTGTAGTACTGAGTGGAGTACAGTGCCTGTACTGCCGTGTAGTACCGAGTGGAGTACAGTGTGTATAGTGCCGTGTAGTTCTGAGTGGAGTACTGTGCCTGTACTGCCGTGTAGTACCGAGTGGGCGACTGTGTGTATACTGCCGTGTAGTACTGAGTGGAGTACAGTGCCTGTACTGCCGTGTAGTACCGAGTGGTGGACTGTGTGTATACTGCCGTGTAGTACTGAGTGGAGTACTGTGTGTATAGTGCAGTGTAGTGCTGAGTGGAGTACAGTGCCTGTACTGCCGTGTAGTACCGAGTGGAGTACCGTGTGTATAGTGCAGTGTAGTGCTGAGTGGAGTACAGTACCTGTCATACCGTGTAGTACTGAGTATAGTACAGTGCCTGTACTGCCGTGTAGTACCGAGTGGGGGACTGTGTGTATACTGCCGTGTAGTATTGAGTGGAGTACAGTACCTGTACTGCCGAGTAGTCCCGAGTGGAGTACTGTGTGTATAGTGCAGTGTAGTGCTGAGTGGAGTATAGTACCTGTACCGCCGTGTAGTACCGAGTGGGGGAGTGTGTGTATACTGCCGTGTAGTACTGAGTGGAGTACAGTCCTTGTACTGCCGTGTAGTACCGAGTGGGGGACTGTGTGTATACTGCCGTGTAGTCTCGAGTGGAGTACTGTGTGCATACTGCCGTGTAGTACTGATTGGAGTACAGTCCCTGTACTGCGGAGTATTCCCGAGTGGAGTACAGTATGTATAGTGCAGTGTAGTACTGAGTGGTGTACTGTGTGTATAGTGCTGTGTAGTACTGAGTGGAGTACAGTGCCTGTACTGTTGTGTAGTACCGAGTGGGGGACTGTGTGTATACTGCCGTGTAGTACTGAGTGGAGTACAGTGTGTATAGTGCCGTGTAGTACCGAGTAGGGGACTGTGTGCATACTGCCGTGGAGTACAGAGTGGAGTACAGTGCCTGTACTGCCATGTAGTCCCGATTGGAGTACTGTGTGTATACTGCCGTGTAGTACCGAATGGAGTACAGTGCCGGTTCTGTCGTGCAGTACCGAGTGGTGTACTGTGTGCATAGTGCCGTGTAGTACCGAGTGGAGTACTGCGTGCATGCTGCCGTGTAGTACTGAGTGGAGTACAGTGCCTGTACTGCCGTGTAGTACCGAGTGGAGTACTGTGTGTATATTGCCGTGTAGTACTGAGTGGAGTACAGTGCCAGTACTGCCGTGTAGTACCGAGTGGAGTACAGTGCGTATAGTGCCGTCTAGTACCGAGTGGAGTACAGTGTGTATATTGCCGTGTAGTACTGAGTATAGTACAGTGCCTGTACTGCCGTGTAGTACCGAGTGGGGGACTGTGTGTATACAGCCGTGTAAGACTGAGTGGAGTACAGTATCTGTACTGCCGAGTAGTCTGGAGTGGAGTACTGTGTGTATAGTGCAGTGTAGTGCTGAGTGGAGTACAGTACCTGTACTGCCGTGTAGTACCGAGTGGGGGACTGTGTGTATACTACCGTGCAGTACTGAGTGGTGTACAGTGCCTGTACTGCCGTGTAGTCCCGAGTGGAGTGCTGTGTGCATACTGCCGTGTAGTACTGAGTGGAGTACATTCCCTGTACTGCAGAATAGTCCCGTGTGGAGTACAGTGTGTATAGTGCAGTGTAGTACTGAGTGGAGTACTGTGTGTATAGTGCAGTGTAGTACTGAGTGGAGTACAGTGTGTATAGTGCCGTGTAGTACCGAGTGGGGGTTTGTGTGCATACTGCCGTGTAGTACTGAGTGGAGTACAGTGCCTGTACTGCCATGTTGTCCCGAGTGGAGTACTGTGTGTATACTGCCGTGCAGTACCGAGTGGAGTACAGTGCCTGTACTGCCATGTAGTACCGAGTGGAGTACTGTGTCCATACTGCCGTGTAGTACTGAGTGGAGTACAGTGCCTATACTGCCGTGTAGTACCTTCGGACATCGCCCAAATTACACTACGCACAATGTATGGTGTGGGTATTTTAATTTCTCCTACTTGATCCTGTAAACTAGTACTCACATGCTTATTCCTGTTACAAATGGCATTTTTCACCTTATCCAACACTTTACTAGGACGTTTCATCCGGCGACGACAAGTCTCAATTCTTCTTCCCATGATGTACACTGATAATTGCACAATTTCACAAATCCCAACCTCAAAAACTAAGCTGCTTGCACTAAGTAGATCCTGTTATGTTTATGGATCATTTATAACACACTTATTACAAATATAACATTTAAGAATTTACAGAAAAGCAGAGTAGGCCAACACACAAATGATAAACTCAAAACGTGAGATCACAACTCTTTGTTTAAATTCAACACAAGGACAATCTCCATCACTGAAATAAGAGCCAATTCAACTCGATATATCGATAGTCCGTCAGAAGATCCACAGGAACAAAATTTCTTACATTCAAACCCCGCGCTCAATTCAAAATTTTCGCAAAACAACCGAAAGATTTTCATGAGAATAGTGTTGATGGGCGGCAACGCCCACTTGCACTGGGCCTCTTCAATGGCCGCTAAGGGCTTGAAATTTCTGATATTTAAATAAAACAAAGCTCCAAAAGAATGTACAAGGTATAAACAATATACGAACGTAAAAAACTAAAATTTTAAACAAATTTCACCGATACATTGTCCTAAATAGGGAAACTTGCTCCTTGAAAGTGATATTCCGTGCTGATGTCTCAATATTATATATGACAAGCCAGGTACTCTTAAGAGAAAAATGAACCCTGTATGTGCCAAACCGTGCAAACTGCCTCACTAGGTAAGGTTATATAGAGAAGATGGTCCCCTGTAAATTCCAAATCTTGCAAATGTCACCATCTTACATCTGACACACCACGTATGGTTATATGGAGGAAATGACATTCTAATGCCAATGTCTCTATCCGTGACCACGTATGGTTAAATAGATTTAAGGGCTCCATTCAAGTATTACTCCACGCCAATGAAACCATACGTGATCTCGCCCACAAGGTACTGTTATGCAGATAAAAGGGCTCCCTGCAATTGTCCATCCGTGCGAAAGTATCTAACCGTGCAAATGTCACTATCCTGCACGTACACACTACGTACGGTTATACAGGTAGAAGGGCTCGTTGGAAGTATCACTCCTTGTTAATGTCACTATCCGAGATCCGACACATCGGGTACTGTTACATTGAGAAAAGTAACCATCCAAGCACAACTCACCGTCTTATTTTGACACAACCTTTGCAGAGAGAATTGTGCATTTTGGAACTGTCCATCTGTGACGCTTCTGGTTGGGTTTTATACTGTAGATTGCTACCTGCAAGCGTTAGTCTGGGTATTGTCACCACTGTAAATCTGACACACCAGTTACTGTTATTTAAAGGAAATGGCACCATGCAAGTTCACGCCGTGCCAATGTAACCATCCGCGATCTCACCCACAATGTACTGTTATAGAGATAAAAGGGCTATATAGATAAAATGGCTCCCTGCAACTGTGAATCCATCCATCCATCTTAGATCGGACACATCAGGTAGGATCATATAGAGAACGGGGCTCCCTGCAAGTGTTACTAAGTGCACGTGTCACCATTCTAGTTCTGACACACCACGTACACTTATATAGGGGAAATGGCGCCGTGCAAGTTTCAAACCGTGCCAATGTCACCTTTATGATCTAACGCACAAGGCACTTCTATACAGATAAAAGGTCTCCCTCGAATTGTCCATCCGTACAAAACTGTCACACCGTGCAAATGTCTCCAACCTGTATCTGACACACCTCATATGGTTAAACAGGTGGAAGGTACAATAAGTGAACAGAGCACCCAGCACACTTCAATCCATGCATATGTCAATATCCTAGATTTCACCCACCAAGTATAGAGGAAATGGTTCCAAGCATGTGTCACGCTGTGCAAATGTCACAAACTTCTGACTAACCAGGTACGGTTAAATGAGGAGGAAGCAACCTGCGGTGTAACACCGTGCAAATGTCACCATCCCAGATCTGACACACCAAGTAGGGCTATATGCACAAGGGGCTCCTGGATGTGTCTATCACTGGAAATGTCACCATCCCAGAACCGATGCACTAGTCACCTTTGCATAGAGAGTAGTGCATTTTGGAACTGTCCATCTGTGAAAACGTCACCATCCTTCTTTTGATGCTTCTGGTTGGGTTTTATACTTTTATGATGATCATGATGAGAAAAAACTAGATTGCATGTATTTTAAAATTTGCACATCAATTTGTTATTGTGTTGTATCTGAAATTATCCTAAAACTTTCAAGTCGACTGATAAAAAATTCTGGCATGAGGAGCATTTTGAATCTTGAAAAGTGCTGGAAAATGCACCAGCTGTCAGTTCCTAGAGGACACCAATGGTGGGTGGGACGGTGCTTTGTTGCTGTCAAATGGCACAATGTGGCCCATATGCCATTTGACATGGCGTGAATACTGCTTATGTTCGAACGTAAAGCAATTCCAAATAATTTTGCATCTAATCGATGAGTGCTCCTGTCAGTTGCGGAATTCACAATCACTGCTGCAAAACAATGCACGGGACATTCTCCAACCAATTCTCAAAATCTGTATTACAGCTGAAGCAACTAGGGCAAGCTAATGCAGATAATATACGTGTAAAGGACTATATGACTATAATGATATTGTAAATGCCCCTAACACTATCAGATGTACTATGTACTCAGGAGGCATGTCACACCAAAGAGGTAAATTTCAATAAGAAAATCTTACACGCGCGCACGTGGCTATTTTATTATTTTCGGATACTTACAGTTGGAATATACTGTATGTATGAATTATATCTCATTTTGAAGTAGAGACTTCAAGCTTTCATTTCGAGTGAAAAAATTAAAATGGCATTTTTGGGCGAAAAAGTCGATTTCGAACGTTAATACATACCTTAAGGCTGTTTTAAACCCTTGTCGCCCAGACACTCCATTGTGGTCAATTGAACGCTTGTCCCTCATGACACTAATGTTGAATTCAGTAATTGCTGATGTTACTGCAATCTCCAGTTATTTGACATAAACACTTCCTTCGGACACAGCCCAAATTACACTATGCACAATGTATGGTGTGGGGATTTTAATTTCTCCTACTTGATCCTGGAAACTAGTACTTACATGCTTATTCCTGTTACAAATGGCATTTTTCACTTTATCCAACACTTTACTAGGACGTTTCTTCCGGCGACAAGTCTCAATTCTTCTTCCCATGATGTACACTGATAATTGCACAATTTCACAAATCCAACCTCAAAAACTAAGCTGCTTGCACTAAGTACATCCTGTTATGTTTATGGATCATTTATAACACACTTATTACAAATATAACATTTAAGAATTTACAGAAAAGCAGAGTAGGCCAAAACACATATGATAAACTCAAAACGTGAGATCACAACTCTGTTTAAATTCAACAGAAGGACTATCTCCATCACTGAAATAAGAGCCAATTCAACTCGATATATCGATAGTCCGTCAGAAGATCCACAGGAACAAAATTTCTTACATTCAAACCCCGCGCTCAATTCAAAATTTTCGCAAAACAACCGAAAGATTTTCATGAGAAAAGTGTTGATGGGCGGCAACGCCCACTTGCACTGGGCCTCTTCAATGGCCGCTAAGGGCTTGAAATTTCTGATATTTAAATAAAACAAAGCTCAAAAAGAAAGTACAAGGTATAAACAATATAAGAACGTAAAAAACTAAAAGGGGATTTTTTTCACAATTTTAAAAGGGACATTCCGTGCTGATGTCTCAATATTATATGTGACACCCCAGGTACTCTTAAGAGAAAAATGAACCCTGTATGTGCCAAACCGTGCAAACTGCCTCACTGGGGTAAGGTTATATAGAGAAGATGGTCCCCTGTAAATTCCAAATCTTGCAGTCGCCATCTTACATCTGACACACCACGTATGGTTATATGGAGGAAATGACTTTCTAATGCCAATCCTTGCTAATGTCTCTATCCGTGACCACGTATGGTTAAATAGATTTAAGGGCTCCATTCAAGTATTACTCCACGCCAATGAAACCATCCGTGATCTCGCCACAAGGTACTGTTATGCAGATAAACGGGCTATATAGATAAAATGGCTCCCTGCAACTGTGAAACCATCCATCCATCCATCTTAGATCGGACACATCACGTAGGATCATATAGAGAAAAGGGCTCCCAGCAAGTCAGCAAGTGTCACACCTGGTTCTGCTAGATAGGGGAAAATTACCAATCCATGTATATATGACCATCTTACTTCCTACTAACCAGGTACGGTCAATAAGAGAAGATGGCTCCCAGCACCTTTCTATCGTGTAAATGTCAAGATCCTATTCTCACAATCCGAGATCTCACAAACCATGCATGTTTACATAGAAAAAAGTGCATCCTGGAACCGTCCATCTGTGAGAAAGTCACCACTTTCTTTTTGACTCCCTGCAAGTGATAGTCCGTGCATTGTCACCCCACTAGAACTGACACACCACGTCCTGTTATTTAGGAAAAAAAAGGCTCCATGCAAGTTTACTCCGTGCTAATGTAACCATCCGTGATATCATCCACTCTTGTACACATAAAAGGGCTCCCTGCATTTGTCCATCTGTGCAAAAGGGTCCCTAAAGGTCACCATCAGAGAATTGACACAACACACTCGGTTGGGGGGAAAGGGTTCCTTGTAAGTATAATTTAGTGCAAATATCTCCATCCTAGATATGACACACCAGGTATTGGCTCCCTACAAAATTTACCATCCTAGATCTTACACACAAGGTTAGATAATGCAGAAGAAGCGTGTGACATATCACTTTCGGTTATATATATATATGAAGTGTGACCATCTTATTTCCGAATCCAAGCATGTCACTCTGTGCAAATATCAAAATATTACTTCTAACTCACCAGGTAACGTCATATAGTGTAGAGTCATCCTAAAGTGTAACTCAATTCAAATGTCACCATCCTAGTCTCCAGGTACAGGAAGAGAGAGAATATGTGTTCCCTGCCATGTTCAATCAGTGCAAATGTCACCATCCTAGGTCTGACACACCAGGTACCATTGTATAGAGGAAGGGTTCCATTCATGTGTCGCACCGCGCATACGTGAGCGTCCTAAAACTGACACACAAGGTAGGGATCTGACACATCATGTACAGTTACATAGAGAACAGGGCTCCCTGCAAGTGTTACTAAGTGCACATGTCACCATTCTAGATCTGACACATAGGGGAAATGGCGCCGTGCAAGTTTCAAACCGTGCCAATGTCACCTATATGATCTAACGCACAAGGCACTTCTATGCAGATAAAAGGTGTCCCTCGGATTGTCCATCCGTACAAAAGTGTCACACCGTGCAAATGTCTCCAACCTGTATCTGACACACCACGTACGGTTAAACAGGTGGAAGGTACAATAAGAGTACAGAGCTCCCAGCACTTTTCAAACCATGCAAATGTCAATATCCTAGATCTCACCAAGTATAGAGGAAATGGTTCCAAGCATGTGTGCAAATGTCACAAACTTCTTACTAACCAGGTACGGTTAAATGAAGAAGAAGCAACTTGCGGTGTAACCATCCCAGATCTGACACACCAAGTAGGGCTATATGCAGGAAGGGGCTCCTGGCTGTGTCTATCACTGGAAATGTCACCATCCCAGAACCGACGCACTAGTCACCTTTGCATAGAGTGTAGTGCATTTTGGAACTGTCCATCTGTGAAAACGTCACCATCCTTCTTTTGATGCTTCTGGTTGGGTTTTATACTTTTATGATGATCATGAGAAAAAACTAGATTGCATGTATTTTAAAATTTGCACATCAATTTGTTATTGTGTTGTATCTGAAATTATCCTAAAAGTTTCAAGTAGACTGATAAAAAATTCTGGCATGAGGAGCATTTTGAATCTTGAAAAGTGCTGGAAAATATATTCTGAGGAAAAATGTTATAACCTTGAAATTGTTTTCACCAAGTTGAAGTATTTCATTCATAGAATGTTGTGAACTAGGATCTTCTATAAAACAAAAACAGAAAGGGAGCTAGACATCATTTTTGACAAAAGTTTAAAAATAATTAATTACCCGTGTGACAATGGCTATAAAATATTCACAATATTAAGAAAGTACTAGTTTAAGCATATATTCTGGTGCAGCAAAATGAGGTGTGTAGTGGCAGTGAGTCTTATATCCATCTGTTAAGAAGAACTGCACTTCGTTTGTGGTTTCCAGAGGGTATTTGTGATTTTCTTTTAGGTGCTGAGTTTATGCTAGTGTTATCTAGGGAGTCCACGTTCATTTAATAGTGTTTTAGGGTCATATGTATTCTCAGTTTTGTGCCCTAAATATCTGCCATCTTGTTCACTGCTACAATAGTTCCACAGATATCACTACTTAGATGGAAACTCGCTATATCTCTTTTAAACATTTTGCCCTAACTGGCACCCATCTTGTCTCGTCTGCCATCAGTACCATGGAGACCACAAAGAAGATGTGCACTCTACTCTCTTTTCACGCGGTTGCCTAGGACACAGAGCCTGCCCATTTTGTCAGCCATCTTAAGAAGGGCAAATTTTGATACGACGTGTAGCGTCTGATCCAGAGTGGGCGGCTACACCCAGCGTCTGATCTCCATGTTAGGAGCGGCTGTATTCATACAGGATAAGGCAACGGGTTTGAAAGCAGGTAGAGACCCTCCTTGGAGGCAGCTCTACCCAGGGAGTGGCGCCCCTGCCTATGCGAGTCCCAGAGCACGCTGACCCGGTGTGTAGTATCTGGTAAGGGTCCCAGCTCAGGGTTACGAGTGAAGACCTCAACGACATCAACGGCGGAGAGGGTGACCTTCGGTACGGCGGAGATGTTGGAAGAGGCAGCCCTGTACATGGGGATTAATACGTGTACAACACACAAAGGGCACGACGGTTCCACATGTTAGTGGCGGTACCCCGACAGCGTCTGTTCCCCATGTTAGGGGCGGCTGAATCACAACTCACCAACACGTCTGGCAAGCGTGGTGTTTTATTGCCGAACACCTTCCATAAACTCCTATGACTTCGAATTTTCAAACGAAACTACCCCAGGTGAGTAGAGTGAAAGACTCAGAATCTCACACTGACAATACGTCAGTCTGCCTCAAGGATTCTGGGGGAGGCATAAATTCGAAAAGAACGACTAAAAAAGTAAGAATAGCCACATACAACATAAGAACTATGAGACTAGCTGAAGACCTTGAAAGGCTAGAACATGAACTGCATGACATAAAATGGGATATTCTGCGTATTTGTGAGACTCGCCTTCAAGGAGAAAAAGCTGAGACCCTTCCATCAGGTCATGTCATCTTACGTAATAACGGGGATGCTTCTACACATGGGGTTGCTATTCTTGTCAATAAAAATATCAAAGAATTCATACTCAAGAAGATTTGTGTCTCTTTCAGAGTGATATATATCGTCCTCAAATTGAATAGTAAATTCTCCATACAAGTCATACATGTCTATGCTCCAACGAGTACTTCTGACGAAGAGGCAGTGGAACAGCTGTATGAAAAATTCAGAAAAGACACAACTCTGTATCATCATTGGAGACTTCAATGCAAAAGTGGGTCAAAAGGAAATCGGAGACCCAGAGAACATTGGTACATATGGACTAGGCGATCGAAACGAAAGAGGAGAAAGATTGCTAGAATATCTCACAGCCGAAAATCTCTATTGCATGAATACTTTCTTTAAAAAGCCCATCCAACGAAAATGGACATGGAAGAGCCCCGATGGACAAACCAAGAATGAGATAGATTTTATCCTGACCAACAAGAAGAAATATTGTACAGATGTTACTGTTCTCAATAGATTTGATACAGGAAGCGACCATAGGCTAGTTCGAGCAACCTTTACATTTGACCTCAAACTTGAACGGTCCAAATTGACAAGGGGGTACACTTTTCCAAGAGTAGAGGACTTAGAAACACATCAATCATCATTTCAACAAGCTCTTACCAAAAAACTTAACCCAACAGAAGATTTGAAATACTTGGACGTGAACGAACTTAATGAGAAAATTACAGTCAGTATTCAAAATGCAGCAAAGGAGATCCCATTGAAGAAAACTAATAAGAAGAGCCGACTTTCACTCAATACCATGCAGCTCATTAAGGACAGGAAGACAATGGACAGGGATACAGCAGAATACAAAAATCTTAACAAGACCATTCGCAAGGAAATAAGAAAAGATCTAAGGAAATTTAATAATAACATGATCATACAGACAATTGAAGAAAATAAAAACATGAAGATTTTAAAGAACAGCATGTCTACAGGAAGACCAAAAATTACAAAACTTAAGAACCAAAATGGAGAAATAGTCACAGATAGGCAAAAGATTACTGAAGTTATTAGAGATTTCTACCACAAGCTGTATACATCAACCATTAATAAACCATCCAGTGATGAACAACTAGCCCAGAATTATACACATGAAGTAACACCGGAAGTCACCACTGCTGAGATTGAAAGTGCTCTTAAACAACTAAGGAATAAAAAATCCCCTGGGGAGGATAAAATAACGAATGAAATGCTGAAATTAGGTGGAAGAGATCTGCTAGAAGCCGTGAGAATACTCATGAACAAGTGTATTAACTCTGGAAGAATACCAGAAAATTGGAAAAATGCTGAAGTGACACTTCTCTTCAAGAAAGGTGATAAGGAAAATTTAGAGAACTATCGTCCTGTGAGTTTGTTATCACACCTTTATAAGCTCCTGACTAAAATTGTAACCAACCGCCTCACAAGAGAACTGGATTTTTATCAACCTGCCGAGCAAGCGGGATTTCGTAAAGGCTTCTCAACTGTTGAACACATCCAGACTATTCGTCTTCTTCTGGAGAAAACCTATGATCAAGCAACAATGGTAGTCAGAGTGGACGAAGGCCTCATCAATAAAATCCCAGTTGGCAAAGGAGTTCGACAAGGTGACACAATCTCTATAAAGCTGTTTACCCTTGCCTTGGAAGATATATTCAAAACCCTTCATTGGGATAATAAAGGAATAAAAATCAACGGGGTATACTTGAACCACCTGCGTTTTGCCGATGACATTCTGCTCATAAGTGAAAATCTAGATGAGCTAGAAAGCATGATCCAAGAATTAAAAACTGCTTCTGCTAAGATTGGTTTGGAAATGAACATTAATAAAACGAAAATACTAAGCCCAGAGAGTCGACCACTTAAAACGGGAAACCAATATATAGCTGTCGATGAGTACATCTATCTTGGACACAAGATAAAACTTGGAAAAGACAACCAACGTGCAGAAATTCCTCGCAGAATAGGTATGAGTTGGACTGCATTCCGAAAACTAAGATTCATCCTCACTAACAAGGATGTTCCAATTAACCTGAAGACCAAGGTTTATAATACGTGCGTGCTGCCAGTTACAACTTACGGTCTGGAAACGATGACTCTGACGAAGGAAAGTGCTCGCAAGCTTCAGCGAACACAACGAGCCATGGAGCGACAGATGCTAGGGATCAGCCTTAGGGATAAGATCCGTTCAGAGGACATCAGGAGAAAAACTAATGTAACAGACATCCTAGAGATAGTAGCAAAACTAAAATGGCAATGGGTAGGACACGTAGCTCGACAAGACTACAACAGGTGGACCTCTAGGATTGTTCACTGGAGACCATGGGGACACAAGAGAGGCATTGGAAGACCCCCGAAGAGATGGCTCGACGACATAAAGCTGTTGGCTGGAACACGCTGGTTCCAACTGGCTCAAGACCGAAGACGATGGAAGCACATGGAAGAGGCCTATATCCAGCAGTGGATTGAAATAGGCTAGAAAAGAAGTAGAGGAAGAAGAAGAAGTTTAAACATTCCCACATTCATTAGCTTTAATTTAATCTATCATTGATTTTTCTGTCTCAGTTTTAAGGATATTTGAATTTATTTGAAATGTGGGAAGGTGTGCAAAAAATTACATTCAAGAAAAACAGCACTGAAGTTTTAGGACTAAGTTATGAACATAACCCACTTATTTGGGAACCTAAAACTTGCCTGCTCCATAGGTTGGACCGTCGTTTAGAAGTTTCTTGTCTTCTTTTAGTTTTCTTCTGCCTCTCAAGTACTGCCTACTCGGCTTGTGTTCTGCAGTACTTCGATTTGCACCTTTCTACAACCGTACTGCATTAGCTTCAAGTACACCCGATGATGTGTACTTGCCAGGAGCAATTCCTATCCTCTTCAGTATTTGTATTTCCGCTCCGTTCTCCCAGGTGAAATGGCAAACTCCTAATTTTAAGGTATCAACATTTATGTCTCTTTAGGACACCTTCTCCATACCATGGCATTGAATGACTCATTATTTTCAATCAATCCATGCAAGGACTTAGCATTTCTGGGTCGGTGAGTCGCTCATATATAGGCTTCACTGCTTGAAGAATGCCAAAGGACAGGCCTGGTTTGAATTAAAATTGTTCTATCTAATTATTTGCTTTAGCTCACTGATATGAGCACCAGCTGTCAGTTCCTAGAGGACACCAATGGTGGGTGGGACGGTGCTTTGTTGCTGTCAAATGGTACAATGTCGCCCATATGCCATTTGACATGGCGTGAATACTGCTTGTGTTCGAACGTAAAGCAATTCCAAATAATTTTGCATCTAATCGATGAGTGCTCCTGTCAGTTGCGGAATTCATAATCACAGCTGCAAAACAATGCAAGGGACATTCTCCAACCAAATCTCAAAAACTGTATTACAGCTGAAGCAACTAGGGCAAGCTAATGCAGATAATATACGTGTAAAGGACTATATGACTATAATGATATTGTAAATGCCCCTAACACTATCAGATTCAATATATACAGACGAAAGATTGGACTGAGAATCACTAGCAAATAATTCCCTTACATTAGGCCTACCTTCCGTCTCACTATTTATACTGATAGCACAACACTGACATTCACCTTGCTATGTCTGTTTACATGAAACTTTCCCTTTTTCTTTGCTCTACATCGGCTTTTAGAACACATTTTATACACTTTCACAGAGAAACAAACTCTTTGGTCACAATGTGAAAGACCACTTGGCCACAAGGAAGGTTTGTTTATATCCGTTGCCTATCGATGGAATAAAAGTCTTTGGAATATACAAAGTATATACAAGTATCTGTTAGTCAGAACTGTGTACTATGTACTCAGGAGGCATGTCACACCAAAGAGGTAAATTTGAATAAGAAAATCTGACACGCGAGCACGTGGCTATTTTATTATTTTCGGATACATACAGTTGGAATATACTGTATGTATGAATTATATCTCATTTTGAAGTAGAGACTTCAAGCTTTAATTTCGAGTGAAAAAATTAAAATGGCACTTTTGGGCGAAAAAGTCGGTTTCGAACGTTAATACATACCTTAAGGCTGTTTTAAACCCTTGTCGCCCAGACACTCCATTGTGGTCAATTCAACGCTTGTCCCTCATGACACTAATGTTGAATTCAGCAATTGCTGATGTTACTGCCATCTCCAGTTATTTGACATAAACACTTCCTTCGGACACAGATCAAATTACACTATGTACAATGTATGGTGTAGGGATTTTAATTTTTCCTACTTGATCCTGTAAACTAGTACTCACATGCTTATTCCTGTTACAAATGGCATTTTTCACTTTATCCAACACTTTACTAGGACGTTTCTTCCGGCGACGACAAGTCTCAATTCTCTTCCCATGATGTACACTGATAATTGCACAATTTCACAAATCCCAACCTCAAAAACTAAATTGCTTGCACTAAGTAGATCCTGTTATGTTTATGGATCATTTATAACACACTTATTACAAATATAACATTTAAGAATTTACAGAAAAGCAGAGTAGGCCAAAACACAAATGATAAACTCAAAACGTGAGATCACAACTCTTTGTTTAAATTCAACACAAGGACAATCTCCATCACTGAAATAAGAGCCAATTCAACTCGATATATCGATAGTCCGTCAGAAGACCCACAGGAACAAAATTTCTTACATTCAAACCCCGCGCTCAATTCAAAATTTTCACAAAACAACCGAAAGATTTTCATGAGAATAGTGTTCCACTTGCACTGGGCCTCTTCAATGGCCGCTAAGGGCTTGAAATTTCTGATATTTAAATAAAACAAAGCTCAAAAAGAAAGCACAAGGTATAAACAATATTAGAACGTAAAAAACTAAAAGGAGATTTTTACACAATTTTCAACAAATTTCACCGATACATTGTCTTAAATAGGGAAACTTGCTCCTTGAAAGTGACATTCCGTGCTGATGTCTCAACATTATATATGACAAGCCAGGTACTCTTAAGAGAAAAATGATCCCTGTATGTCCCAAACCGTGCAAACTGCCTTATTAGGTAAGGTTATATAGACAAGATGGTCCCCTGTAAATTTAAAATCTTGCAAATGTCACCATCTTACATCTGACACACCACGTATGGTTATATGGAGGAAATAACTTTCTAATGCCAATCCTTGCTAATGTATGGTATGGTTAAATAGATTTAAGGGCTCCATTCAAGTATTACTCCACGCCAATGAAACCATCCGGGATCTCGCCCACAAGGTACTGTAATGCAGATAAAAGGGCTCCCTGCAATTGTCCATCCGTGCGAAAGTGTCTAACCGTGCAAATGTCACTATCCTGCACGTACACACTACGTACGGTTATACAGGTGGAAGGGCTCCTTGGAAGTATCACTCCTTGTTAATGTCACTATCCGAGATCCGACACATCGGGTACTGTTACATTGAGAAAAGTAACCATCCAAGCACAAGTCACCGTCTTATTTTGACACAACCTTTGCATAGAGAATTGTGCATTTTGGAACTGTCCATCTGTGAAAACTTCACCCTCCTTCTTTTGACGCTTCTGGTTGGGTTTTATACTGTAGATTGCTACCTGCAAGCGTTAGTCTGTGTATTGTCACCACTGTAAATCTGACACACCAGTTACTGTTATTTAAAGGAAGTGGCACCATGCAAGTTCACGCCGTGCCAATGTAACCATCCGCGATCTCACCCACAATGTACTGTTATACAGATAAAAGGGCTATATAGATAAAATGGCTCCCTGCAACTGTGAATCCATCCAACCATCCATCTTAGATCGGACACATCAGGTAGGATCATATAGAGAAAAGGGCTCCCAGCAAGTCAGCAAGTGTCACACCTGGTTCTGCTAGATGGGGAAAATTGCCAATCCATTATATCCTACTAACCTACACACCAGGTTCCGTTATATAGAGAAGATGGCACACTGTGTTGGAGATTCATAGAAAAGGCCTCGTACACACTCTAACGGCGTTATGTGATTTGGATATGCAATCTCCCTGTACATAGTTTAGTATTTCAAGTATGAGCTCCTGCTATCTAGCGGAGCTACTGGGAACTGCCATATCGCTTGTATTTTTGCTTTTGTTTTGTACTGGTTTGTAGTAAGTAAGAATAAAGATGGCAGCCATGACGAAGTAAAGTGATTCAGTGTTTAATTTATTAGTGATATCCCCAACATTTATGGTGGCCGAAATAACCCATCTGTTCAAGTTACGATACGTTTCATCACGAACTTTCAAGATTTGGAGAACATTCACGCCAAGTAACCATGGATCTCCTGTAAAGGGAATGTTTCATCACGCCACTCGACCCAGGATCACGATGAGTAGAACAGTTCTTTCTTCTGAGATACAATGTACTGAATCACTAACGTAGCATGCTATATGGGGATTATACGGCATTATTGCATTGGTGTAGATATTATTTCTGCATGCTTCAAGAATATCGTTCTTTCTAGAACAACTACACGCCGGTCTGTGTGACAAGTGCTGCCACCGACTGGAAACAAGGCGGACTATTACCGGCCCAACTACCTACAGTCACGGGAACAAAGCCCTGCCTGCAGCACGTTCATCTGCACCCCCTCCTCAGCCGTCATAAATCGCCAGTTTGTCTCACCGTCAGCGATGTCTATACAAGACCTGTCCCTTCTGAAAAGAAAGCGAAGTACTCTGCGAGCTAATCTTTTAAAAGACAAAACAAGTACACCAGACTATGACGAAATAGAATATCTTCGTGATAGACTTCAGAACACTTTGCAATTATTAGTTTCCTCAGACGATGTTATACACGACCAGTTACCCGACACAGATTATGAAACAGATGTACAGGCATGTGAAAACTATGTCGACAGTGCAACAAGAGCTATACAGCATGCCAACAAAGTTCTTACACGGAAACCGGCAGAGACAAATGCGTCAGCATCCATTCCCAGTTCTAGCTATTACGTTCCACCCCCAGTTGTTCCAGAATTTAAACTCCCGACAATACACATTGAGCCATTCTCAGGTGACATAGAGTCCTGGTCTCGTTTCTGGGAACAGTTCGAGACAGCAGTTGACAACAACACCACGATTCCAGACATTAGCAAGCACGTGTTATTACGAGGATATCTACGAGGGGAACCCAAGCAACTCGTCGATGGTATAGCACTTAGTTCAGAAACCTACGCCCAGGTCAAGACTTTACTTACTAAACGTTATGGCGACAAGGATAAAATAATTCAGGCTCATCTGAACTACCTGGAAAATTTACCACCCACATTATCAGAGAATCCTGATGATCTCAACGTGACATACCTGGAGTGCCACCGTAGAGTTCAAGCCCTCAAGGCGCTCGGCGAAGACATTAATGTTTACGGACGCGTGATTGCCCCGAAGGTTTTACGAGCTTTTCCAGCGCCAATCTGCACACGTTGGCTAATTCACGC
Organism: Anabrus simplex; assembly: GCF_040414725.1. Taxonomy (NCBI): domain Eukaryota; kingdom Metazoa; phylum Arthropoda; class Insecta; order Orthoptera; family Tettigoniidae; genus Anabrus; species Anabrus simplex. The sequence continues at coordinate 103,433,732 of NC_090274.1, read as the reverse complement.
AAAGCGCAACAAAATCTCTGATAGAATTTCTTCGTGAGGAGGTAGAAGCTGCCCTTAGCACTCAGAAACTCAGGGGAGAGACCAGCATCGCACTTCCATCACTTTACCAACCTACAGCAGCTGCTCTCCAAGTCAGTACTAAGCCACAAAAGTTAAGAAGGGAGCAGAACAAGTCCGCAATAACACCATTCTGTGCCTTCTGCGAAAACAGAGGTTACTGGGCACAGGGATGCACACAAGTAGTCCTACCCCAAGCTAGGGTGGAGAAGCTGAAACTCTCCAAAAGATGCTTTCTGTGCCTCAATCGAGGTCACAACGTCCAGAACTGCAACAAGAAGGGAAGAGTGTCATGCTCTAAATGCAAACAACTTCACCACGTATCCATCTGCAACCAGAGCCAATCCCAGTCAACTTCTGTCGGAAAGATTGAAACAGGGCCACCCAGTTTTTCATTTCTGCAGACAGCCCGTGTTCACATACAAGGACCAACAGGGGCACACAAAATCACACGATGCCTCCTAGACGCTGGAAGTCAATCATGTTTTATTGCCACGTCATTTTTGGACACTCTACAGCTACCAGTAATCTGTACTCGAGACCTAGCAGTCACAGCCTTCGAAACAACTAGCAATAGCTTTCAGCCACGTCGACTCACCCAATTTGAAATTATCGGATTTTCGACAAAAACCGCTTTCGAAAGTGCCAACACTTATTCATCTCATCCAGCAGTCACTCTTAACCACAGCAATCTGCCACTCGCTGATCCAAAAACCAACGATGCAGATGACTTGCCGATTGAAATCCTTATTGGTGCAGACAATTATTGGAAAGTCGTGAAACTAGATCCACCACAGCCCATCACACCCTCTTTAGTCCTAATGTCATGACGAACCACGTCTCAGTCAACAATGACGAGATATCTGACGACTCCATGCGACGTTTTTGGGACCTCGAGACAATCGGCATTCGAGAGACGAAACACAGACGACTAGACGACACGGATGCTGCTATTCTTCAAGAGTTCCACTACAATTACCGCATCCATGACGGACGAAGAGTCGTATCCCTTCCTCGCAAACGGGATATAGTCTTATCCGAAAATTTGGCAACAACCGAGGCAAGATTTCGAACACTACAGAGACGGCTACATCAAGGCGCAACTTTCAAGAACATGTATCAGACGCTAATGTTGGACTACGTGCTTCGAGAGCAAGTGGAGCTAGCCCCCGATACCGCAATCCCTGGAAATATGTTTTACCTGCCACACCATGCCGTCAAGAAGGAGAAACGAGATGCCACTAAATGGAGGATAGTGTACGACGCTTCCTCTCACGAACCAGGATTCCCATCCCTCAACGATACCCTCCACATGGGTCCAAATCTCCTACCCGAAATTTTTGCCACTCTCTTCAGGTTTCGATTGCATCGAAAGGCCATCGCATGTGACGGTACCCAGGCGTTCCTCCAGCTAGCCCTCGACGAAAAAGATAGAGATCTCACCAGATTTCTTTGGCACCGCATCGACACTACTACAGACGGAATCTACACGACAACAGAGGACGTCGTCACGTACCGATTCACCCGGCTACCCTTTGGTCTCACCTGTAGCCCGTTCCTCCTCTCAGCCACTCTCCGTGAACTAGCTACCCTACACTACAACACTTATCCCACGGCTGCGCCTCTCCTAGATGCTTGCACATTTATGGATGACTTCACTGCCAGCGTAGAAGACGACAATATGGCCGTTACTCTTTATTATGAACTGACAGCCCTCCTGCGCCACATTCGACTCCCACTCTCCAAATGGGTCACGAATTCCTTGCCATTCATGAACATTTGGAAAGCAGAAACTCGAGAAGTCGTACTGCAGATACGAGTATTAGGTATCGACTGGAATGCGGAATCAGACCAACTCTTTAGAACCCCAGGTGACGTCACTGCAAAACTATCCACACAGCCAGTAACTAAACGACAGTTACTGAAAGCCACCGCACGCTTCTACGACCCACTTGGACTATTTTCACCCGTGTCAATCACTGCCAAAATCCTTTTCCAAGATACTTGGTGCCTAGGACTGGCATGGGAAGAAATTTTACCAGCTAATCTCGCCCATCGATGGAACGATTGGCTCTCACGCCTACAGTACCTCTCTCCAATCCGAATACCACGATGGATTGCCATTTCAAATTCCGGTACAGACATATCACTGCACGTGTTTTGCGACGCCTCCGAAAGAGCATACGGCGCCGCATTGTACGTCCGGTCACTTGTCAATGACGCTTACACTGTTCGCTTAGTTTGCAGCAAGGCCAGACTGTCCCCTGTGAAGAAAGTGACTCTTCCCAGGCTCGAATTGTTAGCAGCCTTGGTCGGTTCCCGACTTCTACATTATTTTTACGAAGCCACTAGAGTAACGTCCATCCCTGCCACGTTATGGAGCGATTCTACAGTCACACTGGGGTGGATAAGAAGTAATCCCAACCGTTGGAAGACATTTGTTTGTAACCGAGTGACTGAAATTTTGACTCATACTACGTCCAGTCAGTGGAGACACTGTCCCGGAATCAACAACCCAGCTGACCACCTTTCTAGAGGACTTCAAGCACACCAACTGGAGTCCTTGGACTCATGGTGGCACGAACCTTCCAACTTCAGTGATCTTACTAGCAAGGTGCTCCCTGCAATTGTCAATCCATCTTACTTCCAACTGACCCGGTACGGTTATTTGAGAAGGCGGGTCCCGGCAAATTTCAATCCATGCAAATGTCAACAACCTAGGTCTCACATGCCAGGTACGTTAAATGTATGGACTATAGAATGTTAGTCCGTGCGTTTTCACCACTCTACATCCGACACACCACGTACTGTTATTTAGGGGAAATAGTTCCATGAAAGTTCACTCCGTGCCAATGTAATAAAAGGTCTTCCTGCTATTGTTGATCCGTGTAAAAGGGACACACCGAGCAAATGTCACCATCCTGGATCTGACACACCACTAACGGTTATAAAGGTGAAATGGCTCGATGAATGAGTAATTCCGTGCATACGGATCCATTCGAGATCAGACACATCATGTACTGTTGCATAGAGAAGAGGGCTTCCAGCAATTGTTACTCCGTGCACATGTCACCATTCTAGACCTGACACACCACGTACAGTTAAATAGGGGAAATGGCTCCATGCAGTTTCACACGGTGCCAATGTCACCTTCCGTGAACTCAGCACAAGGCACTGTTCTACAGATAAAAGTGCTCCCTGCCATTGTCCATTAGTGTAAATGTGTCCACCGTGCAAATGTCTCTTTCTTGCATCTGACACACAACGTACGTTTATACAGGTGGAAGGGTTCGATGGAAGTATCACTCCTTGCTAATGTCACTAACCGAGACCACGTATGCTTATTGGTTTGAGCGCTACATTGAAGTATCCAACCGTACAAATGACACCGTCCGTGATCTTGCACTACAGGTTCTCTTAGATAGGGATAAGTACTCCCTGCAACTGTCATTCCAACTTACTTCCCACTAACCAGGAACGGTCGTTTAGAGAAGAGAGCACTCGGCAAATTTCAATACATCCAAATGTAAACATCCTTGATCTGATACCCCTAGCACGGCTATATGCAGGAAGGGGCCTCATGCAAGAGTCTACCACTGCAAATGTCACAATCCGAGATCTCACAAACCATGCATGTTTACATAGAAAAAAGTGCATCCTGGAAGCGTCCATCTGTGAGAAAGTCACCACTTTGCTTTTGACTCCCTGCAAGTGATAGTCCGTGCATTGTCACCAGGTACGGGCTCCCTACAAAATTTACCATCCTAGATCTTACACACAAGGTTAGGTAATGCAGAAGAAGCGTGGGACATATCACTTTCGGTTATATATATATGTGACCATCTTATTTCCGAATCCAAGCATGTCACTCTGTGCAAATATCAAAATATTACTTCTAACTCACAGGGTAATGTTATATAGCGTAGAGTCATCCTAAAGTGTAACTCAATTCAAATGTCACCATCCTAGTCTCCAGGTACAGGAAGAGAGAGAATATGTGTTCCCTGCCATGTTCAATCCGTGCAAATGTCACCATCCTAGGTCTGAGACACCAGGTACCATTGTATAGAGGAAGGGTTCCATTCATGTGTCGCACCGCGCATACGTGAGCGTCCTAAAACTGACACACAAAGTAGGGATCTGACACATCATATACAGTTACATAGAGAACGGGGCTCCCTGCAAGTGTTACTAAGTGCACATGTCACCATTCTAGATCTCACACACCACGTACACTTATATAGGGGAAATGGCGCCGTGCAAGTTTCAAACCGTGCCAATGTCACCTATATGATCTAACGCACAAGGCACTTCTATACAGATAAAAGGTCTCCCTCGGATTGTCCATCCGTACAAAAGTGTCACACCGTGCAAATGTCTCCAACCTGTATCTGACACACCACGTACAGTTAAACAGGTGGAAGGTACAATAAGAGAACAGAGCTCCCAGCACATTTCAATTCATGCAAATGTCAATATCCTAGATCTCACCCACCAAGTATAGAGGAAATGGTTCCAAGCATGTGTGCAAATGTCACAAACTTCTTACTAACCAGGTACGGTTAAAAGAAGAAGAAGCAACTTGCGGTGTAACACCGTGCAAATGTCACCATCCCAGATCTGACACACCAAGTAGGGCTATATGCAGGAAGGGGCTCCTGGCTGTGTCTATCACTGGAAATGTCACCATCCCAGAACCGACGCACTAGTCACCTTTGCATAGAGTGTAGTGCATTTTGGAACTGTCCATCTGTGAAAACGTCACCAATCCTTCTTTTGATGCTTTGGTTGGGTTTTATACTTTTATGATGATCATGAAAAAAACTAGATTGCATGTATTTTAAAATTTGCACATCAATTTGTTATTGTGTTGTATCTGAAATTATCCTAAAAGTTTCAAGGAGACTGATAAAAAATTCTGGCATGAGGAGCATTTTGAATCTTGAAAAGTGCTGGGAAATATATTCTGAGGAAAAAGAAATTGAAATTTTAGACATGAACAATAGTCCAGTACATTAATGTAGTTGACTTAGAACTCCTCTGCTCGTAGCTGGCCACACTAGCAGTTTGCACTGTTTTTAGTTTGCTTAAGGTATGTTTTAACGTTTCGAAGGAAAATCCGAAATTCTTAACCGATTTTTTTGTGTTTCGTACCATAAAACAAAAAATAGTAGACTAATCATTTCGTATACTGCAATCAAAATTTTGTGCCCTATCTTAACACAAATTTTCAAAAAGTCATAAAAATCCCAAAAATGTTATAACCTTGAAATTGTTTTCACCAAGTTGAAGTATTTCATTCATAGAATGTTGTGAACTAGGATCTTCTATTTAACAAAAACAGAAAGGGAGCTAGACATTATTTTTGACAAAAGTTTAAAAATAATTAATTACCCGTGTGACAATGGCTATAAAATATTCACAATATTAAGAAAGTACTAGTTTAAACATTCCCACATTCATTAGCTTTAATTTAATCTATCATTGATTTTTCTGTCTCAATATTAAGGATATTTGAATTTATTTGAAATGTGGGAAGGTGTGCAAAAAATTACATTCAAGAAAAACAGCACTGAAGTTTTAGGACTAAGTTATGAACATAACCCACTTATTTGGGCACCTAAAAACTTGCCTGCTCCATAGGTTGGACCGTCGTTTAGAAGTTTCTTGTCTTCTTTTAGTTTTCTTCTGCCTCTCAAGTACTGCCTCCTTTGCTTGTGTTCTGCAGTACTTCGATTTGCACCTTTCTACAACCGAACTGCATTAGCTTCAAGTACACCCGATGATGTGTACTTGCCAGGAGCAATTCCTATCCTCTTCAGTATTTGTATTTCCGCTCCGTTCTCCCAGGTGAAATGGCAAACTCCTAATTTTAAGGTATCAACATTTATGTCTCTTTAGGACACCTTCTCCATACCATGGCATTGAATGACTCATTATTTTCAATCAATCCATGCAAGGACTTAGCATTTCTGGGTCGGTGAGTCGCTCATATATAGGCTTCACTGCTTGAAGAATGCCAAAGGACAGGCCTGGTTTGAATTAAAATTGTTCTATCTAATTATTTGCTTTAGCTCACTGATATGAGCACCAGCTGTCAGTTCCTAGAGGACACCAATGGTGGGTGGGAAAGTGCTTTGTTGCTGTCAAATGGTACAATGTGGCCCTTATGCCATTTGACATGGCGTGAATACTGCTTGTGTTCGAACGTAAAGCAATTCCAAATAATTTTGCATCTAATCGATGAGTGCTCCTGTCAGTTGCGGAATTCATAATCACAGCTGCAAAACAATGCAAGGGACATCCTCCAACCAAATCTCAAAAACGGTATTACAGCTGAAGAAACTAGGGCAAGCTAATGCAGATAATATACGTGTAAAGGACTATATGACTATAATGATATAGTAAATGCCCCTAACACTATCAGATTCAATATATACAGACGAAAGATTGGACTGAGAATCACTAGCAAATGATTCCCTTACATTAGGCCTACCTTCCGTCTCACTATTTATACTGATAGCACAACACTGACATTCACCTTGCTATGTCTGTTTACATGAAACTTTCCCTTTTTCTTTGCTCTACATCGGCTTTTAGAACACATTTTATACACTTTCACAGAGAAACAAACTCTTTGGTCACAATGTGAAAGCCCACTTGGCCACAAGGAAGGTTTATTTATATCCGTTGCCTATCGATGGAATAAAAGTCTTTGGAATATACAAAGTATATACAAGTATCTGTTAGTCAGAACTATGTACTATGTACTCAGGAGGCATGTCACACCATGAGGTAAATTTCAATAAGAAAATCTGACATGCGCGCACGTGGCTATTTTATTATTTTCGGATACTTACAGTTGGAATATACTGTATGTATGAATTATATCTCATTTTGAAGTAGATACTTCAAGCTTTCATTTCGAGTGAATAAATTAAAATGGCATTTTTGGGCGAAAAAGTCGATTTCGAACGTTAATACATACCTTAAGGCTGTTTTAAACCCTTGTCGCCCAGACACTCCATTGTGGTCAATTCAACGCTTGTCCCTCATGACACTAATGTTGAATTCAGCAATTGCTGATGTTACTGCAATCTCCAGTTATTTGACATAAACACTTCCTTCGGACATCGCCCAAATTACACTACGCACAATGTATGGTGTGGGTATTTTAATTTCTCCTACTTCATCCTGTAAACTAGTACTTACATGCTTATTCCTGTTACAAATGGCATTTTTCACTTTATCCAACACTTTACTAGGACGTTTCTTCCGGCGACGACAAGTCTCAATTCTTCTTCCCATGATGTACACTGATAATTGCACAATTTCACAAATCCCAACCTCAAAAACTAAGCTGCTTGCACTAAGTAGATCCTGTTATATTTATGGATCATGTATAACACACTTATTACAAATTTAACATTTAAGAATTTACAGAAAAGCAGAGTAGGCCAAAACACAAATGATAAACTCAAAACGTGAGATCACAACTCTGTTTAAATTCAACACAAGGACAATCTCCATCACTGAAATAAGAGCCAATTCAACTCGATATATCGATAGTCCGTCAGAAGATCCACAGGAACAAAATTTCTTACATTCAAACCCCGCGCTCAATTCAAAATTTTCGCAAAACAACCGAAAGATTTTCATGAGAATAGTGTTGATGGGCGGCAACGCCCACTTGCACTGGGCCTCTTCAATGGCCGCTAAGGGCTTGAAATTTCTGATATTTAAATAAAACAAAGCTCAATAAGAAAGTACAAGGTATAAACAATATAGGAACGTAAAAAACTAAAAGGGGATTTTTTTCACAATTTCAAACAAATTTCACCGATACATTGTCTTAAATAGGAAAACTTGCTCCTTGAAAGTGACATTCCGTGCTGATGTCTCAATATTATATATGACAAGCCAGGTCCTCTTAAGAGAAAAATGAACCCTGTATGTGCCAAACCGTGCAAACTGCCTCACTAGGTAAGGTTATATAGAGAAGATGGTCCCCTGTAATTTCCAAATCTTGCAAATGTCACCATCTTACATCTGACACACCACGTATGGTTATATGGAGGAAATGACTTTCTAATGCCAATCCCTGCCAATTTCTCTATCCGTGACCACGTATGGTTAAATAGATTTAAGGGCTCCATTCAAGTATTACTCCACGCCAATGAAACCATCCGGGATCTCGCCCACAAGGTACTGTTATGCAGATAAAAGGGCTCCCTGCAATTGTCCATCCGTTCGAAAGTGTCTAACCGTGCAAATGTCACTATCCTGCACGTACACACTACGTACGGTTATACGGGTGGAAGGGCTCGTTGGAAGTATCACTCCTTGTTAATGTCACTATCCGAGATCCGACACATCGGGTGCTGTTACATTGAGAAAAGTAACCATCCAAGCACAAGTCACCGTCTTATTTTGACACAACCTTTGCATAGAGAATTGTGCATTTTGGAACTGTCCATCTGTGAAAACTTCACCCTCCTTCCTTTGACGCTTCTGGTTGATTTTTATACTGTAGATTGCTACCTGCAAGCGTTAGTCTGTGTATTGTCACCACTGTTAATCTGACGCACCAGTTACTGTTATTTAAAGGAAATGGCACCATGCATGTTCACGCCGTGCCAATGTAACCAACCGCGATCTCACCCACAATGTACTGTTATACAGATAAAAGGGCTATATAGATAAAATGGCTCCCTGCAACTGTGAATCCATCCATCCATCTTAGATCGGACACATCAGGTAGGATCATATAGAGAAAAGGGCTCCCAGAAAGTCAGCAAGTGTCACACCTGGTTCTGCTAGATGGGGAAAATTGATAATCCATGTATATATGACCATCTTACTTCCTACTAACCAGGTACGGTAAATAAGAGAAGAAGACTCCCAGCACCTTTCTATCGTGTAAATGTCAAGATCCTATTCTCCAGCAAGAGGAAAGGGAGAATATATAGGTTCCCTGCCATGTTTAATCCGTAGAATGTTAGTCCGTGCGTTTTCACCACTCTACATCCGACACACCACCTACTTTATTTAGGGGAAATAGCTCCATGAAAGTTCACTCCGTGCCAATGTAATAAAAGGTCTTCCTGCTATTGTTGATCCGTGTAAAAGGGACACACCGAGCAAATGTCACCATCCTGGATCTGACACACCACTAACGGTTATAAAGGTGAAATGGCTCGATGAATGAGTAATTCCGTGCATACGGATCCATTCGAGATCAGACACATCATGTACTGTTGCATAGAGAAGAGGGCTTCCAGCAATTGTTACTCCGTTCACATGTCACCATGCTAAACCTGACACACCATGTACAGTTAAATAGGGGAAATGGCTCCATGCAGTTTCACACGGTGCCAATGTCACCTTCCGTGAACTCACGCATAAGGCACTGTTCTACAGATAAAAGTGCTCCCTGCCATTGTCCATTAGTGTAAATGTGTCTCTTTCTTGCATCTGACACACCTCGTACGTTTATACAGGTGGAAGGGTTGGATGGAAGTATCACTCCTTGCTAATGTCACTAACCGAGACCACGTGTGCTTATTGGTTTGAGCGCTACATTGAAGTATCCATCCGTACAAATGACACCGTCCGTGATGTTGCACTACAGGTTCTCTTAGATAGGGATAAGTACTCCCTGCAACTGTCATTCCAACTTACTTCCCACTAACCAGGAACGGTCATTTAGAGAAGAGTGCACTCGGCAAATTTCAATACATCCAAATGTAAATGTAAACATCCTTGATCTGACACCCCTAGCACGGCTATATGCAGGAAGGGGCCTCATGCAAGAGTCTACCACTGCAAATGTCACAATCCGAGATCTCACAAACCAGGCATGTTTACATAGAAAAATGTGCATCCTGGATCCGTCCATCTGTGAGAAAGTCACCACTTTCCTTTTGACTCCCTGCAAGTGATAGTCCGTGCATTGTCACCCCACTAGAACTGACACACCACGTACTGTTATTTAGGAAAAAAAAGGCTCCATGCAAGTTTACTCCGTGCTAATGTAACCATCCGTGATATCATCCACTCTTGTACACATAAAAGGGCTCCCTGCATTTGTCCATCTGTGCAAAAGGGTCCCTAAAGGTCACCATCAGAGAATTGACACACCACACTCGCTTGGGGGGAAAGGGTTCCTTGTAAGTATAATTTAGTGCAAATATCTCCATCCTAGATATGACACACCAGGTACGGTTTTACTGATAAAAGGGCTGCCTACAAAATTTACCATCCTAGATCTTACACACAAGGTTAGGTAATGCAGAAGAAGCGTGTGACATATCACTTTTGGTTATATATATATGAAGTGTGACCATCTTATTTCCGAATCCAAGCATATCACGCTGTGCAAATATCAAAATCTTACTTCTAACTCACCAGGTAACGTTATATAGTGTAGAGTCATCCTGAAGTGTAACTCAATTCAAATGTCACCATCCTAGTCTCCAGGTACAGGAAGAGAGAGAATATGTGTTCCCTGCCATGTTCAATCCGTGCAAATGTCACCATCCTAGGTCTGACACACCAGGTACGATTGTATAGAGGAAGGGTTCCATTCATGTGTCCTAAAACTGACACACAAGGTAGGGATCTGACACATCATGTACAGTTACATAGAGAACGGGGCCCCCTGCAAGTGTTACTAAGAGCACATGTCACAATTCTAGATCTGACACACCACGTACACTTATATAGGGGAAATGGCGCCTTGCAAGTTTCAAGCCGTGCCAATGTCACCTATATGATCTAACGCACAAGGCACTTCTATACAGATAAAAGGTCTCCCTCGAATTGTCCATCCGTACAAAAGTGTCACACCGTGCAAATGTCTCCAACCTGTATCTGACACACCACGTACGGTTAAACAGGTGGAAGGTACAATAAGAGAACAGAGCTCCCAGCACATTTCAATCCATGCAAATGTCAATATCCTAGATCTCACCCACCAAGTATAGAGGAAATGGTTCCAAGCATGTGTCACTCTGTGCAAATGTCACAAACTCCTGACTAACCAGGTACGGTTAAATGAAGAAGAAGCAACTTGCGGTGTAACAGCGTGCAAATGTCACCATCCCAGATCTGACACACCAAGTAGGGCTATGTGCAGGAAGGGGCTCCTGGCTGTGTCTATCACAGGAAATGTCACTATCCCAGAACCGACGCACTAGTCACCTTTGCATAGAGAGTAGTGCATTTTGGAACTGTCCATCTGTGAAAACGTCACCATCATTCTTTTAATGCTTCTGGTTGGGTTTTATACTTTTATGATGATCATGAGAAAAAACTAGATTGCATGTATTTTAAAATTTGCACATCAATTTGTTATTGTCTTGTATCTGAAATTATCCTAAAAGTTTCAAGTAGACTGATAAAATATTCTGGCATGAGGAGCATTTTGAATCTTGAAAAGTGCTGGAAAATATATTCTCAGGAAAAAGAAATTGAAATTTTAGACATGAACAATAGTCCAGTACATTAATGTAGTTGACTTAGAACTCCTCTGCTCCTTCTAGCTGGCCACACTAGCAGTTTTCACTGTTTTTAGTTTGCTTAAGGTATGTTTTAACGTTTCGAAGGAAAATCCGAAATTCTTAACCGATTTTTTGCGTTTCGTACCATAAAACAAAAAATAGTAGACTAATCATTTCGTATACTGCAATCAAAATTTTGTGCCCTATCTTCACCCGAAAATTTAGTTTAATGAAAAAAACACAAATTTTCAAAATGTCATAAAAATTCCAAAAATGTTATAACCTTGAAATTGTTTTCACCAAGTTGAAGTATTTCATTCATAGAATGTTGTGAACTAGGATCTTCTATTTAACAAAAACAGAAAGGGAGCTAGACTTAATTTTTGACAAAAGTTTAAAAATAATTAATTACCTGTGTGACAATGGCTATAAAATATTCACAATATTAAGAAAGTACTATCATTGATTTTTCTGTCTCAATTTTAAGGATATTTGAATTTATTTGAAATGTGGGAAGGTGTGCAAAAAATTACATTCAAGAAAAACAGCACTGAAGTTTTAGGACTAAGTTATGAACATAACCCACTTATTTGGGCACCTAAAAACTTGCCTGCTCCATAGGTTGGACCGTCGTTTAGAAGTTTCTTGTCTTCTTTTAGTTTTCTTCTGCCTCTCAAGTACTGCCTCCTTTGCTTGTGTTCTGCAGTACTTCGATTTGCACCTTTCTACAACCGAACTGCATTAGCTTCAAGTACACCCGATGATGTGTACTTGCCAGGAGCAATTCCTATCCTCTTCAGTATTTGTATTTCCGCTCCGTTCTCCCAGGTGAAATGGCAAACTCCTAATTTTAAGGTATCAACATTTATGTCTCTTTAGGACACCTTCTCCATACCATGGCATTGAATGACTCATTATTTTCAATCAATCCATGCAAGGACTTAGCATTTCTGGGTCGGTGAGTCGCTCATATATAGGCTTCACTGCTTGAAGAATGCCAAAGGACAGGCCTGGTTTGAATTAAAATTGTTCTATCTAATTATTTGCTTTAGCTCACTGATATGAGCACCAGCTGTCAGTTCCTAGAGGACACCAATGGTGGGTGGGAAAGTGCTTTGTTGCTGTCAAATGGTACAATGTGGCCCTTATGCCATTTGACATGGCGTGAATACTGCTTGTGTTCGAACGTAAAGCAATTCCAAATAATTTTGCATCTAATCGATGAGTGCTCCTGTCAGTTGCGGAATTCATAATCACAGCTGCAAAACAATGCAAGGGACATCCTCCAACCAAATCTCAAAAACTGTATTACACCTGAAGCAACTAGGGCAAGCTAATGCAGATAATATACGTGTAAAGGACTATATGACTATAATGATATAGTAAATGCCCCTAACACTATCAGATTCAATATATACAGACGAAAGATTGGACTGAGAATCACTAGCAAATGATTCCCTTACATTAGGCCTACCTTCCGTCTCACTATTTATACTGATAGCACAACACTGACATTCACCTTGCTATGTCTGTTTACATGAAACTTTCCCTTTTTCTTTGCTCTACATCGGCTTTTAGAACACATTTTATACACTTTCACAGAGAAACAAACTCTTTGGTCACAATGTGAAAGCCCACTTGGCCACAAGGAAGGTTTATTTATATCCGTTGCCTATCGATGGAATAAAAGTCTTTGGAATATACAAAGTATATACAAGTATCTGTTAGTCAGAACTATGTACTATGTACTCAGGAGGCATGTCACACCAAAGAGGTAAATTTCAATAAGAAAATCTGACACGCGCGCACGTGGCTATTTTATTATTTTCGGATACTTACAGTTGGAATATACTGTATGTATGAATTATATCTCATTTTGAAGTAGATACTTCAAGCTTTCATTTCGAGTGAATAAATTAAAATGGCATTTTTGGGCGAAAAAGTCGATTTCGAACGTTAATACATACCTTAAGGCTGTTTTAAACCCTTGTCGCCCAGACACTCCATTGTGGTCAATTCAACGCTTGTCCCTCATGACACTAATGTTGAATTCAGCAATTGCTGATGTTACTGCAATCTCCAGTTATTTGACATAAACACTTCCTTCGGACATCGCCCAAATTACACTACGCACAATGTATGGTGTGGGTATTTTAATTTCTCCTACTTCATCCTGTAAACTAGTACTTACATGCTTATTCCTGTTACAAATGGCATTTTTCACTTTATCCAACACTTTACTAGGACGTTTCTTCCGGCGACAAGTCTCAATTCTTCTTCCCATGATGTACACTGATAATTGCACAATTTCACAAATCCCAACCTCAAAAACTAAGCTGCTTGCACTAAGTAGATCCTGTTATATTTATGGATCATGTATAACACACTTATTACAAATTTAACATTTAAGAATTTACAGAAAAGCAGAGTAGGCCAAAACACAAATGATAAACTCAAAACGTGAGATCACAACTCTGTTTAAATTCAACACAAGGACAATCTCCATCACTGAAATAAGAGCCAATTCAACTCGATATATCGATAGTCCGTCAGAAGACCCACAGGAACAAAATTTCTTACATTCAAACCCCGCGCTCAATTCAAAATTTTCGCAAAACAACCGAAAGATTTTCATGAGAATAGTGTTGATGGGCGGCAACGCCCACTTGCACTGGGCCTCTTCAATGGCCGCTAAGGGCTTGAAATTTCTGATATTTAAATAAAACAAAGCTCCAAAAGAATGTACAAGGTATAAACAATATAAGAACGTAAAAAACTAAAATTTTAATCAAATTTCACCGATACATTGTCCTAAATAGGGAAACTTGCTCCTTGAAAGTGATATTCCGTGCTGATGTCTCAATATTATATATGACAAGCCAGGTACTCTTAAGAGAAAAATGAACCCTGTATGTGCCAAACCGTGCAAACTGCCTCACTAGGTAAGGTTATATAGAGAAGATGGTCCCCTGTAAATTCCAAATCTTGCAAATGTCACCATCTTACATCTGACACACCACGTATGGTTATATGGAGGAAATGACATTCTAATGCCAATGTGTCTATCCGTGACCACGTATGGTTAAATAGATTTAAGGGCTCCATTCAAGTATTACTCCACGCCAATCAAACCATACGTGATCTCGCCCACAAGGTACTGTTATGCAGATAAAAGGGCTCCCTGCAATTGTCCATCCGTGCGAAAGTATCTAACCGTGCAAATGTCACTATCCTGCATGTACACACTACGTACGGTTATACAGGTAGAAGGGCTCGTTGGAAGTATCACTCCTTGTTAATGTCACTATCCGAGATCCGACACATCGGGTACTGTTACATTGAGAAAAGTAACCATCCAAGCACAAGTCACCGTCTTATTTTGACACAACCTTTGCATAGAGAATTGTGCATTTTGGAACTGTCCATCTGTGACGCTTCTGGTTGTGTTTTATACTGTAGATTGCTACCTGCAAGCGTTAGTCTGTGTATTGTCACCACTGTAAATCTGACACACCAGTTTCTGTTATTTAAAGGAAATGGCACCATGCAAGTTCACGCCGTGCCAATGTAACCTTCCGTGAACTCAGCACAAGGCACTGTTCTACAGATAAAAGTGCTTCCTGCCATTGTCCATTAGTGTAAATGTGTCACACCGTGCAAATGTCTCTTTCTTGCATCTGACACACCACGTACGTTGATACAGGTGGAAGGGTTCGATGGAAGTATCACTCCTTGCTAATGTCACTAACCGAGACCACGTATGCTTATTGGTTTGAGCGCTACATTGAAGTATCCATCCGTACAAATGACACCGTCCGTGATCTTGCACTACAGGTTCTCTTAGATAGGGATAAGTACTCCCTGCAACTGTCATTCCAACTTACTTCCCACTAACCAGGAACGGTCATTTAGAGAAGAGAGCACTCGGCAAATTTCAATACATCCAAATGTAAACATCCTTGATCTGACACCCCTAGCACGGCTATATGCAGGAAGGGGCCTCATGCAAGAGTCTACCACTGTAAATGTCACAATCCGAGATCACACAAACCATGCATGTTTACATAGAAAAAAGTGCATCCTGGAAGCGTCCATCTGTGAGAAAGTCACCACTTTGCTTTTGACTCCCTGCAAGTGATAGTCCGTGCATTGTCACCCCACTAGAACTGACACACCACGTACTGTTATTTAGGAAAAAAAAAAAGGCTCCATGCAAGTTACTCCATGCTAATGTAACCATCCGTGCACATAAAAGGGCTCCCTGCATTTGTCCATCTGTGCAAAAGGGTCCCTAAAGGTCACCATCAGAGAATTGACACACCATCTCGGTTGGGGGGAAAGGGTTCCTTGTAAGTATAATTTAGTGCAAATATATCCATCCTAGATATGACACACCAGGTACGGGCTCCCTACAAAATTTACCATCCTAGATCTTACACACAAGGTTAGGTAATGCAGAAGAAGTTGTGTGACATATCACTTTCGGTTATATATATATGTGACCATCTTATTTCCGAATCCAAGCATGTCACTCTGTGCAAATATCAAAATATTACTTCTAACTCACCAGGTAACGTTATATAGCGTAGAGTCATCCTAAAGTGTAACTCAATTCAAATGTCACCATCCTAGTCTCCAGGTACAGGAAGAGAGAGAATATGTGTTCCCTGCCATGTTCAATCCGTGCAAATGTCACCATCCTACGTCTGACACACCAGGTACCATTGTATAGAGGAAGGGTTCCATTCATGTGTCGCACCGCGCATACGTGAGCGTCCTAAAACTGACACACAAAGTAGGTTTCTGACACATCATATACAGTTACATAGAGAACGGGGCTCCCTGCAAGTGTTACTAAGTGCACATGTCACCATTCTAGATCTGACACACCACGTACACTTATATAGGGGAAATGGCGCCGTGCAAGTTTCAAACCGTGCCAATGTCACCTATATGATCTAACGCACAAGGCACTTCTAACAGATAAAAGGTCTCCCTCGGATTGTCCATCCGTACAAAAGTGTCACACCGTGCAAATATCTCCAACCTGTATCTGACACACCACGTACGGTTAAACAGGTGGAAGGTACAATAAGAGAACAGAGCTCCCAGCACATTTCAATTCATGCAAATGTCAATATCCTAGATCTCACCCACCAAGTATAGAGGAAATGGTTCCAAGCATGTGTGCAAATGTCACAAACTTCTTACTAACCAGGTACGGTTAAATGAAGAAGAAGCAACTTGCGGTGTAACACCGTGCAAATGTCACCATCCCAGATCTGACACACCAAGTAGGGCAATATGCAGGAAGGGGCTCCTGGCTGTGTCTATCACTGGAAATGTCACCATCCCAGAACCGACGCACTAGTCACCTTTGCATAGAGTGTAGTGCATTTTGGAACTGTCCATCTGTGAAAACGTCACCATCCTTCTTTTGATGCTTTGGTTGGGTTTTATACTTTTATGATGATCATGAAAAAAACTAGATTGCATGTATTTTAAAATTTGCACATCAATTTGTTATTGTGTTGTATCTGAAATTATCCTAAAAGTTTCAAGTAGACTGATAAAAAATTCTGGCATGAGGAGCATTTTGAATCTTGAAAAGTGCTGGAAAATATATTCTGAGGAAAAAGAAATTGAAATTTTAGACATGAACAATAGTCCAGTACATTAATGTAGTTGACTTAGAACTCCTCTGCTCGTAGCTGGCCACACTAGCAGTTTTCACTGTTTTTAGTTTGCTTAAGGTATGTTTTAACGTTTCGAAGGAAAATCCGAAATTCTTAACCGATTTTTTTGTGTTTCGTACCATAAAACAAAAAATAGTAGACTAATCATTTCGTATACTGCAATCAAAATTTTGTGCCCTATCTTAACACAAATTTTCAAAAAGTCATAAAAATCCCAAAAATGTTATAACCTTGAAATTGTTTTCACCAAGTTGAAGTATTTCATTCATAGAATGTTGTGAACTAGGATCTTCTATTTAACAAAAACAGAAAGGGAGCTAGACATTATTTTTGACAAAAGTTTAAAAATAATTAATTACCCGTGTGACAATGGCTATAAAATATTCACAATATTAAGAAAGTACTAGTTTAAACATTCCCACATTCATTAGCTTTAATTTAATCTATCATTGATTTTTCTGTCTCAATATTAAGGATATTTGAATTTATTTGAAATGTGGGAAGGTGTGCAAAAAATTACATTCAAGAAAAACAGCACTGAAGTTTTAGGACTAAGTTATGAACATAACCCACTTATTTGGGCACCTAAAAACTTGCCTGCTCCATAGGTTGGACCGTCGTTTAGAAGTTTCTTGTCTTCTTTTAGTTTTCTTCTGCCTCTCAAGTACTGCCTCCTTTGCTTGTGTTCTGCAGTACTTCGATTTGCACCTTTCTACAACCGAACTGCATTAGCTTCAAGTACACCCGATGATGTGTACTTGCCAGGAGCAATTCCTATCCTCTTCAGTATTTGTATTTCCGCTCCGTTCTCCCAGGTGAAATGGCAAACTCCTAATTTTAAGGTATCAACATTTATGTCTCTTTAGGACACCTTCTCCATACCATGGCATTGAATGACTCATTATTTTCAATCAATCCATGCAAGGACTTAGCATTTCTGGGTCGGTGAGTCGCTCATATATAGGCTTCACTGCTTGAAGAATGCCAAAGGACAGGCCTGGTTTGAATTAAAATTGTTCTATCTAATTATTTGCTTTAGCTCACTGATATGAGCACCAGCTGTCAGTTCCTAGAGGACACCAATGGTGGGTGGGAAAGTGCTTTGTTACTGTCAAATGGTACAATGTGGCCCTTATGCCATTTGACATGGCGTGAATACTGCTTGTGTTCGAACGTAAAGCAATTCCAAATAATTTTGCTTCTAATCGATGAGTGCTCCTGTCAGTTGCGGAATTCATAATCACAGCTGCAAAACAATGCAAGGGACATCCTCCAACCAAATCTCAAAAACTGTATTACAGCTGAAGCAACTAGGGCAAGCTAATGCAGATAATATACGTGTAAAGGACTATATGACTATAATGATATAGTAAATGCCCCTAACACTATCAGATTCAATATATACAGACGAAAGATTGGACTGAGAATCACTAGCAAATGATTCCCTTACATTAGGCCTACCTTCCGTCTCACTATTTATACTGATAGCACAACACTGACATTCACCTTGCTATGTCTGTTTACATGAAACTTTCCCTTTTTCTTTGCTCTACATCGGCTTTTAGAACACATTTTATACACTTTCACAGAGAAACAAACTCTTTGGTCACAATGTGAAAGCCCACTTGGCCACAAGGAAGGTTTATTTATATCCGTTGCCTATCGATGGAATAAAAGTCTTTGGAATATACAAAGTATATACAAGTATCTGTTAGTCAGAACTATGTACTATGTACTCAGGAGGCATGTCACACCAAAGAGGTAAATTTCAATAAGAAAATCTGACACGCGCGCACGTGGCTATTTTATTATTTTCGGATACTTACAGTTGGAATATACTGTATGTATGAATTATATCTCATTTTGAAGTAGATACTTCAAGCTTTCATTTCGAGTGAATAAATTAAAATGGCATTTTTGGGCGAAAAAGTCGATTTCGAACGTTAATACATACCTTAAGGCTGTTTTAAACCCTTGTCGCCCAGACACTCCATTGTGGTCAATTCAACGCTTGTCCCTCATGACACTAATGTTGAATTCAGCAATTGCTGATGTTACTGCAATCTCCAGTTATTTGACATAAACACTTCCTTCGGACATCGCCCAAATTACACTACGCACAATGTATGGTGTGGGTATTTTAATTTCTCCTACTTGATCCTGTAAACTAGTACTTACATGCTTATTCCTGTTACAAATGGCATTTTTCACTTTATCCAACACTTTACTAGGACGTTTCTTCCGGCGACGACAAGTCTCAATTCTTCTTCCCATGATGTACACTGATAATTGCACAATTTCACAAATCCCAACCTCAAAAACTAAGCTGCTTGCACTAAGTAGATCCTGTTATATTTATGGATCATGTATAACACACTTATTACAAATTTAACATTTAAGAATTTACAGAAAAGCAGAGTAGGCCAAAACACAAATGATAAACTCAAAACGTGAGATCACAACTCTGTTTAAATTCAACACAAGGACAATCTCCATCACTGAAATAAGAGCCAATTCAACTCGATATATCGATAGTCCGTCAGAAGATCCACAGGAACAAAATTTCTTACATTCAAACCCCGCGCTCAATTCAAAATTTTCGCAAAACAACCGAAAGATTTTCATGAGAATAGTGTTGATGGGCGGCAACGCCCACTTGCACTGGGCCTCTTCAATGGCCGCTAAGGGCTTGAAATTTCTGATAATTAAATAAAACAAAGCTCAAAAAGAAAGTACAAGGTATAAACAATATAGGAACGTAAAAAACTAAAAGGGGATTTTTTTC
Source organism: Anabrus simplex (assembly GCF_040414725.1). Classification (NCBI taxonomy): domain Eukaryota; kingdom Metazoa; phylum Arthropoda; class Insecta; order Orthoptera; family Tettigoniidae; genus Anabrus; species Anabrus simplex. The sequence goes on along the minus strand of NC_090274.1, from coordinate 103,413,693 downwards.
ACAATTTCAAACAAATTTCACCGATACATTGTCTTAAATAGGAAAACTTGCTCCTTGAAAGTGACATTCCGTGCTGATGTCTCAATATTATATATGACAAGCCAGGTCCTCTTAAGAGAAAAATGAACCCTGTATGTGCCAAACCGTGCAAACTGCCTCACTAGGTAAGGTTATATAGAGAAGATGGTCCCCTGTAAATTCCAAATCTTGCAAATGTCACCATCTTACATCTGACACACCACGTATGGTTATATGGAGGAAATGACTTTCTAATGCCAATCCCTGCCAATTTCTCTATCCGTGACCACGTATGGTTAAATAGATTTAAGGGCTCCATTCAAGTATTACTCCACGCCAATGAAACCATCCGGGATCTCGCCCACAAGGTACTGTTATGCAGATAAAAGGGCTCCCTGCAATTGTCCATCCGTTCGAAAGTGTCTAACCGTGCAAATGTCACTATCCTGCACGTACACACTACGTACGGTTATACGGGTGGAAGGGCTCGTTGGAAGTATCACTCCTTGTTAATGGCACTATCCGAGATCCGACACATCGGGTGCTGTTACATTGAGAAAAGTAACCATCCAAGCACAAGTCACCGTCTTATTTTGACACAACCTTTGCATAGAGAATTGTGCATTTTGGAACTGTCCATCTGTGAAAACTTCACCCTCCTTCCTTTGACGCTTCTGGTTGATTTTTATACTGTAGATTGCTACCTGCAAGCGTTAGTCTGTGTATTGTCACCACTGTTAATCTGACGCACCAGTTACTGTTATTTAAAGGAAATGGCACCATGCATGTTCACGCCGTGCCAATGTAACCAACCGCGATCTCACCCACAATGTACTGTTATACAGATAAAAGGGCTATATAGATAAAATGGCTCCCTGCAACTGTGAATCCATCCATCCATCTTAGATCGGACACATCAGGTAGGATCATATAGAGAAAAGGGCTCCCAGAAAGTCAGCAAGTGTCACACCTGGTTGTGCTAGATGGGGAAAATTGAAAATCCATGTATATATGACCATCTTACTTCCTACTAACCAGGTACGGTAAATAAGAGAAGAAGACTCCCAGCACCTTTCTATCGTGTAAATGTCAAGATCCTATTCTCCAGCAAGAGGAAAGGGAGAATATATAGGTTCCCTGCCATGTTTAATCCGTAGAATGTTAGTCCGTGCGTTTTCACCACTCTACATCCGACACACCACGTACTTTATTTAGGGGAAATAGCTCCATGAAAGTTCACTCCGTGCCAATGTAATAAAAGGTCTTCCTGCTATTGTTGATCCGTGTAAAAGGGACACACCGAGCAAATGTCACCATCCTGGATCTGACACACCACTAACGGTTATAAAGGTGAAATGGCTCGATGAATGAGTAATTCCGTGCATACGGATCCATTCGAGATCAGACACATCATGTACTGTTGCATAGAGAAGAGGGCTTCCAGCAATTGTTACTCCGTGCACATGTCACCATGCTAAACCTGACACACCATGTACAGTTAAATAGGGGAAATGGCTCCATGCAGTTTCACACGGTGCCAATGTCACCTTCCGTGAACTCACGCATAAGGCACTGTTCTACAGATAAAAGTGCTCCCTGCCATTGTCCATTAGTGTAAATGTGTCTCTTTCTTGCATCTGACACACCTCGTACGTTTATACAGGTGGAAGGGTTGGATGGAAGTATCACTCCTTGCTAATGTCACTAACCGAGACCACGTGTGCTTATTGGTTTGAGCGCTACATTGAAGTATCCATCCGTACAAATGACACCGTCCGTGATGTTGCACTACAGGTTCTCTTAGATAGGGATAAGTACTCCCTGCAACTGTCATTCCAACTTACTTCCCACTAACCAGGAACGGTCATTTAGAGAAGAGTGCACTCGGCAAATTTCAATACATCCAAATGTAAATGTAAACATCCTTGATCTGACACCCCTAGCACGGCTATATGCAGGAAGGGGCCTCATGCAAGAGTCTACCACTGCAAATGTCACAATCCGAGATCTCACAAACCAGGCATGTTTACATAGAAAAATGTGCATCCTGGAACCGTCCATCTGTGAGAAAGTCACCACTTTCCTTTTGACTCCCTGCAAGTGATAGTCCGTGCATTGTCACCCCACTAGAACTGACACACCACGTACTGTTATTTTGGAAAAAAAAGGCTCCATGCAAGTTTACTCCGTGCTAATGTAACCATCCGTGATATCATCCACTCTTGTACACATAAAAGGGCTCCCTGCATTTGTCCATCTGTGCAAAAGGGTCCCTAAAGGTCACCATCAGAGAATTGACACACCACACTCGCTTGGGGGGAAAGGGTTCCTTGTAAGTATAATTTAGTGCAAATATCTCCATCCTAGATATGACACACCAGGTACGGTTTTACTGATAAAAGGGCTGCCTACAAAATTTACCATCCTAGATCTTACACACAAGGTTAGGTAATGCAGAAGAAGCGTGTGACATATCACTTTTGGTTATATATATATGAAGTGTGACCATCTTATTTCCGAATCCAAGCATATCACGCTGTGCAAATATCAAAATCTTACTTCTAACTCACCAGGTAACGTTATATAGTGTAGAGTCATCCTGAAGTGTAACTCAATTCAAATGTCACCATCCTAGTCTCCAGGTACAGGAAGAGAGAGAATATGTGTTCCCTGCCATGTTCAATCCGTGCAAATGTCACCATCCAAGGTCTGACACACCAGGTACGATTGTATAGAGGAAGGGTTCCATTCATGTGTCCTAAAACTGACACACAAGGTAGGGATCTGACACATCATGTACAGTTACATAGAGAACGGGGCCCCCTGCAAGTGTTACTAAGAGCACATGTCACAATTCTAGATCTGACACACCACGTACACTTATATAGGGGAAATGGCGCCTTGCAAGTTTCAAACCGTGCCAATGTCACCTATATGATCTAACGCACAAGGCACTTCTATACAGATAAAAGGTCTCCCTCGAATTGTCCATCCGTACAAAAGTGTCACACCGTGCAAATGTCTCCAACCTGTATCTGACACACCACGTACGGTTAAACAGGTGGAAGGTACAATAAGAGAACAGAGCTCCCAGCACATTTCAATCCATGCAAATGTCAATATCCTAGATCTCACCCACCAAGTATAGAGGAAATGGTTCCAAGCATGTGTCACTCTGTGCAAATGTCACAAACTCCTGACTAACCAGGTACGGTTAAATGAAGAAGAAGCAACTTGCGGTGTAACAGCGTGCAAATGTCACCATCCCAGATCTGACACACCAAGTAGGGCTATGTGCAGGAAGGGGCTCCTGGCTGTGTCTATCACAGGAAATGTCACTATCCCAGAACCGACGCACTAGTCACCTTTGCATAGAGAGTAGTGCATTTTGGAACTGTCCATCTGTGAAATCGTCACCATCATTCTTTTGATGCTTCTGGTTGGGTTTTATACTTTTATGATGATCATGAGAAAAAACTAGATTGCATGTATTTTAAAATTTGCACATCAATTTGTTATTGTCTTGTATCTGAAATTATCCTAAAAGTTTCAAGTAGACTGATAAAATATTCTGGCATGAGGAGCATTTTGAATCTTGAAAAGTGCTGGAAAATATATTCTCAGGAAAAAGAAATTGAAATTTTAGACATGAACAATAGTCCAGTACATTAATGTAGTTGACTTAGAACTCCTCTGCTCCTTCTAGCTGGCCACACTAGCAGTTTTCACTGTTTTTAGTTTGCTTAAGGTATGTTTTAACGTTTCGAAGGAAAATCCGAAATTCTTAACCGATTTTTTGCGTTTCGTACCATAAAACAAAAAATAGTAGACTAATCATTTCGTATACTGCAATCAAAATTTTGTGCCCTATCTTCACCCGAAAATTTAGTTTAATGAAAAAAACACAAATTTTCAAAATGTCATAAAAATTCCAAAAATGTTATAACCTTGAAATTGTTTTCACCAAGTTGAAGTATTTCATTCATAGAATGTTGTGAACTAGGATCTTCTATTTAACAAAAACAGAAAGGGAGCTAGACTTAATTTTTGACAAAAGTTTAAAAATAATTAATTACCTGTGTGACAATGGCTATAAAATATTCACAATATTAAGAAAGTACTATCATTGATTTTTCTGTCTCAATTTTAAGGATATTTGAATTTATTTGAAATGTGGGAAGGTGTGCAAAAAATTACATTCAAGAAAAACAGCACTGAAGTTTTAGGACTAAGTTATGAACATAACCCACTCATTTGGGAACCTAAAAACTTGCCTGCTCCATAGGATGGACCGTCGTTTAGAAGTTTCTTGTCTTCTTTTAGTTTTCTTCTGCCTCTCAAGTACTGCCTCCTCTGCTTGTGTTCTGCAGTACTTCGATTTGCACCTTTGTACAACCGTACTGCATTAGCTTCAAGTACACCCGATGATGTGTACTTGCCAGGAGCAATTCCTATCCTCTTCAGTATTTGTATTTCAGCTCCGTTCTCCCAGGTCAAATGGCAAACTCCTAATTTTAAGGTATCAACATTTATGTCTCTTTAGGACACCTTCTCCATACCATGGCATTGAATGACTCATTATTTTCAATTTTTCAATCAATCCATGCAAGGACTTAGCATTTCTGGGTCGGTGAGTCGCTCATATATAGGCTTCACTGCTTGAAGAATGCCAAAGGACAGGCCTGGTTTGAATTAAAATTGTTCTATCTAATTATTTGCTTTAGCTCACTGATATGAGCACCAGCTGTCAGTTCCTAGAGGACACCAATGGTGGGTGGGACGGTGCTTTGTTGCTGTCAAATGGTACAATGTGGCCCTTATGCCATTTGACATGGCGTGAATACTGCTTGTGTTCGAACGTAAAGCAATTCCAAATAATTTTGCATCTAATCGATGAGTGCTCCTGTCAGTTGCGGAATTCATAATCACAGCTGCAAAACAATGCAAGGGACATTCTCCAACCAAATCTCAAAAACTGTATTACAGCTGAAGCAACTAGGGCAAGCTAATGCAGATAATATACGTGTAAAGGACTATATGACTATAATGATATAGTAAATGCCCCTAACACTATCAGATTCAATATATACAGACGAAAGATTGGACTGGGAATCACTAGCAAATGATTCCCTTACATTGGGCCTACCTTCCGTCTCACTATTTATACTGATAGCACAACACTGACATTCACCTTGCTATGTCTGTTTACATGAAACTTTCCCTTTTTCTTTGCTCTACATCGGCTTTTAGAACACATTTTATACACTTTCACAGAGAAACAAACTCTTTGGTCACAATGTGAAAGCCCACTTGGCCACAAGGAAGGTTTATTTATATCCGTTGCCTATCGATGGAATAAAAGTCTTTGGAATATACAAAGTATATACAAGTATCTGTTAGTCAGAACTATGTACTATGTACTCAGGAGGCATGTCACACCAAAGAGGTAAATTTCAATAAGAAAATCTGACACGCGCGCACGTGGCTATTTTATTATTTTCGGATACTTACAGTTGGAATATACTGTATGTATGAATTATATCTCATTTTGAGGTGGAGACTTCAAGCTTCCATTTCGAGTGAAAAAATTAAAATGGCACTTTTGGGCGAAAAAGTCGATTTCGAACGTTAATACATACCTTAAGGCTGTTTTAAACCCTTGTCGCCCAGACACTCCATTGTGGTCAATTCAACGCTTGTCCCTCATGACACTAATGTTGAATTCAGCAATTGCTGATGTTACTGCAATCTCCAGTTATTTGACATAATCACTTCCTTCGGACACAGCCCAAATTACACTATGCAATCCCCGGGCACAATGTATGGTGTGGGGATTTTAATTTCTCCTACTTGATCCTGTAAACTAGTACTCACATGCTTATTCCTGTTACAAATGGCATTTTTCACTTTATCCAACACTTTACTAGGACGTTTCTTCCGGCGACGACAAGTCTCAATTCTTCTTCCCATGATGTACACTGATAATTGCACAATTTCACAAATCCCAACCTCAAAAACTAAATTGCTTGCACTAAGTAGATCCTGTTATGTTTATGGATCATTATCACACTTATTACAAATATAACATTTAAGAATTTACAGAAAAGCAGAGTAGGCCAAAACACAAATTATAAACTCAAAACGTGAGATCACAACTCTTTGTTTAAATTCAACACAAGGACAATCTCCATCACTGAAATAAGAGCCAATTCAACTCGATATATCGATAGTCCGTCAGAAGACCCACAGGAACAAAATTTCTTACATTCAAACCCCGCGCTCAATTCAAAATTTTCGCAAAACAACCGAAAGATTTTCATGAGAATAGTGTTGATGGGCGGCAACGCCCACTTGCACTGGCCGTCTTCAATGGCCGCTAAGGGCTTGAAATTTCTGATATTTAAATAAAACACAGCTCCAAAAGAATGTACTAGGTATAAACAATATAAGAACGTAAAAAACTAAAATTTTAATCAAATTTCACCGATACATTGTCCTAAATAGGGAAACTTGCTCCTTGAAAGTGATATTCCGTGCTGATGTCTCAATATTATATATGACAAGCCAGGTACTCTTAAGAGAAAAATGAACCCTGTATGTGCCAAACCGTGCAAACTGCCTCACTAGGTAAGGTTATATAGAGAAGATGGTCCCCTGTAAATTCCAAATCTTGCAAATGTCACCATCTTACATCTGACACACCACGTATGGTTATATGGAGGAAATGACATTCTAATGCCAATGTGTCTATCCGTGACCACGTACGGTTAAATAGATTTAAGGGCTCCATTCAACTCGATATATCTATCTATCGATATATCTATCTATCTATCTCGCCCACAAGGTACTGTTATGCAGATAAAAGGGCTCCCTGCAATTGTCCATCCGTGCGAAAGTATCTAACCGTGCAAATGTCACTATCCTGCACGTACACACTACGTACGGTTATACAGGTAGAAGGGCTCGTTGGAAGTATCACTCCTTGTTAATGTCACTATCCGAGATCCGACACATCGGGTACTGTTACATTGAGAAAAGTAACCATCCAAGCACAAGTCACCGTCTTATTTTGACACAACCTTTGCATAGAGAATTGTGCATTTTGGAACTGTCCATCTGTGACGCTTCTGGTTGTGTTTTATACTGTAGATTGCTACCTGCAAGCGTTAGTCTGTGTATTGTCACCACTGTAAATCTGACACACCAGTTACTGTTATTTAAAGGAAATGGCACCATGCAAGTTCACGCCGTGCCAATGTAACCTTCCGTGAACTCAGCACAAGGCACTGTTCTACAGATAAAAGTGCTTCCTGCCATTGTCCATTAGTGTAAATGTGTCACACCGTGCAAATGTCTCTTTCTTGCATCTGACACACCACGTACGTTGATACAGGTGGAAGGGTTCGATGGAAGTATCACTCCTTGCTAATGTCACTAACCGAGACCACGTATGCTTATTGGTTTGAGCGCTACATTGAAGTATCCATCCGTACAAATGACACCGTCCGTGATCTTGCACTACAGGTTCTCTTAGATAGGGATAAGTACTCCCTGCAACTGTCATTCCAACTTACTTCCCACTAACCAGGAACGGTCATTTAGAGAAGAGAGCACTCGGCAAATTTCAATACATCCAAATGTAAACATCCTTGATCTGACACCCCTAGCACGGCTATATGCAGGAAGGGGCCTCATGCAAGAGTCTACCACTGCAAATGTCACAATCCGAGATCACACAAACCATGCATGTTTACATAGAAAAAAGTGCATCCTGGAAGCGTCCATCTGTGAGAAAGTCACCACTTTGCTTTTGACTCCCTGCAAGTGATAGTCCGTGCATTGTCACCCCACTAGAACTGACACACCACGTACTGTTATTTAGGAAAAAAAAAAGGCTCCATGCAAGTTACTCCATGCTAATGTAACCATCCGTGATATCCACTCTTGTACACATAAAAGGGCTCCCTGCATTTGTCCATCTGTGCAAAAGGGTCCCTAAAGGTCACCATCAGAGAATTGACACACCATCTCGGTTGGGGGGAAAGGGTTCCTTGTAAGTATAATTTAGTGCAAATATCTCCATCCTAGATATGACACACCAGGTACGGGCTCCCTACAAAATTTACCATCCTAGATCTTACACACAAGGTTAGGTAATGCAGAAGAAGTTGTGTGACATATCACTTTCGGTTATATATATATGTGACCATCTTATTTCCGAATCCAAGCATGTCACTCTGTGCAAATATCAAAATATTACTTCTAACTCACCAGGTAACGTTATATAGCGTAGAGTCATCCTAAAGTGTAACTCAATTCAAATGTCACCATCCTAGTCTCCAGGTACAGGAAGAGAGAGAATATGTGTTCCCTGCCATGTTCAATCCGTGCAAATGTCACCATCCTACGTCTGACACACCAGGTACCATTGTATAGAGGAAGGGTTCCATTCATGTGTCGCACCGCGCATACGTGAGCGTCCTAAAACTGACACACAAAGTAGGGATCTGACACATCATATACAGTTACATAGAGAACGGGGCTCCCTGCAAGTGTTACTAAGTGCACATGTCACCATTCTAGATCTCACACACCACGTACACTTATATAGGGGAAATGGCGCCGTGCAAGTTTCAAACCGTGCCAATGTCACCTATATGATCTAACGCACAAGGCACTTCTATACAGATAAAAGGTCTCCCTCGGATTGTCCATCCGTACAAAAGTGTCACACCGTGCAAATGTCTCCAACCTGTATCTGACACACCACGTACAGTTAAACAGGTGGAAGGTACAATAAGAGAACAGAGCTCCCAGCACATTTCAATTCATGCAAATGTCAATATCCTAGATCTCACCCACCAAGTATAGAGGAAATGGTTCCAAGCATGTGTGCAAATGTCACAAACTTCTTACTAACCAGGTACGGTTAAAAGAAGAAGAAGCAACTTGCGGTGTAACACCGTGCAAATGTCACCATCCCAGATCTGACACACCAAGTAGGGCTATATGCAGGAAGGGGCTCCTGGCTGTGTCTATCACTGGAAATGTCACCATCCCAGAACCGACGCACTAGTCACCTTTGCATAGAGTGTAGTGCATTTTGGAACTGTCCATCTGTGAAAACGTCACCAATCCTTCTTTTGATGCTTTGGTTGGGTTTTATACTTTTATGATGATCATGAAAAAAACTAGATTGCATGTATTTTAAAATTTGCACATCAATTTGTTATTGTGTTGTATCTGAAATTATCCTAAAAGTTTCAAGGAGACTGATAAAAAATTCTGGCATGAGGAGCATTTTGAATCTTGAAAAGTGCTGGGAAATATATTCTGAGGAAAAAGAAATTGAAATTTTAGACATGAACAATAGTCCAGTACATTAATGTAGTTGACTTAGAACTCCTCTGCTCGTAGCTGGCCACACTAGCAGTTTGCACTGTTTTTAGTTTGCTTAAGGTATGTTTTAACGTTTCGAAGGAAAATCCGAAATTCTTAACCGATTTTTTTGTGTTTCGTACCATAAAACAAAAAATAGTAGACTAATCATTTCGTATACTGCAATCAAAATTTTGTGCCCTATCTTAACACAAATTTTCAAAAAGTCATAAAAATCCCAAAAATGTTATAACCTTGAAATTGTTTTCACCAAGTTGAAGTATTTCATTCATAGAATGTTGTGAACTAGGATCTTCTATTTAACAAAAACAGAAAGGGAGCTAGACATTATTTTTGACAAAAGTTTAAAAATAATTAATTACCCGTGTGACAATGGCTATAAAATATTCACAATATTAAGAAAGTACTAGTTTAAACATTCCCACATTCATTAGCTTTAATTTAATCTATCATTGATTTTTCTGTCTCAATATTAAGGATATTTGAATTTATTTGAAATGTGGGAAGGTGTGCAAAAAATTACATTCAAGAAAAACAGCACTGAAGTTTTAGGACTAAGTTATGAACATAACCCACTTATTTGGGCACCTAAAAACTTGCCTGCTCCATAGGTTGGACCGTCGTTTAGAAGTTTCTTGTCTTCTTTTAGTTTTCTTCTGCCTCTCAAGTACTGCCTCCTTTGCTTGTGTTCTGCAGTACTTCGATTTGCACCTTTCTACAACCGAACTGCATTAGCTTCAAGTACACCCGATGATGTGTACTTGCCAGGAGCAATTCCTATCCTCTTCAGTATTTGTATTTCCGCTCCGTTCTCCCAGGTGAAATGGCAAACTCCTAATTTTAAGGTATCAACATTTATGTCTCTTTAGGACACCTTCTCCATACCATGGCATTGAATGACTCATTATTTTCAATCAATCCATGCAAGGACTTAGCATTTCTGGGTCGGTGAGTCGCTCATATATAGGCTTCACTGCTTGAAGAATGCCAAAGGACAGGCCTGGTTTGAATTAAAATTGTTCTATCTAATTATTTGCTTTAGCTCACTGATATGAGCACCAGCTGTCAGTTCCTAGAGGACACCAATGGTGGGTGGGAAAGTGCTTTGTTGCTGTCAAATGGTACAATGTGGCCCTTATGCCATTTGACATGGCGTGAATACTGCTTGTGTTCGAACGTAAAGCAATTCCAAATAATTTTGCATCTAATCGATGAGTGCTCCTGTCAGTTGCGGAATTCATAATCACAGCTGCAAAACAATGCAAGGGACATCCTCCAACCAAATCTCAAAAACGGTATTACAGCTGAAGCAACTAGGGCAAGCTAATGCAGATAATATACGTGTAAAGGACTATATGACTATAATGATATAGTAAATGCCCCTAACACTATCAGATTCAATATATACAGACGAAAGATTGGACTGAGAATCACTAGCAAATGATTCCCTTACATTAGGCCTACCTTCCGTCTCACTATTTATACTGATAGCACAACACTGACATTCACCTTGCTATGTCTGTTTACATGAAACTTTCCCTTTTTCTTTGCTCTACATCGGCTTTTAGAACACATTTTATACACTTTCACAGAGAAACAAACTCTTTGGTCACAATGTGAAAGCCCACTTGGCCACAAGGAAGGTTTATTTATATCCGTTGCCTATCGATGGAATAAAAGTCTTTGGAATATACAAAGTATATACAAGTATCTGTTAGTCAGAACTATGTACTATGTACTCAGGAGGCATGTCACACCAAAGAGGTAAATTTCAATAAGAAAATCTGACATGCGCGCACGTGGCTATTTTATTATTTTCGGATACTTACAGTTGGAATATACTGTATGTATGAATTATATCTCATTTTGAAGTAGATACTTCAAGCTTTCATTTCGAGTGAATAAATTAAAATGGCATTTTTGGGCGAAAAAGTCGATTTCGAACGTTAATACATACCTTAAGGCTGTTTTAAACCCTTGTCGCCCAGACACTCCATTGTGGTCAATTCAACGCTTGTCCCTCATGACACTAATGTTGAATTCAGCAATTGCTGATGTTACTGCAATCTCCAGTTATTTGACATAAACACTTCCTTCGGACATCGCCCAAATTACACTACGCACAATGTATGGTGTGGGTATTTTAATTTCTCCTACTTCATCCTGTAAACTAGTACTTACATGCTTATTCCTGTTACAAATGGCATTTTTCACTTTATCCAACACTTTACTAGGACGTTTCTTCCGGCGACGACAAGTCTCAATTCTTCTTCCCATGATGTACACTGATAATTGCACAATTTCACAAATCCCAACCTCAAAAACTAAGCTGCTTGCACTAAGTAGATCCTGTTATATTTATGGATCATGTATAACACACTTATTACAAATTTAACATTTAAGAATTTACAGAAAAGCAGAGTAGGCCAAAACACAAATGATAAACTCAAAACGTGAGATCACAACTCTGTTTAAATTCAACACAAGGACAATCTCCATCACTGAAATAAGAGCCAATTCAACTCGATATATCGATAGTCCGTCAGAAGATCCACAGGAACAAAATTTCTTACATTCAAACCCCGCGCTCAATTCAAAATTTTCGCAAAACAACCGAAAGATTTTCATGAGAATAGTGTTGATGGGCGGCAACGCCCACTTGCACTGGGCCTCTTCAATGGCCGCTAAGGGCTTGAAATTTCTGATATTTAAATAAAACAAAGCTCAATAAGAAAGTACAAGGTATAAACAATATAGGAACGTAAAAAACTAAAAGGGGATTTTTTTCACAATTTCAAACAAATTTCACCGATACATTGTCTTAAATAGGAAAACTTGCTCCTTGAAAGTGACATTCCGTGCTGATGTCTCAATATTATATATGACAAGCCAGGTCCTCTTAAGAGAAAAATGAACCCTGTATGTGCCAAACCGTGCAAACTGCCTCACTAGGTAAGGTTATATAGAGAAGATGGTCCCCTGTAATTTCCAAATCTTGCAAATGTCACCATCTTACATCTGACACACCACGTATGGTTATATGGAGGAAATGACTTTCTAATGCCAATCCCTGCCAATTTCTCTATCCGTGACCACGTATGGTTAAATAGATTTAAGGGCTCCATTCAAGTATTACTCCACGCCAATGAAACCATCCGGGATCTCGCCCACAAGGTACTGTTATGCAGATAAAAGGGCTCCCTGCAATTGTCCATCCGTTCGAAAGTGTCTAACCGTGCAAATGTCACTATCCTGCACGTACACACTACGTACGGTTATACGGGTGGAAGGGCTCGTTGGAAGTATCACTCCTTGTTAATGTCACTATCCGAGATCCGACACATCGGGTGCTGTTACATTGAGAAAAGTAACCATCCAAGCACAAGTCACCGTCTTATTTTGACACAACCTTTGCATAGAGAATTGTGCATTTTGGAACTGTCCATCTGTGAAAACTTCACCCTCCTTCCTTTGACGCTTCTGGTTGATTTTTATACTGTAGATTGCTACCTGCAAGCGTTAGTCTGTGTATTGTCACCACTGTTAATCTGACGCACCAGTTACTGTTATTTAAAGGAAATGGCACCATGCATGTTCACGCCGTGCCAATGTAACCAACCGCGATCTCACCCACAATGTACTGTTATACAGATAAAAGGGCTATATAGATAAAATGGCTCCCTGCAACTGTGAATCCATCCATCCATCTTAGATCGGACACATCAGGTAGGATCATATAGAGAAAAGGGCTCCCAGAAAGTCAGCAAGTGTCACACCTGGTTCTGCTAGATGGGGAAAATTGATAATCCATGTATATATGACCATCTTACTTCCTACTAACCAGGTACGGTAAATAAGAGAAGAAGACTCCCAGCACCTTTCTATCGTGTAAATGTCAAGATCCTATTCTCCAGCAAGAGGAAAGGGAGAATATATAGGTTCCCTGCCATGTTTAATCCGTAGAATGTTAGTCCGTGCGTTTTCACCACTCTACATCCGACACACCACCTACTTTATTTAGGGGAAATAGCTCCATGAAAGTTCACTCCGTGCCAATGTAATAAAAGGTCTTCCTGCTATTGTTGATCCGTGTAAAAGGGACACACCGAGCAAATGTCACCATCCTGGATCTGACACACCACTAACGGTTATAAAGGTGAAATGGCTCGATGAATGAGTAATTCCGTGCATACGGATCCATTCGAGATCAGACACATCATGTACTGTTGCATAGAGAAGAGGGCTTCCAGCAATTGTTACTCCGTGCACATGTCACCATGCTAAACCTGACACACCATGTACAGTTAAATAGGGGAAATGGCTCCATGCAGTTTCACACGGTGCCAATGTCACCTTCCGTGAACTCACGCATAAGGCACTGTTCTACAGATAAAAGTGCTCCCTGCCATTGTCCATTAGTGTAAATGTGTCTCTTTCTTGCATCTGACACACCTCGTACGTTTATACAGGTGGAAGGGTTGGATGGAAGTATCACTCCTTGCTAATGTCACTAACCGAGACCACGTGTGCTTATTGGTTTGAGCGCTACATTGAAGTATCCATCCGTACAAATGACACCGTCCGTGATGTTGCACTACAGGTTCTCTTAGATAGGGATAAGTACTCCCTGCAACTGTCATTCCAACTTACTTCCCACTAACCAGGAACGGTCATTTAGAGAAGAGTGCACTCGGCAAATTTCAATACATCCAAATGTAAATGTAAACATCCTTGATCTGACACCCCTAGCACGGCTATATGCAGGAAGGGGCCTCATGCAAGAGTCTACCACTGCAAATGTCACAATCCGAGATCTCACAAACCAGGCATGTTTACATAGAAAAATGTGCATCCTGGATCCGTCCATCTGTGAGAAAGTCACCACTTTCCTTTTGACTCCCTGCAAGTGATAGTCCGTGCATTGTCACCCCACTAGAACTGACACACCACGTACTGTTATTTAGGAAAAAAAAGGCTCCATGCAAGTTTACTCCGTGCTAATGTAACCATCCGTGATATCATCCACTCTTGTACACATAAAAGGGCTCCCTGCATTTGTCCATCTGTGCAAAAGGGTCCCTAAAGGTCACCATCAGAGAATTGACACACCACACTCGCTTGGGGGGAAAGGGTTCCTTGTAAGTATAATTTAGTGCAAATATCTCCATCCTAGATATGACACACCAGGTACGGTTTTACTGATAAAAGGGCTGCCTACAAAATTTACCATCCTAGATCTTACACACAAGGTTAGGTAATGCAGAAGAAGCGTGTGACATATCACTTTTGGTTATATATATATGAAGTGTGACCATCTTATTTCCGAATCCAAGCATATCACGCTGTGCAAATATCAAAATCTTACTTCTAACTCACCAGGTAACGTTATATAGTGTAGAGTCATCCTGAAGTGTAACTCAATTCAAATGTCACCATCCTAGTCTCCAGGTACAGGAAGAGAGAGAATATGTGTTCCCTGCCATGTTCAATCCGTGCAAATGTCACCATCCTAGGTCTGACACACCAGGTACGATTGTATAGAGGAAGGGTTCCATTCATGTGTCCTAAAACTGACACACAAGGTAGGGATCTGACACATCATGTACAGTTACATAGAGAACGGGGCCCCCTGCAAGTGTTACTAAGAGCACATGTCACAATTCTAGATCTGACACACCACGTACACTTATATAGGGGAAATGGCGCCTTGCAAGTTTCAAGCCGTGCCAATGTCACCTATATGATCTAACGCACAAGGCACTTCTATACAGATAAAAGGTCTCCCTCGAATTGTCCATCCGTACAAAAGTGTCACACCGTGCAAATGTCTCCAACCTGTATCTGACACACCACGTACGGTTAAACAGGTGGAAGGTACAATAAGAGAACAGAGCTCCCAGCACATTTCAATCCATGCAAATGTCAATATCCTAGATCTCACCCACCAAGTATAGAGGAAATGGTTCCAAGCATGTGTCACTCTGTGCAAATGTCACAAACTCCTGACTAACCAGGTACGGTTAAATGAAGAAGAAGCAACTTGCGGTGTAACAGCGTGCAAATGTCACCATCCCAGATCTGACACACCAAGTAGGGCTATGTGCAGGAAGGGGCTCCTGGCTGTGTCTATCACAGGAAATGTCACTATCCCAGAACCGACGCACTAGTCACCTTTGCATAGAGAGTAGTGCATTTTGGAACTGTCCATCTGTGAAAACGTCACCATCATTCTTTTAATGCTTCTGGTTGGGTTTTATACTTTTATGATGATCATGAGAAAAAACTAGATTGCATGTATTTTAAAATTTGCACATCAATTTGTTATTGTCTTGTATCTGAAATTATCCTAAAAGTTTCAAGTAGACTGATAAAATATTCTGGCATGAGGAGCATTTTGAATCTTGAAAAGTGCTGGAAAATATATTCTCAGGAAAAAGAAATTGAAATTTTAGACATGAACAATAGTCCAGTACATTAATGTAGTTGACTTAGAACTCCTCTGCTCCTTCTAGCTGGCCACACTAGCAGTTTTCACTGTTTTTAGTTTGCTTAAGGTATGTTTTAACGTTTCGAAGGAAAATCCGAAATTCTTAACCGATTTTTTGCGTTTCGTACCATAAAACAAAAAATAGTAGACTAATCATTTCGTATACTGCAATCAAAATTTTGTGCCCTATCTTCACCCGAAAATTTAGTTTAATGAAAAAAACACAAATTTTCAAAATGTCATAAAAATTCCAAAAATGTTATAACCTTGAAATTGTTTTCACCAAGTTGAAGTATTTCATTCATAGAATGTTGTGAACTAGGATCTTCTATTTAACAAAAACAGAAAGGGAGCTAGACTTAATTTTTGACAAAAGTTTAAAAATAATTAATTACCTGTGTGACAATGGCTATAAAATATTCACAATATTAAGAAAGTACTATCATTGATTTTTCTGTCTCAATTTTAAGGATATTTGAATTTATTTGAAATGTGGGAAGGTGTGCAAAAAATTACATTCAAGAAAAACAGCACTGAAGTTTTAGGACTAAGTTATGAACATAACCCACTTATTTGGGCACCTAAAAACTTGCCTGCTCCATAGGTTGGACCGTCGTTTAGAAGTTTCTTGTCTTCTTTTAGTTTTCTTCTGCCTCTCAAGTACTGCCTCCTTTGCTTGTGTTCTGCAGTACTTCGATTTGCACCTTTCTACAACCGAACTGCATTAGCTTCAAGTACACCCGATGATGTGTACTTGCCAGGAGCAATTCCTATCCTCTTCAGTATTTGTATTTCCGCTCCGTTCTCCCAGGTGAAATGGCAAACTCCTAATTTTAAGGTATCAACATTTATGTCTCTTTAGGACACCTTCTCCATACCATGGCATTGAATGACTCATTATTTTCAATCAATCCATGCAAGGACTTAGCATTTCTGGGTCGGTGAGTCGCTCATATATAGGCTTCACTGCTTGAAGAATGCCAAAGGACAGGCCTGGTTTGAATTAAAATTGTTCTATCTAATTATTTGCTTTAGCTCACTGATATGAGCACCAGCTGTCAGTTCCTAGAGGACACCAATGGTGGGTGGGAAAGTGCTTTGTTGCTGTCAAATGGTACAATGTGGCCCTTATGCCATTTGACATGGCGTGAATACTGCTTGTGTTCGAACGTAAAGCAATTCCAAATAATTTTGCATCTAATCGATGAGTGCTCCTGTCAGTTGCGGAATTCATAATCACAGCTGCAAAACAATGCAAGGGACATCCTCCAACCAAATCTCAAAAACTGTATTACACCTGAAGCAACTAGGGCAAGCTAATGCAGATAATATACGTGTAAAGGACTATATGACTATAATGATATAGTAAATGCCCCTAACACTATCAGATTCAATATATACAGACGAAAGATTGGACTGAGAATCACTAGCAAATGATTCCCTTACATTAGGCCTACCTTCCGTCTCACTATTTATACTGATAGCACAACACTGACATTCACCTTGCTATGTCTGTTTACATGAAACTTTCCCTTTTTCTTTGCTCTACATCGGCTTTTAGAACACATTTTATACACTTTCACAGAGAAACAAACTCTTTGGTCACAATGTGAAAGCCCACTTGGCCACAAGGAAGGTTTATTTATATCCGTTGCCTATCGATGGAATAAAAGTCTTTGGAATATACAAAGTATATACAAGTATCTGTTAGTCAGAACTATGTACTATGTACTCAGGAGGCATGTCACACCAAAGAGGTAAATTTCAATAAGAAAATCTGACACGCGCGCACGTGGCTATTTTATTATTTTCGGATACTTACAGTTGGAATATACTGTATGTATGAATTATATCTCATTTTGAAGTAGATACTTCAAGCTTTCATTTCGAGTGAATAAATTAAAATGGCATTTTTGGGCGAAAAAGTCGATTTCGAACGTTAATACATACCTTAAGGCTGTTTTAAACCCTTGTCGCCCAGACACTCCATTGTGGTCAATTCAACGCTTGTCCCTCATGACACTAATGTTGAATTCAGCAATTGCTGATGTTACTGCAATCTCCAGTTATTTGACATAAACACTTCCTTCGGACATCGCCCAAATTACACTACGCACAATGTATGGTGTGGGTATTTTAATTTCTCCTACTTCATCCTGTAAACTAGTACTTACATGCTTATTCCTGTTACAAATGGCATTTTTCACTTTATCCAACACTTTACTAGGACGTTTCTTCCGGCGACAAGTCTCAATTCTTCTTCCCATGATGTACACTGATAATTGCACAATTTCACAAATCCCAACCTCAAAAACTAAGCTGCTTGCACTAAGTAGATCCTGTTATATTTATGGATCATGTATAACACACTTATTACAAATTTAACATTTAAGAATTTACAGAAAAGCAGAGTAGGCCAAAACACAAATGATAAACTCAAAACGTGAGATCACAACTCTGTTTAAATTCAACACAAGGACAATCTCCATCACTGAAATAAGAGCCAATTCAACTCGATATATCGATAGTCCGTCAGAAGACCCACAGGAACAAAATTTCTTACATTCAAACCCCGCGCTCAATTCAAAATTTTCGCAAAACAACCGAAAGATTTTCATGAGAATAGTGTTGATGGGCGGCAACGCCCACTTGCACTGGGCCTCTTCAATGGCCGCTAAGGGCTTGAAATTTCTGATATTTAAATAAAACAAAGCTCCAAAAGAATGTACAAGGTATAAACAATATAAGAACGTAAAAAACTAAAATTTTAATCAAATTTCACCGATACATTGTCCTAAATAGGGAAACTTGCTCCTTGAAAGTGATATTCCGTGCTGATGTCTCAATATTATATATGACAAGCCAGGTACTCTTAAGAGAAAAATGAACCCTGTATGTGCCAAACCGTGCAAACTGCCTCACTAGGTAAGGTTATATAGAGAAGATGGTCCCCTGTAAATTCCAAATCTTGCAAATGTCACCATCTTACATCTGACACACCACGTATGGTTATATGGAGGAAATGACATTCTAATGCCAATGTGTCTATCCGTGACCACGTATGGTTAAATAGATTTAAGGGCTCCATTCAAGTATTACTCCACGCCAATCAAACCATACGTGATCTCGCCCACAAGGTACTGTTATGCAGATAAAAGGGCTCCCTGCAATTGTCCATCCGTGCGAAAGTATCTAACCGTGCAAATGTCACTATCCTGCATGTACACACTACGTACGGTTATACAGGTAGAAGGGCTCGTTGGAAGTATCACTCCTTGTTAATGTCACTATCCGAGATCCGACACATCGGGTACTGTTACATTGAGAAAAGTAACCATCCAAGCACAAGTCACCGTCTTATTTTGACACAACCTTTGCATAGAGAATTGTGCATTTTGGAACTGTCCATCTGTGACGCTTCTGGTTGTGTTTTATACTGTAGATTGCTACCTGCAAGCGTTAGTCTGTGTATTGTCACCACTGTAAATCTGACACACCAGTTTCTGTTATTTAAAGGAAATGGCACCATGCAAGTTCACGCCGTGCCAATGTAACCTTCCGTGAACTCAGCACAAGGCACTGTTCTACAGATAAAAGTGCTTCCTGCCATTGTCCATTAGTGTAAATGTGTCACACCGTGCAAATGTCTCTTTCTTGCATCTGACACACCACGTACGTTGATACAGGTGGAAGGGTTCGATGGAAGTATCACTCCTTGCTAATGTCACTAACCGAGACCACGTATGCTTATTGGTTTGAGCGCTACATTGAAGTATCCATCCGTACAAATGACACCGTCCGTGATCTTGCACTACAGGTTCTCTTAGATAGGGATAAGTACTCCCTGCAACTGTCATTCCAACTTACTTCCCACTAACCAGGAACGGTCATTTAGAGAAGAGAGCACTCGGCAAATTTCAATACATCCAAATGTAAACATCCTTGATCTGACACCCCTAGCACGGCTATATGCAGGAAGGGGCCTCATGCAAGAGTCTACCACTGTAAATGTCACAATCCGAGATCACACAAACCATGCATGTTTACATAGAAAAAAGTGCATCCTGGAAGCGTCCATCTGTGAGAAAGTCACCACTTTGCTTTTGACTCCCTGCAAGTGATAGTCCGTGCATTGTCACCCCACTAGAACTGACACACCACGTACTGTTATTTAGGAAAAAAAAAAAGGCTCCATGCAAGTTACTCCATGCTAATGTAACCATCCGTGCACATAAAAGGGCTCCCTGCATTTGTCCATCTGTGCAAAAGGGTCCCTAAAGGTCACCATCAGAGAATTGACACACCATCTCGGTTGGGGGGAAAGGGTTCCTTGTAAGTATAATTTAGTGCAAATATCTCCATCCTAGATATGACACACCAGGTACGGGCTCCCTACAAAATTTACCATCCTAGATCTTACACACAAGGTTAGGTAATGCAGAAGAAGTTGTGTGACATATCACTTTCGGTTATATATATATGTGACCATCTTATTTCCGAATCCAAGCATGTCACTCTGTGCAAATATCAAAATATTACTTCTAACTCACCAGGTAACGTTATATAGCGTAGAGTCATCCTAAAGTGTAACTCAATTCAAATGTCACCATCCTAGTCTCCAGGTACAGGAAGAGAGAGAATATGTGTTCCCTGCCATGTTCAATCCGTGCAAATGTCACCATCCTACGTCTGACACACCAGGTACCATTGTATAGAGGAAGGGTTCCATTCATGTGTCGCACCGCGCATACGTGAGCGTCCTAAAACTGACACACAAAGTAGGTTTCTGACACATCATATACAGTTACATAGAGAACGGGGCTCCCTGCAAGTGTTACTAAGTGCACATGTCACCATTCTAGATCTGACACACCACGTACACTTATATAGGGGAAATGGCGCCGTGCAAGTTTCAAACCGTGCCAATGTCACCTATATGATCTAACGCACAAGGCACTTCTAACAGATAAAAGGTCTCCCTCGGATTGTCCATCCGTACAAAAGTGTCACACCGTGCAAATATCTCCAACCTGTATCTGACACACCACGTACGGTTAAACAGGTGGAAGGTACAATAAGAGAACAGAGCTCCCAGCACATTTCAATTCATGCAAATGTCAATATCCTAGATCTCACCCACCAAGTATAGAGGAAATGGTTCCAAGCATGTGTGCAAATGTCACAAACTTCTTACTAACCAGGTACGGTTAAATGAAGAAGAAGCAACTTGCGGTGTAACACCGTGCAAATGTCACCATCCCAGATCTGACACACCAAGTAGGGCAATATGCAGGAAGGGGCTCCTGGCTGTGTCTATCACTGGAAATGTCACCATCCCAGAACCGACGCACTAGTCACCTTTGCATAGAGTGTAGTGCATTTTGGAACTGTCCATCTGTGAAAACGTCACCATCCTTCTTTTGATGCTTTGGTTGGGTTTTATACTTTTATGATGATCATGAAAAAAACTAGATTGCATGTATTTTAAAATTTGCACATCAATTTGTTATTGTGTTGTATCTGAAATTATCCTAAAAGTTTCAAGTAGACTGATAAAAAATTCTGGCATGAGGAGCATTTTGAATCTTGAAAAGTGCTGGAAAATATATTCTGAGGAAAAAGAAATTGAAATTTTAGACATGAACAATAGTCCAGTACATTAATGTAGTTGACTTAGAACTCCTCTGCTCGTAGCTGGCCACACTAGCAGTTTTCACTGTTTTTAGTTTGCTTAAGGTATGTTTTAACGTTTCGAAGGAAAATCCGAAATTCTTAACCGATTTTTTTGTGTTTCGTACCATAAAACAAAAAATAGTAGACTAATCATTTCGTATACTGCAATCAAAATTTTGTGCCCTATCTTAACACAAATTTTCAAAAAGTCATAAAAATCCCAAAAATGTTATAACCTTGAAATTGTTTTCACCAAGTTGAAGTATTTCATTCATAGAATGTTGTGAACTAGGATCTTCTATTTAACAAAAACAGAAAGGGAGCTAGACATTATTTTTGACAAAAGTTTAAAAATAATTAATTACCCGTGTGACAATGGCTATAAAATATTCACAATATTAAGAAAGTACTAGTTTAAACATTCCCACATTCATTAGCTTTAATTTAATCTATCATTGATTTTTCTGTCTCAATATTAAGGATATTTGAATTTATTTGAAATGTGGGAAGGTGTGCAAAAAATTACATTCAAGAAAAACAGCACTGAAGTTTTAGGACTAAGTTATGAACATAACCCACTTATTTGGGCACCTAAAAACTTGCCTGCTCCATAGGTTGGACCGTCGTTTAGAAGTTTCTTGTCTTCTTTTAGTTTTCTTCTGCCTCTCAAGTACTGCCTCCTTTGCTTGTGTTCTGCAGTACTTCGATTTGCACCTTTCTACAACCGAACTGCATTAGCTTCAAGTACACCCGATGATGTGTACTTGCCAGGAGCAATTCCTATCCTCTTCAGTATTTGTATTTCCGCTCCGTTCTCCCAGGTGAAATGGCAAACTCCTAATTTTAAGGTATCAACATTTATGTCTCTTTAGGACACCTTCTCCATACCATGGCATTGAATGACTCATTATTTTCAATCAATCCATGCAAGGACTTAGCATTTCTGGGTCGGTGAGTCGCTCATATATAGGCTTCACTGCTTGAAGAATGCCAAAGGACAGGCCTGGTTTGAATTAAAATTGTTCTATCTAATTATTTGCTTTAGCTCACTGATATGAGCACCAGCTGTCAGTTCCTAGAGGACACCAATGGTGGGTGGGAAAGTGCTTTGTTACTGTCAAATGGTACAATGTGGCCCTTATGCCATTTGACATGGCGTGAATACTGCTTGTGTTCGAACGTAAAGCAATTCCAAATAATTTTGCTTCTAATCGATGAGTGCTCCTGTCAGTTGCGGAATTCATAATCACAGCTGCAAAACAATGCAAGGGACATCCTCCAACCAAATCTCAAAAACTGTATTACAGCTGAAGCAACTAGGGCAAGCTAATGCAGATAATATACGTGTAAAGGACTATATGACTATAATGATATAGTAAATGCCCCTAACACTATCAGATTCAATATATACAGACGAAAGATTGGACTGAGAATCACTAGCAAATGATTCCCTTACATTAGGCCTACCTTCCGTCTCACTATTTATACTGATAGCACAACACTGACATTCACCTTGCTATGTCTGTTTACATGAAACTTTCCCTTTTTCTTTGCTCTACATCGGCTTTTAGAACACATTTTATACACTTTCACAGAGAAACAAACTCTTTGGTCACAATGTGAAAGCCCACTTGGCCACAAGGAAGGTTTATTTATATCCGTTGCCTATCGATGGAATAAAAGTCTTTGGAATATACAAAGTATATACAAGTATCTGTTAGTCAGAACTATGTACTATGTACTCAGGAGGCATGTCACACCAAAGAGGTAAATTTCAATAAGAAAATCTGACACGCGCGCACGTGGCTATTTTATTATTTTCGGATACTTACAGTTGGAATATACTGTATGTATGAATTATATCTCATTTTGAAGTAGATACTTCAAGCTTTCATTTCGAGTGAATAAATTAAAATGGCATTTTTGGGCGAAAAAGTCGATTTCGAACGTTAATACATACCTTAAGGCTGTTTTAAACCCTTGTCGCCCAGACACTCCATTGTGGTCAATTCAACGCTTGTCCCTCATGACACTAATGTTGAATTCAGCAATTGCTGATGTTACTGCAATCTCCAGTTATTTGACATAAACACTTCCTTCGGACATCGCCCAAATTACACTACGCACAATGTATGGTGTGGGTATTTTAATTTCTCCTACTTGATCCTGTAAACTAGTACTTACATGCTTATTCCTGTTACAAACGGCATTTTTCACTTTATCCAACACTTTACTAGGACGTTTCTTCCGGCGACGACAAGTCTCAATTCTTCTTCCCATGATGTACACTGATAATTGCACAATTTCACAAATCCCAACCTCAAAAACTAAGCTGCTTGCACTAAGTAGATCCTGTTATATTTATGGATCATGTATAACACACTTATTACAAATTTAACATTTAAGAATTTACAGAAAAGCAGAGTAGGCCAAAACACAAATGATAAACTCAAAACGTGAGATCACAACTCTGTTTAAATTCAACACAAGGACAATCTCCATCACTGAAATAAGAGCCAATTCAACTCGATATATCGATAGTCCGTCAGAAGATCCACAGGAACAAAATTTCTTACATTCAAACCCCGCGCTCAATTCAAAATTTTCGCAAAACAACCGAAAGATTTTCATGAGAATAGTGTTGATGGGCGGCAACGCCCACTTGCACTGGGCCTCTTCAATGGCCGCTAAGGGCTTGAAATTTCTGATAATTAAATAAAACAAAGCTCAAAAAGAAAGTACAAGGTATAAACAATATAGGAACGTAAAAAACTAAAAGGGGATTTTTTTCACAATTTCAAACAAATTTCACCGATACATTGTCTTAAATAGGAAAACTTGCTCCTTGAAAGTGACATTCCGTGCTGATGTCTCAATATTATATATGACAAGCCAGGTCCTCTTAAGAGAAAAATGAACCCTGTATGTGCCAAACCGTGCAAACTGCCTCACTAGGTAAGGTTATATAGAGAAGATGGTCCCCTGTAAATTCCAAATCTTGCAAATGTCACCATCTTACATCTGACACACCACGTATGGTTATATGGAGGAAATGACTTTCTAATGCCAATCCCTGCCAATTTCTCTATCCGTGACCACGTATGGTTAAATAGATTTAAGGGCTCCATTCAAGTATTACTCCACGCCAATGAAACCATCCGGGATCTCGCCCACAAGGTACTGTTATGCAGATAAAAGGGCTCCCTGCAATTGTCCATCCGTTCGAAAGTGTCTAACCGTGCAAATGTCACTATCCTGCACGTACACACTACGTACGGTTATACGGGTGGAAGGGCTCGTTGGAAGTATCACTCCTTGTTAATGGCACTATCCGAGATCCGACACATCGGGTGCTGTTACATTGAGAAAAGTAACCATCCAAGCACAAGTCACCGTCTTATTTTGACACAACCTTTGCATAGAGAATTGTGCATTTTGGAACTGTCCATCTGTGAAAACTTCACCCTCCTTCCTTTGACGCTTCTGGTTGGGTTTTATACTGTAGATTGCTACCTGCAAGCGTTAGTCTGTGTATTGTCACCACTGTTAATCTGACGCACCAGTTACTGTTATTTAAAGGAAATGGCACCATGCATGTTCACGCCGTGCCAATGTAACCATCCGCGATCTCACCCACAATGTACTGTTATACAGATAAAAGGGCTATATAGATAAAATGGCTCCCTGCAACTGTGAATCCATCCATCCATCTTAGATCGGACACATCAGGTAGGATCATATAGAGAAAAGGGCTCCCAGAAAGTCAGCAAGTGTCACACCTGGTTGTGCTAGATGGGGAAAATTGAAAATCCATGTATATATGACCATCTTACTTCCTACTAACCAGGTACGGTAAATAAGAGAAGAAGACTCCCAGCACCTTTCTATCGTGTAAATGTCAAGATCCTATTCTCCAGCAAGAGGAAAGGGAGAATATATAGGTTCCCTGCCATGTTTAATCCGTAGAATGTTAGTCCGTGCGTTTTCACCACTCTACATCCGACACACCACGTACTTTATTTAGGGGAAATAGCTCCATGAAAGTTCACTCCGTGCCAATGTAATAAAAGGTCTTCCTGCTATTGTTGATCCGTGTAAAAGGGACACACCGAGCAAATGTCACCATCCTGGATCTGACACACCACTAACGGTTATAAAGGTGAAATGGCTCGATGAATGAGTAATTCCGTGCATACGGATCCATTCGAGATCAGACACATCATGTACTGTTGCATAGAGAAGAGGGCTTCCAGCAATTGTTACTCCGTGCACATGTCACCATGCTAAACCTGACACACCATGTACAGTTAAATAGGGGAAATGGCTCCATGCAGTTTCACACGGTGCCAATGTCACCTTCCGTGAACTCACGCATAAGGCACTGTTCTACAGATAAAAGTGCTCCCTGCCATTGTCCATTAGTGTAAATGTGTCTCTTTCTTGCATCTGACACACCTCGTACGTTTATACAGGTGGAAGGGTTGGATGGAAGTATCACTCCTTGCTAATGTCACTAACCGAGACCACGTGTGCTTATTGGTTTGAGCGCTACATTGAAGTATCCATCCGTACAAATGACACCGTCCGTGATGTTGCACTACAGGTTCTCTTAGATAGGGATAAGTACTCCCTGCAACTGTCATTCCAACTTACTTCCCACTAACCAGGAACGGTCATTTAGAGAAGAGTGCACTCGGCAAATTTCAATACATCCAAATGTAAATGTAAACATCCTTGATCTGACACCCCTAGCACGGCTATATGCAGGAAGGGGCCTCATGCAAGAGTCTACCACTGCAAATGTCACAATCCGAGATCTCACAAACCAGGCATGTTTACATAGAAAAATGTGCATCCTGGAACCGTCCATCTGTGAGAAAGTCACCACTTTCCTTTTGACTCCCTGCAAGTGATAGTCCGTGCATTGTCACCCCACTAGAACTGACACACCACGTACTGTTATTTTGGAAAAAAAAGGCTCCATGCAAGTTTACTCCGTGCTAATGTAACCATCCGTGATATCATCCACTCTTGTACACATAAAAGGGCTCCCTGCATTTGTCCATCTGTGCAAAAGGGTCCCTAAAGGTCACCATCAGAGAATTGACACACCACACTCGCTTGGGGGGAAAGGGTTCCTTGTAAGTATAATTTAGTGCAAATATCTCCATCCTAGATATGACACACCAGGTACGGTTTTACTGATAAAAGGGCTGCCTACAAAATTTACCATCCTAGATCTTACACACAAGGTTAGGTAATGCAGAAGAAGCGTGTGACATATCACTTTTGGTTATATATATATGAAGTGTGACCATCTTATTTCCGAATCCAAGCATATCACGCTGTGCAAATATCAAAATCTTACTTCTAACTCACCAGGTAACGTTATATAGTGTAGAGTCATCCTGAAGTGTAACTCAATTCAAATGTCACCATCCTAGTCTCCAGGTACAGGAAGAGAGAGAATATGTGTTCCCTGCCATGTTCAATCCGTGCAAATGTCACCATCCAAGGTCTGACACACCAGGTACGATTGTATAGAGGAAGGGTTCCATTCATGTGTCCTAAAACTGACACACAAGGTAGGGATCTGACACATCATGTACAGTTACATAGAGAACGGGGCCCCCTGCAAGTGTTACTAAGAGCACATGTCACAATTCTAGATCTGACACACCACGTACACTTATATAGGGGAAATGGCGCCTTGCAAGTTTCAAACCGTGCCAATGTCACCTATATGATCTAACGCACAAGGCACTTCTATACAGATAAAAGGTCTCCCTCGAATTGTCCATCCGTACAAAAGTGTCACACCGTGCAAATGTCTCCAACCTGTATCTGACACACCACGTACGGTTAAACAGGTGGAAGGTACAATAAGAGAACAGAGCTCCCAGCACATTTCAATCCATGCAAATGTCAATATCCTAGATCTCACCCACCAAGTATAGAGGAAATGGTTCCAAGCATGTGTCACTCTGTGCAAATGTCACAAACTCCTGACTAACCAGGTACGGTTAAATGAAGAAGAAGCAACTTGCGGTGTAACAGCGTGCAAATGTCACCATCCCAGATCTGACACACCAAGTAGGGCTATGTGCAGGAAGGGGCTCCTGGCTGTGTCTATCACAGGAAATGTCACTATCCCAGAACCGACGCACTAGTCACCTTTGCATAGAGAGTAGTGCATTTTGGAACTGTCCATCTGTGAAATCGTCACCATCATTCTTTTGATGCTTCTGGTTGGGTTTTATACTTTTATGATGATCATGAGAAAAAACTAGATTGCATGTATTTTAAAATTTGCACATCAATTTGTTATTGTCTTGTATCTGAAATTATCCTAAAAGTTTCAAGTAGACTGATAAAATATTCTGGCATGAGGAGCATTTTGAATCTTGAAAAGTGCTGGAAAATATATTCTCAGGAAAAAGAAATTGAAATTTTAGACATGAACAATAGTCCAGTACATTAATGTAGTTGACTTAGAACTCCTCTGCTCCTTCTAGCTGGCCACACTAGCAGTTTTCACTGTTTTTAGTTTGCTTAAGGTATGTTTTAACGTTTCGAAGGAAAATCCGAAATTCTTAACCGATTTTTTGCGTTTCGTACCATAAAACAAAAAATAGTAGACTAATCATTTCGTATACTGCAATCAAAATTTTGTGCCCTATCTTCACCCGAAAATTTAGTTTAATGAAAAAAACACAAATTTTCAAAATGTCATAAAAATTCCAAAAATGTTATAACCTTGAAATTGTTTTCACCAAGTTGAAGTATTTCATTCATAGAATGTTGTGAACTAGGATCTTCTATTTAACAAAAACAGAAAGGGAGCTAGACTTAATTTTTGACAAAAGTTTAAAAATAATTAATTACCTGTGTGACAATGGCTATAAAATATTCACAATATTAAGAAAGTACTATCATTGATTTTTCTGTCTCAATTTTAAGGATATTTGAATTTATTTGAAATGTGGGAAGGTGTGCAAAAAATTACATTCAAGAAAAACAGCACTGAAGTTTTAGGACTAAGTTATGAACATAACCCACTCATTTGGGAACCTAAAAACTTGCCTGCTCCATAGGATGGACCGTCGTTTAGAAGTTTCTTGTCTTCTTTTAGTTTTCTTCTGCCTCTCAAGTACTGCCTCCTCTGCTTGTGTTCTGCAGTACTTCGATTTGCACCTTTGTACAACCGTACTGCATTAGCTTCAAGTATACCCGATGATGTGTACTTGCCAGGAGCAATTCCTATCCTCTTCAGTATTTGTATTTCAGCTCCGTTCTCCCAGGTCAAATGGCAAACTCCTAATTTTAAGGTATCAACATTTATGTCTCTTTAGGACACCTTCTCCATACCATGGCATTGAATGACTCATTATTTTCAATTTTTCAATCAATCCATGCAAGGACTTAGCATTTCTGGGTCGGTGAGTCGCTCATATATAGGCTTCACTGCTTGAAGAATGCCAAAGGACAGGCCTGGTTTGAATTAAAATTGTTCTATCTAATTATTTGCTTTAGCTCACTGATATGAGCACCAGCTGTCAGTTCCTAGAGGACACCAATGGTGGGTGGGACGGTGCTTTGTTGCTGTCAAATGGTACAATGTGGCCCTTATGCCATTTGACATGGCGTGAATACTGCTTGTGTTCGAACGTAAAGCAATTCCAAATAATTTTGCATCTAATCGATGAGTGCTCCTGTCAGTTGATCCTGTAAACTAGTACTCACATGCTTATTCCTGTTACAAATGGCATTTTTCACTTTATCCAACACTTTACTAGGACGTTTCTTCCGGCGACGACAAGTCTCAATTCTTCTTCCCATGATGTACACTGATAATTGCACAATTTCACAAATCCCAACCTCAAAAACTAAATTGCTTGCACTAAGTAGATCCTGTTATGTTTATGGATCATTATCACACTTATTACAAATATAACATTTAAGAATTTACAGAAAAGCAGAGTAGGCCAAAACACAAATTATAAACTCAAAACGTGAGATCACAACTCTTTGTTTAAATTCAACACAAGGACAATCTCCATCACTGAAATAAGAGCCAATTCAACTCGATATATCGATAGTCCGTCAGAAGACCCACAGGAACAAAATTTCTTACATTCAAACCCCGCGCTCAATTCAAAATTTTCGCAAAACAACCGAAAGATTTTCATGAGAATAGTGTTGATGGGCGGCAACGCCCACTTGCACTGGCCGTCTTCAATGGCCGCTAAGAGCTTGAAATTTCTGATATTTAAATAAAACACAGCTACAAAAGAATGTACTAGGTATAAACAATATAAGAACGTAAAAAACTAAAATTTTAATCAAATTTCACCGATACATTGTCCTAAATAGGGAAACTTGCTCCTTGAAAGTGATATTCCGTGCTGATGTCTCAATATTATATATGACAAGCCAGGTACTCTTAAGAGAAAAATGAACCCTGTATGTGCCAAACCGTGCAAACTGCCTCACTAGGTAAGGTTATATAGAGAAGATGGTCCCCTGTAAATTCCAAATCTTGCAAATGTCACCATCTTACATCTGACACACCACGTATGGTTATATGGAGGAAATGACATTCTAATGCCAATGTGTCTATCCGTGACCACGTATGGTTAAATAGATTTAAGGGCTCCATTCAAGTATTACTCCACGCCAATCAAACCATACGTGATCTCGCCCACAAGGTACTGTTATGCAGATAAAAGGGCTCCCTGCAATTGTCCATCCGTGCGAAAGTATCTAACCGTGCAAATGTCACTATCCTGCACGTACACACTACGTACGGTTATACAGGTAGAAGGGCTCGTTCGAAGTATCACTCCTTGTTAATGTCACTATCCGAGATCCGACACATCGGGTACTGTTACATTGAGAAAAGTAACCATCCAAGCACAAGTCACCGTCTTATTTTGACACAACCTTTGCATAGAGAATTGTGCATTTTGGAACTGTCCATCTGTGACGCTTCTGGTTGTGTTTTATACTGTAGATTGCTACCTGCAAGCGTTAGTCTGTGTATTGTCACCACTGTAAATCTGACACACCAGTTACTGTTATTTAAAGGAAATGGCACCATGCAAGTTCACGCCGTGCCAATGTAACCTTCCGTGAACTCAGCACAAGGCACTGTTCTACAGATAAAAGTGCTTCCTGCCATTGTCCATTAGTGTAAATGTGTCACACCGTGCAAATGTCTCTTTCTTGCATCTGACACACCACGTACGTTGATACAGGTGGAAGGGTTCGATGGAAGTATCACTCCTTGCTAATGTCACTAACCGAGACCACGTATGCTTATTGGTTTGAGCGCTACATTGAAGTATCCATCCGTACAAATGACACCGTCCGTGATCTTGCACTACAGGTTCTCTTAGATAGGGATAAGTACTCCCTGCAACTGTCATTCCAACTTACTTCCCACTAACCAGGAACGGTCATTTAGAGAAGAGAGCACTCGGCAAATTTCAATACATCCAAATGTAAACATCCTTGATCTGACACCCCTAGCACGGCTATATGCAGGAAGGGGCCTCATGCAAGAGTCTACCACTGCAAATGTCACAATCCGAGATCACACAAACCATGCATGTTTACATAGAAAAAAGTGCATCCTGGAAGCGTCCATCTGTGAGAAAGTCACCACTTTGCTTTTGACTCCCTGCAAGTGATAGTCCGTGCATTGTCACCCCACTAGAACTGACACACCACGTACTGTTATTTAGGAAAAAAAAAAAGGCTCCATGCAAGTTACTCCATGCTAATGTAACCATCCGTGATATCCACTCTTGTACACATAAAAGGGCTCCCTGCATTTGTCCATCTGTGCAAAAGGGTCCCTAAAGGTCACCATCAGAGAATTGACACACCATCTCGGTTGGGGGGAAAGGGTTCCTTGTAAGTATAATTTAGTGCAAATATCTCCATCCTAGATATGACACACCAGGTACGGGCTCCCTACAAAATTTACCATCCTAGATCTTACACACAAGGTTAGGTAATGCAGAAGAAGTTGTGTGACATATCACTTTCGGTTATATATATATGTGACCATCTTATTTCCGAATCCAAGCATGTCACTCTGTGCAAATATCAAAATATTACTTCTAACTCACCAGGTAACGTTATATAGCGTAGAGTCATCCTAAAGTGTAACTCAATTCAAATGTCACCATCCTAGTCTCCAGGTACAGGAAGAGAGAGAATATGTGTTCCCTGCCATGTTCAATCCGTGCAAATGTCACCATCCTACGTCTGACACACCAGGTACCATTGTATAGAGGAAGGGTTCCATTCATGTGTCGCACCGCGCATACGTGAGCGTCCTAAAACTGACACACAAAGTAGGTTTCTGACACATCATATACAGTTACATAGAGAACGGGGCTCCCTGCAAGTGTTACTAAGTGCACATGTCACCATTCTAGATCTGACACACCACGTACACTTATATAGGGGAAATGGCGCCGTGCAAGTTTCAAACCGTGCCAATGTCACCTATATGATCTAACGCACAAGGCACTTCTATACAGATAAAAGGTCTCCCTCGGATTGTCCATCCGTACAAAAGTGTCACACCGTGCAAATATCTCCAACCTGTATCTGACACACCACGTACGGTTAAACAGGTGGAAGGTACAATAAGAGAACAGAGCTCCCAGCACATTTCAATTCATGCAAATGTCAATATCCTAGATCTCACCCACCAAGTATAGAGGAAATGGTTCCAAGCATGTGTGCAAATGTCACAAACTTCTTACTAACCAGGTACGGTTAAATGAAGAAGAAGCAACTTGCGGTGTAACACCGTGCAAATGTCACCATCCCAGATCTGACACACCAAGTAGGGCTATATGCAGGAAGGGGCTCCTGGCTGTGTCTATCACTGGAAATGTCACCATCCCAGAACCGACGCACTAGTCACCTTTGCATAGAGTGTAGTGCATTTTGGAACTGTCCATCTGTGAAAACGTCACCATCCTTCTTTTGATGCTTTGGTTGGGTTTTATACTTTTATGATGATCATGAAAAAAACTAGATTGCATGTATTTTAAAATTTGCACATCAATTTGTTATTGTGTTGTATCTGAAATTATCCTAAAAGTTTCAAGTAGACTGATAAAAAATTCTGGCATGAGGAGCATTTTGAATCTTGAAAAGTGCTGGAAAATATATTCTGAGGAAAAAGAAATTGAAATTTTAGACATGAACAATAGTCCAGTACATTAATGTAGTTGACTTAGAACTCCTCTGCTCGTAGCTGGCCACACTAGCAGTTTTCACTGTTTTTAGTTTGCTTTAAGGTATGTTTTAACGTTTCGAAGGAAAATCCGAAATTCTTAACCGATTTTTTTGTGTTTCGTACCATAAAACAAAAAATAGTAGACTAATCATTTCGTATACTGCAATGAAAATTTTGTGCCCTATCTTAACACAAATTTTCAAAAAGTCATTAAAATCCCAAAAATTGTTATAACCTTGAAATTGTTTTCACCAAGTTGAAGTATTTCATTCATAGAATGTTGTGAACTAGGATCTTCTATTTAACAAAAACAGAAAGGGAGCTAGACATTATTTTTGACAAAAGTTTAAAAATAATTACCCGTGTGACAATGGCTACCTGCAAGCGTTAGTCTGTGTATTGTCACCACTGTTAATCTGACGCACCAGTTACTGTTATTTAAAGGAAATGGCACCATGCATGTTCACGCCGTGCCAATGTAACCATTCGCGATCTCACCCACAATGTACTGTTATACAGATAAAAGGGCTATATAGATAAAATGGCTCCCTGCAACTGTGAATCCATCCATCCATCTTAGATCGGACACATCAGGTAGGATCATATAGAGAAAAGGGCTCCCAGAAAGTCAGCAAGTGTCACACCTGGTTCTGCTAGATGGGGAAAATTGAAAATCCATGTATATATGACCATCTTACTTCCTACTAACCAGGTACGGTAAATAAGAGAAGAAGACTCCCAGCACCTTTCTATCGTGTAAATGTCAAGATCCTATTCTCCAGCAAGAGGAAAGGGAGAATATATAGGTTCCCTGCCATGTTCAATCCGTAGAATGTTAGTCCGTGCGTTTTCACCACTCTACATCCGACACACCACGTACTTTATTTAGGGGAAATAGCTCCATGAAAGTTCACTCCGTGCCAATGTAATAAAAGGTCTTCCTGCTATTGTTGATCCGTGTAAAAGGGACACACCGAGCAAATGTCACCATCCCGGATCTGACACACCACTAACGGTTATAAAGGTGAAATGGCTCGATGAATAATTCCGTGCATACGAATCCATTCGAGATCAGACACATCATGTACTGTTGCATAGAGAAGAGGGCTTCCAGCAATTGTTACTCCGTGCACATGTCACCATGCTAAACCTGACACACCATGTACAGTTAAATAGGGGAAATGGCTCCATGCAGTTTCACACGGTGCCAATGTCACCTTCCGTGAACTCACGCATAAGGCACTGTTCTACAGATAAAAGTGCTCCCTGCCATTGTCCATTAGTGTAAATGTGTCTCTTTCTTGCATCTGACACACCACGTACGTTTATACAGGTGGAATGGTTGGATGGTAGTATCACTCCTTGCTAATGTCACTAACCGAGACCACGTATGCTTATTGGTTTGAGCGCTACATTGAAGTATCCATCCGTACAAATGACACCGTCCGTGATGTTGCACTACAGGTTCTCTTAGATAGGGATAAGTACTCCCTGCAACTGTCATTCCAACTTACTTCCCACTAACCAGGAACGGTCATTTAGAGAAGAGTGCACTCGGCAAATTTCAATACATCCAAATGTAAATGTAAACATCCTTGATCTGACACCCCTAGCACGGCTATATGCAGGAAGGGGCCTCATGCAAGAGTCTACCACTGCAAATGTCACAATCCGAGATCTCACAAACCAGGCATGTTTACATAGAAAAATGTGCATCCTGGAACCGTCCATCTGTGAGAAAGTCACCACTTTCCTTTTGACTCCCTGCAAGTGATAGTCCGTGCATTGTCACCCCACTAGAACTGACACACCACGTACTGTTATTTAGGAAAAAAAAGGCTCCATGCAAGTTTACTCCGTGCTAATGTAACCATCCGTGATATCATCCACTCTTGTACACATAAAAGGGCTCCCTGCATTTGTCCA
This sequence comes from Anabrus simplex, assembly GCF_040414725.1. Classification (NCBI taxonomy): domain Eukaryota; kingdom Metazoa; phylum Arthropoda; class Insecta; order Orthoptera; family Tettigoniidae; genus Anabrus; species Anabrus simplex. Next base: position 103,378,927 of record NC_090274.1, on the reverse strand, counting down.
TCTGTGCAAAAGGGTCCCTAAAGGTCACCATCAGAGAATTGACACACCACACTCGCTTGGGGGGAAAGGGTTCCTTGTAAGTATAATTTAGTGCAAATATCTCCATCCTAGATATGACACACCAGGTACGGTTTTACTGATAAAAGGGCTGCCTACAAAATTTACCATCCTAGATCTTACACACAAGGTTAGGTAATGCAGAAGAAGCGTGTGACATATCACTTTTGGTTATATATATATGAAGTGTGACCATCTTATTTCCGAATCCAAGCATGTCACTCTGTGCAAATATCAAAATCTTACTTCTAACTCACCAGGTAACGTTATATAGTGTAGAGTCATCCTGAAGTGTAACTCAATTCAAATGTCACCATCCTAGTCTCCAGGTACAGGAAGAGAGAGAATATGTGTTCCCTGCCATGTTCAATCCGTGCAAATGTCACCATCCTAGGTCTGACACACCAGGTACGATTGTATAGAGGAAGGGTTCCATTCATGTGTCCTAAAACTGACACACAAGGTAGGGATCTGACACATCATGTACAGTTACATAGAGAACGGGGCCCCCTGCAAGTGTTACTAAGAGCACATGTCACAATTCTAGATCTGACACACCACGTACACTTATATAGGGGAAATGGCGCCTTGCAAGTTTCAAGCCGTGCCAATGTCACCTATATGATCTAACGCACAAGGCACTTCTATACAGATAAAAGGTCTCCCTCGAATTGTCCATCCGTACAAAAGTGTCACACCGTGCAAATGTCTCCAACCTGTATCTGACACACCACGTACGGTTAAACAGGTGGAAGGTACAATAAGAGAACAGAGCTCCCAGCACATTTCAATCCATGCAAATGTCAATATCCTAGATCTCACCCACCAAGTATAGAGGAAATGGTTCCAAGCATGTGTGCAAATGTCACAAACTTCTTACTAACCAGGTACGGTTAAATGAAGATGAAGCAACTTGCGGTGTAACACCGTGCAAATGTCACCATCCCAGATCTGACACACCAAGTAGGGCTATATGCAGGAAGGGGCTCCTGGCTGTGTCTATCACTGGAAATGTCACCATCCCAGAACCGACGCACTAGTCACCTTTGCATAAGGTGTAGTGCATTTTGGAACTGTCCATCTGTGAAAACGTCACCATCCTTCTTTTGATGCTTTGGTTGGGTTTTATACTTTTATGATGATCATGAAAAAAACTAGATTGCATGTATTTTAAAATTTGCACATCAATTTGTTATTGTCTTGTATCTGAAATTATCCTAAAAGTTTCAAGTAGACTGATAAAAAATTCTGGCATGAGGAGCATTTTGAATCTTGAAAAGTGCTGGAAAATATATTCTGAGGAAAAAGAAATTGAAATTTTAGACATGAACAATAGTCCAGTACATTAATGTAGTTGACTTAGAACTCCTCTGCTCGTAGCTGGCCACACTAGCAGTTTTCACTGTTTTTAGTTTGCTTAAGGTATGTTTTAACGTTTCGAAGGAAAATCCGAAATTCTTAACCGATTTTTTTGTGTTTCGTACCATAAAACAAAAAATAGTAGACTAATCATTTCGTATACTGCAATCAAAATTTTGTGCCCTATCTTAACACAAATTTTCAAAAAGTCATAAAAATCCCAAAAATGTTATAACCTTGAAATTGTTTTCACCAAGTTGAAGTATTTCATTCATAGAATGTTGTGAACTAGGATCTTCTATTTAACAAAAACAGAAAGGGAGCTAGACATTATTTTTGACAAAAGTTTAAAAATAATTAATTACCCGTGTGACAATGGCTATAAAATATTCACAATATTAAGAAAGTACTAGTTTAAACATTCCCACATTCATTAGCTTTAATTTAATCTATCATTGATTTTTCTGTCTCAATATTAAGGATATTTGAATTTATTTGAAATGTGGGAAGGTGTGCAAAAAATTACATTCAAGAAAAACAGCACTGAAGTTTTAGGACTAAGTTATGAACATAACCCACTTATTTGGGCACCTAAAAACTTGCCTGCTCCATAGGTTGGACCGTCGTTTAGAAGTTTCTTGTCTTCTTTTAGTTTTCTTCTGCCTCTCAAGTACTGCCTCCTTTGCTTGTGTTCTGCAGTACTTCGATTTGCACCTTTCTACAACCGAACTGCATTAGCTTCAAGTACACCCGATGATGTGTACTTGCCAGGAGCAATTCCTATCCTCTTCAGTATTTGTATTTCCGCTCCGTTCTCCCAGGTGAAATGGCAAACTCCTAATTTTAAGGTATCAACATTTATGTCTCTTTAGGACACCTTCTCCATACCATGGCATTGAATGACTCATTATTTTCAATCAATCCATGCAAGGACTTAGCATTTCTGGGTCGGTGAGTCGCTCATATATAGGCTTCACTGCTTGAAGAATGCCAAAGGACAGGCCTGGTTTGAATTAAAATTGTTCTATCTAATTATTTGCTTTAGCTCACTGATATGAGCACCAGCTGTCAGTTCCTAGAGGACACCAATGGTGGGTGGGAAAGTGCTTTGTTGCTGTCAAATGGTACAATGTGGCCCTTATGCCATTTGACATGGCGTGAATACTGCTTGTGTTCGAACGTAAAGCAATTCCAAATAATTTTGCATCTAATCGATGAGTGCTCCTGTCAGTTGCGGAATTCATAATCACAGCTGCAAAACAATGCAAGGGACATCCTCCAACTAAATCTCAAAAACTGTATTACAGCTGAAGCAACTAGGGCAAGCTAATGCAGATAATATACGTGTAAAGGACTATATGACTATAATGATATAGTAAATGCCCCTAACACTATCAGATTCAATATATACAGACGAAAGATTGGACTGAGAATCACTAGCAAATGATTCCCTTACATTAGGCCTACCTTCCGTCTCACTATTTATACTGATAGCACAACACTGACATTCACCTTGCTATGTCTGTTTACATGAAACTTTCCCTTTTTCTTTGCTCTACATCGGCTTTTAGAACACATTTTATACACTTTCACAGAGAAACAAACTCTTTGGTCACAATGTGAAAGCCCACTTGGCCACAAGGAAGGTTTATTTATATCCGTTGCCTATCGATGGAATAAAAGTCTTTGGAATATACAAAGTATATACAAGTATCTGTTAGTCAGAACTATGTACTATGTACTCAGGAGGCATGTCACACCAAAGAGGTAAATTTCAATAAGAAAATCTGACACGCGCGCACGTGGCTATTTTATTATTTTCGGATACTTACAGTTGGAATATACTGTATGTATGAATTATATCTCATTTTGAAGTAGATACTTCAAGCTTTCATTTCGAGTGAATAAATTAAAATGGCATTTTTGGGCGAAAAAGTCGATTTCGAACGTTAATACATACCTTAAGGCTGTTTTAAACCCTTGTCGCCCAGACACTCCATTGTGGTCAATTCAACGCTTGTCCCTCATGACACTAATGTTGAATTCAGCAATTGCTGATGTTACCGCAATCTCCAGTTATTTGACATAAACACTTCCTTCGGACATCGCCCAAATTACACTACGCACAATGTATGGTGTGGGTATTTTAATTTCTCCTACTTGATCCTGTAAACTAGTACTTACATGCTTATTCCTGTTACAAATGGCATTTTTCACTTTATCCAACACTTTACTAGGACGTTTCTTCCGGCGACGACAAGTCTCAATTCTTCTTCCCATGATGTACACTGATAATTGCACAATTTCACAAATCCCAACCTCAAAAACTAAGCTGCTTGCACTAAGTAGATCCTGTTATATTTATGGATCATGTATAACACACTTATTACAAATTTAACATTTAAGAATTTACAGAAAAGCAGAGGAGGCCAAAACACAAATGATAAACTCAAAACGTGAGATCACAACTCTGTTTAAATTCAACACAAGGACAATCGCCATCACTGAAATAAGAGCCAATTCAACTCGATATATCGATAGTCCTTCAGAAGATCCACAGGAACAAAATTTCTTACATTCAAACCCCGCGCTCAATTCAAAATTTTCGCAAAACAACCGAAAGATTTTCATGAGAATAGTGTTGATGGGCGGCAACGCCCACTTGCACTGGGCCTCTTCAATGGCCGCTAAGGGCTTGAAATTTCTGATATTTAAATAAAACAAAGCTCAAAAAGAAAGTACAAGGTATAAACAATATAGGAACGTAAAAAACTAAAAGGGGATTTTTTTCACAATTTCAAACAAATTTCACCGATACATTGTCTTAAATAGGAAAACTTGCTCCTTGAAAGTGACATTCCGTGCTGATGTCTCAATATTATATATGACAAGCCAGGTCCTCTTAAGAGAAAAATGAACCCTGTATGTGCCAAACCGTGCAAACTGCCTCACTAGGTAAGGTTATATAGAGAAGATGGTCCCCTGTAAATTCCAAATCTTGCAAATGTCACCATCTTACATCTGACACACCACGCATGGTTATATGGAGGAAATGACTTTCTAATGCCAATCCCTGCCAATTTCTCTATCCGTGACCACGTATGGTTAAATAGATTTAAGGGCTCCATTCAAGTATTACTCCACGCCAATGAAACCATCCGGGATCTCGCCCACAAGGTACTGTTATGCAGATAAAAGGGCTCCCTGCAATTGTCCATCCGTTCGAAAGTGTCTAACCGTTCAAATGTCACTATCCTGCACGTACACACTACGTACGGTTATACGGGTGGAAGGGCTCGTTGGAAGTATCACTCCTTGTTAATGTCACTATCCGAGATCCGACACATCGGGTGCTGTTACATTGAGAAAAGTAACCATCCAAGCACAAGTCACCGTCTTATTTTGACACAACCTTTGCATAGAGAATTGTGCATTTTGGAACTGTCCATCTGTGAAAACTTCACCCTCCTTCCTTTGACGCTTCTGGTTGGGTTTTATACTGTAAATTGCTACCTGCAAGCGTTAGTCTGTGTATTGTCACCACTGTTAATCTGACGCACCAGTTACTGTTATTTAAAGGAAATGGCACCATGCATGTTCACGCCGTGCCAATGTAACCATCCGCGATCTCACCCACAATGTACTGTTATACAGATAAAAGGGCTATATAGATAAAATGGCTCCCTGCAACTGTGAATCCATCCATCCATCTTAGATCGGACACATCAGGTAGGATCATATAGAGAAAAGGGCTCCCAGAAAGTCAGCAAGTGTCACACCTGGTTGTGCTAGATGGGGAAAATTGAAAATCCATGTATATATGACCATCTTACTTCCTACTAACCAGGTACGGTAAATAAGAGAAGAAGACTCCCAGCACCTTTCTATCGTGTAAATGTCAAGATCCTATTCTCCAGCAAGAGGAAAGGGAGAATATATAGGTTCCCTGCCATGTTTAATCCGTAGAATGTTAGTCCGTGCGTTTTCACCACTCTACATCCGACACACCACCTACTTTATTTAGGGGAAATAGCTCCATGAAAGTTCACTCCGTGCCAATGTAATAAAAGGTCTTCCTGCTATTGTTGATCCGTGTAAAAGGGACACACCGAGCAAATGTCACCATCCTGGATCTGACACACCACTAACGGTTATAAAGGTGAAATGGCTCGATGAATGAGTAATTCCGTGCATACGGATCCATTCGAGATCAGACACATCATGTACTGTTGCATAGAGAAGAGGGCTTCCAGCAATTGTTACTCCGTGCACATGTCACCATGCTAAACCTGACACACCATGTACAGTTAAATAGGGGAAATGGCTCCATGCAGTTTCACACGGTGCCAATGTCACCTTCCGTGAACTCACGCATAAGGCACTGTTCTACAGATAAAAGTGCTCCCTGCCATTGTCCATTAGTGTAAATGTGTCTCTTTCTTGCATCTGACACACCTCGTACGTTTATACAGGTGGAAGGGTTGGATGGAAGTATCACTCCTTGCTAATGTCACTAACCGAGACCACGTGTGCTTATTGGTTTGAGCGCTACATTGAAGTATCCATCCGTACAAATGACACCGTCCGTGATGTTGCACTACAGGTTCTCTTAGATAGGGATAAGTACTCCCTGCAACTGTCATTCCAACTTACTTCCCACTAACCAGGAACGGTCATTTAGAGAAGAGTGCACTCGGCAAATTTCAATACATCCAAATGTAAATGTAAACATCCTTGATCTGACACCCCTAGCACGGCTATATGCAGGAAGGGGCCTCATGCAAGAGTCTACCACTGCAAATGTCACAATCCGAGATCTCACAAACCAGGCATGTTTACATAGAAAAATGTGCATCCTGGAACCGTCCATCTGTGAGAAAGTCACCACTTTCCTTTTGACTCCCTGCAAGTGATAGTCCGTGCATTGTCACCCCACTAGAACTGACACACCACGTACTGTTATTTAGGAAAAAAAAAGGCTCCATGCAAGTTTACTCCGTGCTAATGTAACCATCCGTGATATCATCCACTCTTGTACACATAAAAGGGCTCCCTGCATTTGTCCATCTGTGCAAAAGGGTCCCTAAAGGTCACCATCAGAGAATTGACACACCACACTCGCTTGGGGGGAAAGGGTTCCTTGTAAGTATAATTTAGTGCAAATATCTCCATCCTAGATATGACACACCAGGTACGGTTTTACTGATAAAAGGGCTGCCTACAAAATTTACCATCCTAGATCTTACACACAAGGTTAGGTAATGCAGAAGAAGCGTGTGACATATCACTTTTGGTTATATATATATGAAGTGTGACCATCTTATTTCCGAATCCAAGCATGTCACTCTGTGCAAATATCAAAATCTTACTTCTAACTCACCAGGTAACGTTATATAGTGTAGAGTCATCCTGAAGTGTAACTCAATTCAAATGTCACCATCCTAGTCTCCAGGTACAGGAAGAGAGAGAATATGTGTTCCCTGCCATGTTCAATCCGTGCAAATGTCACCATCCTAGGTCTGACACACCAGGTACGATTGTATAGAGGAAGGGTTCCATTCATGTGTCCTAAAACTGACACACAAGGTAGGGATCTGACACATCATGTACAGTTACATAGAGAACGGGGCCCCCTGCAAGTGTTACTAAGAGCACATGTCACAATTCTAGATCTGACACACCACGTACACTTATATAGGGGAAATGGCGCCTTGCAAGTTTCAAGCCGTGCCAATGTCACCTATATGATCTAACGCACAAGGCACTTCTATACAGATAAAAGGTCTCCCTCGAATTGTCCATCCGTACAAAAGTGTCACACCGTGCAAATGTCTCCAACCTGTATCTGACACACCACGTACGGTTAAACAGGTGGAAGGTACAATAAGAGAACAGAGCTCCCAGCACATTTCAATCCATGCAAATGTCAATATCCTAGATCTCACCCACCAAGTATAGAGGAAATGGTTCCAAGCATGTGTGCAAATGTCACAAACTTCTTACTAACCAGGTACGGTTAAATGAAGATGAAGCAACTTGCGGTGTAACACCGTGCAAATGTCACCATCCCAGATCTGACACACCAAGTAGGGCTATATGCAGGAAGGGGCTCCTGGCTGTGTCTATCACTGGAAATGTCACCATCCCAGAACCGACGCACTAGTCACCTTTGCATAAGGTGTAGTGCATTTTGGAACTGTCCATCTGTGAAAACGTCACCATCCTTCTTTTGATGCTTTGGTTGGGTTTTATACTTTTATGATGATCATGAAAAAAACTAGATTGCATGTATTTTAAAATTTGCACATCAATTTGTTATTGTCTTGTATCTGAAATTATCCTAAAAGTTTCAAGTAGACTGATAAAAAATTCTGGCATGAGGAGCATTTTGAATCTTGAAAAGTGCTGGAAAATATATTCTGAGGAAAAAGAAATTGAAATTTTAGACATGAACAATAGTCCAGTACATTAATGTAGTTGACTTAGAACTCCTCTGCTCGTAGCTGGCCACACTAGCAGTTTTCACTGTTTTTAGTTTGCTTAAGGTATGTTTTAACGTTTCGAAGGAAAATCCGAAATTCTTAACCGATTTTTTTGTGTTTCGTACCATAAAACAAAAAATAGTAGACTAATCATTTCGTATACTGCAATCAAAATTTTGTGCCCTATCTTAACACAAATTTTCAAAAAGTCATAAAAATCCCAAAAATGTTATAACCTTGAAATTGTTTTCACCAAGTTGAAGTATTTCATTCATAGAATGTTGTGAACTAGGATCTTCTATTTAACAAAAACAGAAAGGGAGCTAGACATTATTTTTGACAAAAGTTTAAAAATAATTAATTACCCGTGTGACAATGGCTATAAAATATTCACAATATTAAGAAAGTACTAGTTTAAACATTCCCACATTCATTAGCTTTAATTTTATCTATCATTGATTTTTCTGTCTCAATATTAAGGATATTTGAATTTATTTGAAATGTGGGAAGGTGTGCAAAAAATTACATTCAAGAAAAACAGCACTGAAGTTTTAGGACTAAGTTATGAACATAACCCACTTATTTGGGCACCTAAAAACTTGCCTGCTCCATAGGTTGGACCGTCGTTTAGAAGTTTCTTGTCTTCTTTTAGTTTTCTTCTGCCTCTCAAGTACTGCCTCCTTTGCTTGTGTTCTGCAGTACTTCGATTTGCACCTTTCTACAACCGAACTGCATTAGCTTCAAGTACACCCGATGATGTGTACTTGCCAGGAGCAATTCGTATCCTCTTCAGTATTTGTATTTCTGCTCCGTTCTCCCAGGTGAAATGGCAAACTCCTAATTTTAAGGTATCAACATTTATGTCTCTTTAGGACACCTTCTCCATACCATGGCATTGAATGACTCATTATTTTCAATCAATCCATGCAAGGACTTAGCATTTCTGGGTCGGTGAGTCGCTCATATATAGGCTTCACTGCTTGAAGAATGCCAAAGGACAGGCCTGGTTTGAATTAAAATTGTTCTATCTAATTATTTGCTTTAGCTCACTGATATGAGCACCAGCTGTCAGTTTCTAGAGGACACCAATGGTGGGTGGGAAAGTGCTTTGTTGCTGTCAAATGGTACAATGTGGCCCTTATGCCATTTGACATGGCGTGAATACTGCTTGTGTTCGAACGTAAAGCAATTCCAAATAATTTTGCATCTAATCGATGAGTGCTCCTGTCAGTTGCGGAATTCATAATCACAGCTGCAAAACAATGCAAGGGACATCCTCCAACTAAATCTCAAAAACTGTATTACAGCTGAAGCAACTAGGGCAAGCTAATGCAGATAATATACGTGTAAAGGACTATATGACTATAATGATATAGTAAATGCCCCTAACACTATCAGATTCAATATATACAGACGAAAGATTGGACTGAGAATCACTAGCAAATGATTCCCTTACATTAGGCCTACCTTCCGTCTCACTATTTATACTGATAGCACAACACTGACATTCACCTTGCTATGTCTGTTTACATGAAACTTTCCCTTTTTCTTTGCTCTACATCGGCTTTTAGAACACATTTTATACACTTTCACAGAGAAACAAACTCTTTGGTCACAATGTGAAAGCCCACTTGGCCACAAGGAAGGTTTATTTATATCCGTTGCCTATCGATGGAATAAAAGTCTTTGGAATATACAAAGTATATACAAGTATCTGTTAGTCAGAACTATGTACTATGTACTCAGGAGGCATGTCACACCAAAGAGGTAAATTTCAATAAGAAAATCTGACACGCGCGCACGTGGCTATTTTATTATTTTCGGATACTTACAGTTGGAATATACTGTATGTATGAATTATATCTCATTTTGAAGTAGATACTTCAAGCTTTCATTTCGAGTGAATAAATTAAAATGGCATTTTTGGGCGAAAAAGTCGATTTCGAACGTTAATACATACCTTAAGGCTGTTTTAAACCCTTGTCGCCCAGACACTCCATTGTGGTCAATTCAACGCTTGTCCCTCATGACACTAATGTTGAATTCAGCAATTGCTGATGTTACTGCAATCTCCAGTTATTTGACATAAACACTTCCTTCGGACATCGCCCAAATTACACTACGCACAATGTATGGTGTGGGTATTTTAATTTCTCCTACTTGATCCTGTAAACTAGTACTTACATGCTTATTCCTGTTACAAATGGCATTTTTCACTTTATCCAACACTTTACTAGGACGTTTCTTCCGGCGACGACAAGTCTCAATTCTTCTTCCCATGATGTACACTGATAATTGCACAATTTCACAAATCCCAACCTCAAAAACTAAGCTGCTTGCACTAAGTAGATCCTGTTATATTTATGGATCATGTATAACACACTTATTACAAATTTAACATTTAAGAATTTACAGAAAAGCAGAGTAGGCCAAAACACAAATGATAAACTCAAAACGTGAGATCACAACTCTGTTTAAATTCAACACAAGGACAATCTCCATCACTGAAATAAGAGCCAATTCAACTCGATATATCGATAGTCCGTCAGAAGATCCACAGGAACAAAATTTCTTACATTCAAACCCCGCGCTCAATTCAAAATTTTCGCAAAACAACCGAAAGATTTTCATGAGAATAGTGTTGATGGGCGGCAACGCCCACTTGCACTGGGCCTCTTCAATGGCCGCTAAGGGCTTGAAATTTCTGATAATTAAATAAAACAAAGCTCAAAAAGAAAGTACAAGGTATAAACAATATAGGAACGTAAAAAACTAAAAGGGGATTTTTTTCACAATTTCAAACAAATTTCACCGATACATTGTCTTAAATAGGAAAACTTGCTCCTTGAAAGTGACATTCCGTGCTGATGTCTCAATATTATATATGACAAGCCAGGTCCTCTTAAGAGAAAAATGAACCCTGTATGTGCCAAACCGTGCAAACTGCCTCACTAGGTAAGGTTATATAGAGAAGATGGTCCCCTGTAAATTCCAAATCTTGCAAATGTCACCATCTTACATCTGACACACCACGTATGGTTATATGGAGGAAATGACTTTCTAATGCCAATCCCTGCCAATTTCTCTATCCGTGACCACGTATGGTTAAATAGATTTAAGGGCTCCATTCAAGTATTACTCCACGCCAATGAAACCATCCGGGATCTCGCCCACAAGGTACTGTTATGCAGATAAAAGGGCTCCCTGCAATTGTCCATCCGTTCGAAAGTGTCTAACCGTGCAAATGTCACTATCCTGCACGTACACACTACGTACGGTTATACGGGTGGAAGGGCTCGTTGGAAGTATCACTCCTTGTTAATGTCACTATCCGAGATCCGACACATCGGGTGCTGTTACATTGAGAAAAGTAACCATCCAAGCACAAGTCACCGTCTTATTTTGACACAACCTTTGCATAGAGAATTGTGCATTTTGGAACTGTCCATCTGTGAAAACTTCACCCTCCTTCCTTTGACGCTTCTGGTTGGGTTTTATACTGTAGATTGCTACCTGCAAGCGTTAGTCTGTGTATTGTCACCACTGTTAATCTGACGCACCAGTTACTGTTATTTAAAGGAAATGGCACCATGCATGTTCACGCCGTGCCAATGTAACCATCCGCGATCTCACCCACAATGTACTGTTATACAGATAAAAGGGCTATATAGATAAAATGGCTCCCTGCAACTGTGAATCCATCCATCCATCTTAGATCGGACACATCAGGTAGGATCATATAGAGAAAAGGGCTCCCAGAAAGTCAGCAAGTGTCACACCTGGTTCTGCTAGATGGGGAAAATTGAAAATCCATGTATATATGACCATCTTACTTCCTACTAACCAGGTACGGTAAATAAGAGAAGAAGACTCCCAGCACCTTTCTATCGTGTAAATGTCAAGATCCTATTCTCCAGCAAGAGGAAAGGGAGAATATATAGGTTCCCTGCCATGTTTAATCCGTAGAATGTTAGTCCGTGCGTTTTCACCACTCTACATCCGACACACCACGTACTTTATTTAGGGGAAATAGCTCCATGAAAGTTCACTCCGTGCCAATGTAATAAAAGGTCTTCCTGCTATTGTTGATCCGTGTAAAAGGGACACACCGAGCAAATGTCACCATCCTGGATCTGACACACCACTAACGGTTATAAAGGTGAAATGGCTCGATGAATGAGTAATTCCGTGCATACGGATCCATTCGAGATCAGACACATCATGTACTGTTGCATAGAGAAGAGGGCTTCCAGCAATTGTTACTCCGTGCACATGTCACCATGCTAAACCTGACACACCATGTACAGTTAAATAGGGGAAATGGCTCCATGCAGTTTCACACGGTGCCAATGTCACCTTCCGTGAACTCACGCATAAGGCACTGTTCTACAGATAAAAGTGCTCCCTGCCATTGTCCATTAGTGTAAATGTGTCTCTTTCTTGCATCTGACACACCTCGTACGTTTATACAGGTGGAAGGGTTGGATGGAAGTATCACTCCTTGCTAATGTCACTAACCGAGACCACGTGTGCTTATTGGTTTGAGCGCTACATTGAAGTATCCATCCGTACAAATGACACCGTCCGTGATGTTGCACTACAGGTTCTCTTAGATAGGGATAAGTACTCCCTGCAACTGTCATTCCAACTTACTTCCCACTAACCAGGAACGGTCATTTAGAGAAGAGTGCACTCGGCAAATTTCAATACATCCAAATGTAAATGTAAACATCCTTGATCTGACACCCCTAGCACGGCTATATGCAGGAAGGGGCCTCATGCAAGAGTCTACCACTGCAAATGTCACAATCCGAGATCTCACAAACCAGGCATGTTTACATAGAAAAATGTGCATCCTGGAACCGTCCATCTGTGAGAAAGTCACCACTTTCCTTTTGACTCCCTGCAAGTGATAGTCCGTGCATTGTCACCCCACTAGAACTGACACACCACGTACTGTTATTTAGGAAAAAAAAGGCTCCATGCAAGTTTACTCCGTGCTAATGTAACCATCCGTGATATCATCCACTCTTGTACACATAAAAGGGCTCCCTGCATTTGTCCATCTGTGCAAAAGGGTCCCTAAAGGTCACCATCAGAGAATTGACACACCACACTCGCTTGGGGGGAAAGGGTTCCTTGTAAGTATAATTTAGTGCAAATATCTCCATCCTAGATATGACACACCAGGTACGGTTTTACTGATAAAAGGGCTGCCTACAAAATTTACCATCCTAGATCTTACACACAAGGTTAGGTAATGCAGAAGAAGCGTGTGACATATCACTTTTGGTTATATATATATGAAGTGTGACCATCTTATTTCCGAATCCAAGCATATCACGCTGTGCAAATATCAAAATCTTACTTCTAACTCACCAGGTAACGTTATATAGTGTAGAGTCATCCTGAAGTGTAACTCAATTCAAATGTCACCATCCTAGTCTCCAGGTACAGGAAGAGAGAGAATATGTGTTCCCTGCCATGTTCAATCCGTGCAAATGTCACCATCCTAGGTCTGACACACCAGGTACGATTGTATAGAGGAAGGGTTCCATTCATGTGTCCTAAAACTGACACACAAGGTAGGGATCTGACACATCATGTACAGTTACATAGAGAACGGGGCCCCCTGCAAGTGTTACTAAGAGCACATGTCACAATTCTAGATCTGACACACCACGTACACTTATATAGGGGAAATGGCGCCTTGCAAGTTTCAAGCCGTGCCAATGTCACCTATATGATCTAACGCACAAGGCACTTCTATACAGATAAAAGGTCTCCCTCGAATTGTCCATCCGTACAAAAGTGTCACACCGTGCAAATGTCTCCAACCTGTATCTGACACACCACGTACGGTTAAACAGGTGGAAGGTACAATAAGAGAACAGAGCTCCCAGCACATTTCAATCCATGCAAATGTCAATATCCTAGATCTCACCCACCAAGTATAGAGGAAATGGTTCCAAGCATGTGTCACTCTGTGCAAATGTCACAAACTCCTGACTAACCAGGTACGGTTAAATGAAGAAGAAGCAACTTGCGGTGTAACAGCGTGCAAATGTCACCATCCCAGATCTGACACACCAAGTAGGGCTATGTGCAGGAAGGGGCTCCTGGCTGTGTCTATCACAGGAAATGTCACTATCCCAGAACCGACGCACTAGTCACCTTTGCATAGAGAGTAGTGCATTTTGGAACTGTCCATCTGTGAAAACGTCACCATCATTCTTTTAATGCTTCTGGTTGGGTTTTATACTTTTATGATGATCATGAGAAAAAACTAGATTGCATGTATTTTAAAATTTGCACATCAATTTGTTATTGTCTTGTATCTGAAATTATCCTAAAAGTTTCAAGTAGACTGATAAAATATTCTGGCATGAGGAGCATTTTGAATCTTGAAAAGTGCTGGAAAATATATTCTCAGGAAAAAGAAATTGAAATTTTAGACATGAACAATAGTCCAGTACATTAATGTAGTTGACTTAGAACTCCTCTGCTCCTTCTAGCTGGCCACACTAGCAGTTTTCACTGTTTTTAGTTTGCTTAAGGTATGTTTTAACGTTTCGAAGGAAAATCCGAAATTCTTAACCGATTTTTTGCGTTTCGTACCATAAAACAAAAAATAGTAGACTAATCATTTCGTATACTGCAATCAAAATTTTGTGCCCTATCTTCACCCGAAAATTTAGTTTAATGAAAAAAACACAAATTTTCAAAATGTCATAAAAATTCCAAAAATGTTATAACCTTGAAATTGTTTTCACCAAGTTGAAGTATTTCATTCATAGAATGTTGTGAACTAGGATCTTCTATTTAACAAAAACAGAAAGGGAGCTAGACTTAATTTTTGACAAAAGTTTAAAAATAATTAATTACCTGTGTGACAATGGCTATAAAATATTCACAATATTAAGAAAGTACTATCATTGATTTTTCTGTCTCAATTTTAAGGATATTTGAATTTATTTGAAATGTGGGAAGGTGTGCAAAAAATTACATTCAAGAAAAACAGCACTGAAGTTTTAGGACTAAGTTATGAACATAACCCACTTATTTGGGCACCTAAAAACTTGCCTGCTCCATAGGTTGGACCGTCGTTTAGAAGTTTCTTGTCTTCTTTTAGTTTTCTTCTGCCTCTCAAGTACTGCCTCCTTTGCTTGTGTTCTGCAGTACTTCGATTTGCACCTTTCTACAACCGAACTGCATTAGCTTCAAGTACACCCGATGATGTGTACTTGCCAGGAGCAATTCCTATCCTCTTCAGTATTTGTATTTCCGCTCCGTTCTCCCAGGTGAAATGGCAAACTCCTAATTTTAAGGTATCAACATTTATGTCTCTTTAGGACACCTTCTCCATACCATGGCATTGAATGACTCATTATTTTCAATCAATCCATGCAAGGACTTAGCATTTCTGGGTCGGTGAGTCGCTCATATATAGGCTTCACTGCTTGAAGAATGCCAAAGGACAGGCCTGGTTTGAATTAAAATTGTTCTATCTAATTATTTGCTTTAGCTCACTGATATGAGCACCAGCTGTCAGTTCCTAGAGGACACCAATGGTGGGTGGGACGGTGCTTTGTTGCTGTCAAATGGTACAATGTGGCCCTTATGCCATTTGACATGGCGTGAATACTGCTTGTGTTCGAACGTAAAGCAATTCCAAATAATTTTGCATCTAATCGATGAGTGCTCCTGTCAGTTGCGGAATTCATAATCACAGCTGCAAAACAATGCAAGGGACATTCTCCAACCAAATCTCAAAAACTGTGTTACAGCTGAAGCAACTAGGGCAAGCTAATGCAGATAATATACGTGTAAAGGACTATATGACTATAATGATATAGTAAATGCCCCTAACACTATCAGATTCAATATATACAGACGAAAGATTGGACTGAGAATCACTAGCAAATGATTCCCTTACATTAGGCCTACCTTCCGTCTCACTATTTATACTGATAGCACAACACTGACATTCACCTTGCTATGTCTGTTTACATGAAACTTTCCCTTTTTCTTTGCTCTACATCGGCTTTTAGAACACATTTTATACACTTTCACAGAGAAACAAACTCTTTGGTCACAATGTGAAAGCCCACTTGGCCACAAGGAAGGTTTATTTATATCCGTTGCCTATCGATGGAATAAAAGTCTTTGGAATATACAAAGTATATACAAGTATCTGTTAGTCAGAACTATGTACTATGTACTCAGGAGGCATGTCACACCAAAGAGGTAAATTTCAATAAGAAAATCTGACACGCGCGCACGTGGCTATTTTATTATTTTCGGATACTTACAGTTGGAATATACTGTATGTATGAATTATATCTCATTTTGAGGTGGAGACTTCAAGCTTCCATTTCGAGTGAAAAACTTAAAATGGCACTTTTGGGCGAAAAAGTCGATTTCGAACGTTAATACATACCTTAAGGCTGTTTTAAACCCTTGTCGCCCAGACACTCCATTGTGGTCAATTCAACGCTTGTCCCTCATGACACTAATGTTGAATTCAGCAATTGCTGATGTTACTGCAATCTCCAGTTATTTGACATAATCACTTCCTTCGGACACAGCCCAAATTACACTATGCAATCCCCGGGCACAATGTATGGTGTGGGGATTTTAATTTCTCCTACTTGATCCTGTAAACTAGTACTCACATGCTTATTCCTGTTACAAATGGCATTTTTCACTTTATCCAACACTTTACTAGGACGTTTCTTCCGGCGACGACAAGTCTCAATTCTTCTTCCCATGATGTACACTGATAATTGCACAATTTCACTAATCCCAACCTCAAAAACTAAATTGCTTGCACTAAGTAGATCCTGTTATGTTTATGGATCATTATCACACTTATTACTAATATAACATTTAAGAATTTACAGAAAAGCAGAGTAGGCCAAAACACAAATTATAAACTCAAAACGTGAGATCACAACTCTTTGTTTAAATTCAACACAAGGACAATCTCCATCACTGAAATAAGAGCCAATTCAACTCGATATATCGATAGTCCGTCAGAAGACCCACAGGAACAAAATTTCTTACATTCAAACCCCGCGCTCAATTCAAAATTTTCGCAAAACAACCGAAAGATTTTCATGAGAATAGTGTTGATGGGCGGCAACGCCCACTTGCACTGGGCCTCTTCAATGGCCGCTAAGGGCTTGAAATTTCTGATATTTAAATAAAACAAAGCTCCAAAAGGTATAAACAATATAAGAACGTAAAAAACTAAAATTTTAATCAAATTTCACCGATACATTGTCCTAAATAGGGAAACTTGCTCCTTGAAAGTGATATTCCGTGCTGATGTCTCAATATTATATATGACAAGCCAGGTACTCTTAAGAGAAAAATGAACCCTGTATGTGCCAAACCGTGCAAACTGCCTCACTAGGTAAGGTTATATAGAGAAGATGGTCCCCTGTAAATTCCAAATCTTGCAAATGTCACCATCTTACATCTGACACACCACGTATGGTTATATGGAGGAAATGACATTCTAATGCCAATGTGTCTATCCGTGACCACGTATGGTTAAATAGATTTAAGGGCTCCATTCAAGTATTACTCCACGCCAATCAAACCATACGTGATCT